>NC_048299.1:109913407-109949761 GCF_013100865.1 Trachemys scripta elegans
GATAAATGCAAAGTAATGCACATGCCAAAATATAATCCTGAGTATACATACAAAATGATGGGATCTAAATTAGCTGTTACCTATCAAGAAAGACATCTTGGAGTCATTGTGGATAGTTCTCTGAAAACATCTGCTTAATGTGCAGTGGTAATCAAAAAAGTGAACCGAAGGTTGAGAATCATTAGGAAAGGGATAGCTAATAAGACAGAAAATATCATATTGCCCCTATATAAATCCATGGTACGTCTACGTCTTGAATATTGTGTGCAGATCTGGTCACCCCATCTCAGAAAAGATATATTGGATTTGGAAAAGATAGAGAGAAGGGCAACAGAAATTATTAGGGGTATGGAACAGCTTTTGTATGAGGAGAGATTAATAAGCCTGGGACTTTTCAGCATAGAAAAGAGATGACTAAGGGGGGGATATGATAGAGGTCTATAAAATCATGAATGGTGTGGAGAAAGTAAATAAGGAAATGTTATTTACATCTTCATATCATACAAGAACTAGGAGTCACCCAATGTAATTACTAGGCAGCAGATTTAAAACGAACAAAAGAAAATATTTCTTCACAGTCAACCCGTGGAACTCTTTGCCAATGGATATTGTGAAGGCCAAAACTATAACAGGGGTCAAAGAAGAACTAGATAAGTTGATGGAGAATAGGTCCATCAATGGCTATTAGCCAGGACGGGCAAGGATACACCACCATATTCTGCATGTCCCTAGCCTCTGTTTGCCATTAGCTGGGAGCGGGCGACAGGGGATGAATCACCTGATGATTGCCTGTTCTGTTCATTCTCTCTGAAGCACCTGGTATTGGCCACTGTCGGAAAACAGGATACTGGGCTAGATGGACTATTGGTCTGACCCCGTATGGCCATTCTGATGTTCTTATATAGAACCCAGGTATATCTGTCCCACTATAACCCACTAGACCCCACTCCTCTCCCAGAGCTGGGACAGATCCCAGGAATCCTGATGGGGTCTCTCTCTCTCTCTGCAGAGTTAAGAACAAAGTAAGAATATACATTAAATTTTAACCAGTGACCCTTAAGTGACATGTCAGAACATGTTAGTATTAGAGCTCATTGGGTCTAATATTTATTTAATTTTCTTTCTTTTATATAGGAATTAGATACAGCACTCCTGTCAGCTAATTACTAAGTTATCTGCAAAAAAACCTTAGTGCTTTCAGGTGCTTAAATAGCCCCTCTGTGACTTTATCTAATTAAAATATAACCATGTAGATCATTGTTGCTACCACTGTTATATAATTGCAACAAATCTTGCACAAAGTATGTCAAGTAAGGTGTCTATGGAAAGGTTATGATTTGTTGAATATGATTATGCTATTTGTATGCATGTATCATTTTTGTATCTGAAGTTATGACTATTAACTATGGACCTGTATTCCAAATGTTTGCTTCTGTGGTAACACCCACAAGGTATTTAGCCTGCACATCTGGAAGGGACTATTCAAGTTAAATGGCTCATCCAGGTATACTTAACTCACAATGGACCATGGAAGACACCTATCTACACTTCATGGACTTTCCTGTGAACGTCCTAATTATGACTAAGCGAAGCATGCATGGTCACATGACTTGCTCATGTGACTCCAAACCCCATCTTGTTACCTGTGATTTTCCACTAGCTGTGCTGAGGGCTTTGTTTGAACCAATGGGTTTCCCTCCACCTGGCAGAAATTTTAAAAGGCCCTGGAAACATCTCCATTTTGCCTCTTTCCTGCTCAAACCTCTGGACTATGGATTTATATTAATGGCAGCATTCTAACCAAGGGACTGAAGACCTTCCAATGATTTGCAAGCAATCAGAGACTTAACAAGCCAGCAGTTTATTCCATCACTGCTAGAAGCCTGATTCAAGAACTTTGCAATTATTGTACGTATTCGATTCCTTTAGCGAATTTTAACTCTCACCTCTTGCTTTCTTTTTTATAAATAAACCTTTAGATATTAGATACTAAAGGATTGGCAACAGTGTGATTGTTGGGTAAGATCTGAGTTATATATTGACCTGGGTATGTGGCTGGTCCTTTGGGATCAGAAGAACCCTTTTGTTTGATGAAATTGGTTTTAAATAACCACTCATCATTAAGTCCAGTGTCTGGGTGTTGAATCCAGGATTGGAATATCTAAGGAGGCTGCATTTCTGACTTCTTGTTAGCCAGTGTGGTGAGACAGAAGTTAATTTTTGTTGCTGGTTTGGTATACCGCATGGAAGAATAGCCACCAGTTTTGGGGGGCGTCTGCCCTCTTTCTCAGCAGTTTGTCCTGAATTTGGTATTCTCAGTTGTGACCCATGGAGGCATGGTGACACCCTAGAATCATGGATAAATTGCCCCCCCTCCCCCAAATCTGCCGTGCTCCCCCACAAGAGCTGCATTAACAGGCAACTATGCAAGTGACCCCCATGCCTCTCTATTTCCTTGGCCACATGTAGCGTGTCCTTTTTCTGGTGGCTAGTCCAGAAATAGAGAACAAGAGCTCACTACTGCTGCCACCTCAGGGATTTGAGATCAGCTGGTAGAAGAAGGCAATAGTGACAGAATCTGAGACTTCAAGCTCCTAGTGTGACCTCTTAACTTTATAAACCTGCCCTTTCATCATACACAGCTATTTTAAAGTTTAGTTCAACAGTAAAGAGACCCATTGTAAACCCTTCACCACACAAGACAAAGCCAGCAGTAGTCATCGTTAACTATTTATTTCTACTCTCCTGGCTCCCAAACTGCTTTTCCTCCCTACAGCCACCAGCTTCAAATTCTCCCTCTTCTCTCCCTGGCTGTGCTCACTTGATTGCAGCAGCTCAGCGGATGGTCCAGCTTTGCTATTTCACTTCCGTTCTTCACTTCTTTGGATGGCTGCATTTGCCATTGAGCAGACTGATGGAAATACCTGAGTCCTCTCTCTGGGCACGCAGGCCCAGCAGCTAAAGCCAAAGCCCCACTGAGAGCAGTGGGAGATTAGCCTGGAGTGTCAGGAGTGGAGGCTTGGCCCATGGGCACTGCAGCTGCTGCCACCTACATGGCGAGTCCTCCAACCCATCGCCAAATGGCTCTTCCACATTCTACAAGCTGGCCTCACTGGCTGACTAGCTAGGAGAACAGAAACCCTTTGTTAGAGCAGGAGAGTCTCTTCAATGCAACACGCTTTCCATGGCTTCCAGAGGGTCACAGGGAAACACAACTGGGCAGCCCCTAGGAGTCTCTCCAGGAGCTCCCTGCTCAGTCGCTTGGCACCCACTAACAATGGTCTCTGACAATGACATTACAGAGGGGGGCTCAGCACATGGTTCCTTCTATGGCTTCCTGAAAGGGAGGGAATCAGCTCTTGTCATTTTAGGACTGGCTGTCAGAGTCAGGGCTCCTGGGTTCTCAGGCTTTGGAAGTGGGTGTGGTCTAGTGGTTGGAGCTGGACTGGTTTCAGGACCGTGCTTCAGTCCAGCCTCTGTCAGTGACGTTGTGTGTGACCTTGCAGCCAGTCGCTTTCTGACCCTTTGCCCCAGCTAACAGAGATGATACTGACCCACCTCAGAGCGGCTGGCAGAGGTCACCACTGTCATGGCTCAAGTTGGAGTGAGTTGTTCTGGATGCCCAAGGTGTCTATATGTGGCCATGGTTTGACTCACCTAGCATTGCAGGCTGTTTAGTCTGTTCCTGGCCATGCGAGGAGCATTTGCTCCTGGCCCTCTCTGGCACACAGCTCCATCACACACAAGAACATGGCCCACCAAGAACATTCTATCAGCTCCCATCTGGTGTTCAGCTCCAGGATGCATGGTGAGACTTAGTCAGACCATAGAAAGACAGGGTGGTGTTCTCCAGTGGAAACTGTTGGAGCATCAGCCTCTGCCCCCACTTACACCCCGAAGCAAAGGATTTCAAAACTGGTCCCTGATCCCAGGTTAAGAAAGTAGCTCAGCTGAGGCCAGAGTGGGTGGAATTATTGCCGGGACTGATTCTAAGATTTCTCCTCTGCTCTAGGGAGATTCCCATAGGAAAAGCAGCTGAGTTGGGGGTGGGGGCAATACAAGCACTACCCCTCTGCCCTGGAATAGCAGGCAACTAGGACTCCGGGAGCCAAGGGATTGGTGTGCCTTGCTGGAGGAATCAGTGCTGGAGAGCAGAAAAGGGCATTGGAAAAACTGTACAAAAGTCGGTGTCACGGCCAGGTCAGGGGCAGCCAGACCTAATGGTCAGAGCCAGAGTCCACTCTCACAAGACAGGAGTCGAGAGTCAGCTGGGTCAGGATACTGAAAGGTCCAAAGTAAGATAAAATTGCAATCAGAACCACAAATCGGATGCCAGGAGTCACACCGAGTCTGGATGCCAGGAAATCAAGTTGAGGGAGCAGGAGCAGGAACAGGCAGCACACGGTTCAGAAGAAGGAGCTTGGGCGTTAAGATAGCTTCCTGTCCATGCTGCTGGCTTAAGGAGGGCCTCGGGGTCAATTAGCTGCTCTGAGACTCTGCCAATGGGCCTCAGGGGTGGAGCCTAAAACTGGGGCTGGACTTCATGGGTCCTAGCTAAGCAGTAGTCAGCAGGCTTCCATGTGGAGGGCTGAAGTGTGGCTGCTCTTGTGAACCCTGCAGACCCGGGTTGAAGACCCCAGCTTATGACAATGAGTGATCTTTCCCCGCTCAAACCTCCTGCAGGAAACAGTCTCCGGGATCCTGGACACATCCTCTGAGAATAAAAGAAGGATGTCATGATGAGAACTAGGTCTCTGTACAAGGGCTGGAATCCAGGGATAGGAAAAGCTCCCAGCCAGGCTATGTAGCAGGGACCCCTCTTTGTCACAAATGCCCCAAGTGCCCAGAAGAGTGAACAGTCCTTACCTCCAGGAGATGCATGGGAACTTCCATCTAAGCCTCAATGAGAAACTCATTGCTTGGTTTGACAGGATGAAATCATTGTCCCCACTGCTTCTTGAGCTGGGCTAGTTGCAGGATACATCTGTGTGAGAGGCTGAGACAGAGCCTGGAAGACAGATGTGACAATCAGGGTCCAGGCACCCCAGGGGGAGAACAGAGGGTCTGAAACCAAAAGACTAAGCAATTAAATCAACTGATTCGATAGAGAATTATTGTACCATCCAGGGACATCAAGTAAGGTCTGTTAGGAACGCTGAGAACACACTGATCAAGAATATTCTTGTGTGATGTAGGTCCGGGTGGGGTATAATGAGTTATGTGTGTGTGCTGGAAACCGCTTCTTAAAATACGATTTGGCATCAGACTTGATAAAGAAGTTTGGCTTAGAGACAGGAATGTGGCTTTATCTGTCTGGGTCAAGCTTTGCAAGCCATAGGCAATGAAAGTACATTGACATCGAAAGTAAACAAAGCAACCAAGCTAACACGCAGCAGCTTGGGGAGCACACCAGGGAACCGAGTCTGCACCCCAGGAAGCTTTCTTGGCTCTGGCACCACAGACAATGGACTTTGGGTAACAGAAGGGGAGCAAAAGACATTTGAGTTCTCCATCACGTAGGGAAGAGAGGGAACAGCACCTGGAGGGCTGGAGATGCTGGTAACTTGAGGTTAGTCTGGAAACTGCTAAGGCAAAGATAGTGACTTGCTAAGATTCAGTTTTAGTCACCACAAAGTGTGCTTTGTTTCATTTGTAACCAAACTTATCTGTTTCTCTTGCTTAGTATCACTTAGATCTGTTCTTTGTTACTACGCTTCCCAAACCACCTCAGTGCTGTGTTCAAGTGAAGTGTGAGTCTCCAGCCTACCTAACAGGCTGAGGTGTGCCCTGTCTCTTTCTGTGAGTGTCCAGTAAGTTCATCTCTAATCCCTTCCCAGCCCCACAGCTTCCTCCCCACCCCAGCCTTAGCAGCCCCTCCCATCTCCCTATTCTCCCCACCACTCTCCAATACAAGGTTGTTTCCATAATGGAAGCTGGCTTGTACCAGAGATCATTCACCACTAGGTTCTGGCCAGACCTGGTGTCACAGCTTTCTTGCTGGGCTAGTACCCATGCTGATAGTCACTCTCGCAGTTTGTTAGCTGGGAACTCAGCCCTCCAGCCGGGTGACTGTGCTTTAGTCCGCTCCTTCTTGGGTCGCACTCATCCCAAACTAAAAGTCCAAAAATGTCTTTAACAGAAACAAGGTCTTCCGCCCTCCTGGGGGTACTTCCTCAGCCTGACTTCGGCTCAGGCTGCCCTTGCTGGGCTTGGTAGCCCTTTCTATGGCCTTGTACATCCTCTTCCTTGGGGACAGTGGGAGAACCCAGTCCTGCCCTGGACTCTAGGTTCTGGCCCAAGGCCCTGTACTGAACTGCTAGGCGTGCTCCTTTACTTTTCCTGCAGTTTTCCCTGGTTTCTCCTCAGGTGGGGCTCACTTTGTAATCAACTTGTCCTAGCTCCAGGCTTTGCAGCCGACAGGGGCAAGTTCTACTCTTGTCCAAGATTCAACCCTCGCCATCTCGTCGCTGTCACAGGCTGCGTGCTTGTACAGCCTGGGTGCTCGGCGTCTCCAGCTCCCCTGCCAGCTCATTCACCAGAATTAAGAGACAATCCTTCTCTTCTGCAGTATCCCAATGCTCTTCCTACAGCCACTCATTCTCATTAACAGCTGCTTGCAGATCCTGTTCTGAAGCCTTTAGCTTCTTCTGTAGCTTTTTTGCTACTGCCGCTGCATCCCCCAAAACCTTTTCCGTCAGGGTCTGAGAACCACCATGGACTGCTCCACCTCTGTGCCAACCATTTCGTCCTTCACCTCCCTGCAGCACCCAACAGGGTGTGCTGATGGAGGGTCTGCAAGGTCCACGGCCATCTCTGCCACCTCACGTTGCCTGTCTCACGTGGTTTGTGCCAGAGGACACCTTCTCCTTTCTTTCTACCTTCTTGGGGACCTGGCCCCTCCTTTTGCCACTCAGCAATTTCCTAAGCAGGCCGTGTCTTTTGATATGGCCTGCTCCTCTGCATCCAAAACAAAGAACTCTTGTCCCTAACTTGGCATTAGGCCACGCTTGTACACTTTCTCATGCCCTGCTCTCCTGGGCTAACCTTCTCAGCACAGCCCAGGCATGCTCTCCGTGTCTGCTCTTTTTGGCCAGGCATAGAATCACAACCCTCTCGCTGGGCTAGCGTCCCCCATCGATGGTCGCTCCAGCACCATGGCAGTTTCTCTGCCTGGTAACTCAGCCTCTGGCCCGGTCACCACCTTTAGTCTCCCCTTTTAGGGCCCAGCTTGTCTCACACTAAAAGTCAAAGAGGTCTTCCCACAGAAAGAAGTCCTTCTGCCATCCCTGGGGCTCTTTCTCAGTCTGCAGCCCCCTTGCTGGCCTTGGTAACCCTCTTCGGGTGTGTGTACACCCCCTTCTTTGGGGCCAGTAGGGGAACCCAGCCCCACCCTGACACTGGTAGCAGCCCAGGGCCCTGTACCTAACAGCTAAGTCTGCTCCTTTCTCTTTGCTGCAGGTTTCTCAGGGCACTTCCTACCTCTCTTCTCAAGTTTCCCTCTAGGCTTTCCTTGCTGCTCTGAACTTCCTACCTCTTTCTCAGTCCAGTTCAGAGCCCAGCTGGGTTTTATCACCACTGAAGTCTGGCTCTTTAGGGGGAGGTACATGGTCCCTCTCAGGTAGGGCTCATTCTGTAATCAGTTTAGCTAGGCCCCAGGCTGTGCAGCCCAGGGGAAAGCACCCTGTTACAGGCCTGCTCTGCCCAGTCCTGCTGTTACTGGGCTGGGGTCCTTGCTCCCCATTTCAGACCTGGTTTCCAGAGGGGCTGAGTACACACAGGCCCCACTGCCTGGAACTGGAGTTTGCTTGTTGTGGTGACTCTGACATTCAGGCCCTTCATCATTCAGAGGCTGACAGGTGTGGTGAGGGGGCTGGAGAAACCCCACTGCTGATCAGAAGGAGGTCAAAGAGTCGGGATTCTGGGAGCTGATGGGTTTGTTTGTTCTACTGCGGAAAGTGGAGTTGGGGAGTGGAGATGCCATGTGAATGAGACTGCAGGATGCTCTTTTCATGCCTGCGGGGCTGGAGCCTCCTGCCAGAAATGCTCTCAGGAGCCCAGGTTCGAGGACATCTCTGGGGATGGGAAGAGAGGTCTCTGGGAAGCACTGATGAGACCCACAAATACATATCCTGGCCTCTCTCATTCACATCCCACCGCAGGCAATTAGCAAGGATTCATGGCAGGACGACAGCTGGCTCTTCAATCCATGATCTTAGCATGATCTACCTGGACTTGGGTGGTGTCCTTCTCCATGCCCAGAGTGAAGACGGTATGCAGGGCAGCTCACAGGAGGTGAGTCTCCAGCTCTGGTTCCAGGGCAGGTGTCATGGTGCTGGCAAGAGAGAGGAGCCGGTATTAGACTGTGCAGTGCGGGGGTGGGCCTGGCACCAACACAGACGTGAAACTGCAGGAAATAGGCACAGGCTGGTGAGAAAGGAAACTGAGGCACCGAGACAGGGAATGATAAGGCCAAGCCCTCACAGACAGACAGTGGCAGGGCACGAATAGTGCCTGTTCCCTGAACCCTGCTGCCCCTCCTGTATCTGATCCTGGGAGTAAGCGTCTCCCCAAGGCCCCCATAATGTTACTGGCATGAAAAGAACAGCCCAGCCAGGAGAGAGGGAACCTTCCCACCACCTCTGCCAGAGGAGCCACCCTTGGGAGGAGACCTGGGAGTGGGAGGGGCAGTAACTCCCAGCCCTGGGCCTGAGCAGCACCGGGGTTAGGGGAGCTGGGCGGGGGGGTCTCGGTACCTGAAGTTGCCCACAGCAATCAGGGAGTTGGCCAAGACGGCACTGGGTGTAGAGTCATCAGGAAGCTCCTCAATGAGCTCCTGTGAGACCCAAAGCAGACAAAGGAGCATGTGAGATTCGGGCCCCACTGACACTTCCCCATGAGAAGATTACACAGCCAGCGCCCCACACAGCCAGCAGGATCCCCCCACCTGCCTCCCGGTCCTCCGATTCCTTCCTGCCCATCAAACTTGGCCCCCTCCCAGGATTCCTGCCCAGCTTGGTCCCTTTCCCCTTCTTCCCTCCTCCCTGTCAAAACTGCCCCCATCCAACACGATCCTGACTACCGAACTGGGACCATCTGATTCCTTGTCCCCCAGCCTCAGCTGCCCCTCCAGCCCCATGATTCCCCCACTGCCCACTAGTGACAAATCTCAGAATTTCTCCCATCTCTTCTTCCCAGGCCTCAGCCCCAACAATCCCTGCCCTCTGTTGCCCCCTCCAGCACCACCCAGCCCCCATCCATTGGCCCGGGGAGACCCCTGCCCCTCCCATGTCTCTCTCCTCCCTCCAGCTGCCGGGTGCCGTGTCTCACTCACCACAATCCTCTCCACTATAGCCGCCTTGCAGCAGTGCGGCTCCAGCGTGTCCTGCCCTCTCTGCTGTGCAGCGAGACACATGGGGTGGATGGCGTGCAGGAATATGAGCTGCTGGGCCTCCTCCTGCACCCACCAGGAGTGGGGTTAGGGGAGAGAGAGCCAGTTAGCCAGGAACCTCCCTGCCCCACCCACACCAGCTGCAGGGCTCAGGCCTGAATGGGGGATAGTGGGGACCTGCCCATTGTCCAAATCACCCACAACTCCTACACAAGCAGGGCCAGGAACTGGGACAGTGCCTGTGGGGGGAAGAGACCCTGGCTGGTGTGTGACAAACACCCGCACCTTGAGGGTCCCAGATCATGGAGGAGAAAGGTCCCCATTAGGGGTGGTGGATCATCAGGGACAAGACCCTCTGCAGGGGGTTCGGATGGTGAGAGGGGGCAGGACAACCTCAGTTCCAGCCCAGCTGGGAAATGTTTATACCTTTTCTCTGCCCTGGAGCTGCTTTCGGATATTCTTGAGAGCAGCCTCCTCTGTGGCCACGTCCACCCATTCCTCCTCCTCCTCCTCGTCCTCTGACTCCCTGGGGGTCCCTGCAGCAGGGAAAGAAGGGGACAGCGTGACTCCTGCTGCCACTCAGGGGAAGGACAGGGGGTGGGTGGGGAGAGCAGGGTTAATGCCCCCCCTTCCCACCTCTGGGACCCTGGTCAGATCAGGCCCCACACTCCCCCCTCTCAAGGATGCCTTCAGCCCCCAAAAGCTTCAAGAGCCCCAGCAGACAGCCCCTCCCTCCCGTCCTAGACTCCCCCGGAGCAGCAGTAACCAAAGTGGCAGCAACTTCTGCTGCCCCCACCCAAGGAGCATAGCTGGGGGGAAGCAGGGGCAGCGGCCGCTCCCCCACTGACCACATTCCTCAAAAGTAGCGCCTTAGGTGCCGACTCCCTGGGTGCTCCCACAGGGAAAATTGGCAGCCCAGCTCCCCGATCCCCGCCCTGCCCAGCTCACCTCCGCCTCCGCTCCACCTCCTCCGCTGGGCGCTGCCATGTTCTGCTTCTCCCCCTGGCTCCCAGAGCTTGCGCCGCAAAACAGCTGATTTGCAGGAAGCCTGGGAGGGAGGGAGGAGGAGGGGGAAGGAACGTGGTGCACTGGGGAAGAGGCGGGACCAGGGCGGGGATTTGGGGAGGGGTCCAATAGGGGCAGGGAGGGGCGGAGTCTGGGCGGGGCAGGGGGCGGGGATTTGGGAAGAGGTCCAATGGGGTGGAGAGGGCAGAGTCGGGGCGGGGATTTGGGGAGGGGTCCAATAGGGGCAGGGAGAGGACGGAGTCGGGGCAGGGCCGGGTGGAAACAAAACACAGGGATCTGGTAGGAAAAAACAGAGATTTTTTTTTCCAAACGAAAGCTACAAGAAATTAATAAACAAAAAAACACAATGAAAAATGTCGTCTCCACCCCTGCAAGTGCTTTAAAAACATCGTATCAAGTTGCATACCACATTACCAAGAATAAAAAACCTTACACAACTGGGGAAAAACTGGTTCTTCCAGCTGCAATTGACATTTGCAGGACGATGCTTGGTGGCAGTGCAGCAGAGAAGTTAAAAATGATCCTGGTGTCAGACAACACAGTTAGTCACCAAATCTCTGACATGTCAGAAAATATCAAGCCACAGCTGATCTCTCAATTGCAGTCCAGTTTATTTGCAATCTGGTTAGAAGGAACATACCTTTACCCCAGTCAAAAGCTCATGATTTATTTTAGTGTCTTTGGATTTTCAAGGTGTTCAGCAAGGGGATTTGTGTTCACTCCTTCATTTCAGGCTCAATCCAACATTCTCCATGCACTCAGAACTCCCATACATTTCAACGGGAGTCTTGGTTCCACAAAAAATACAGGATCAGGCCCCTGATTTTCTTCTCAAGATGGACACCAAGAGAATTTGAGTTTCTCATATTATTACAAGCTGAGAAAAACTCTTAAAACTAGCAGAGGCGGCTAAAAAGTACAACAATAAAAATATCCTGAGACTCCGTATAGTCTGGACACTGAAATGCAGAAATATGACTTAACATGCAAAACAACCACAAGTGGCAAATGAATTTTGGATTATACCCCATCTGATCCCTTCTTGGTCCATTCATTCAGGTCACCTTTATGGAAGGGGGCATATATGGTCTGAAAAAACCCTTCTGGTATTAGGAAGGTAACTCCTGGAGGCTGCAGCTAGATGAGGGCCCATGGTGCTAGTAAGAGACAGTCCCCTCACTCCAAACAGACAGAGGATTGAGTATTATCCCCATTTTACAGGCAGGGAACTGAGGCCCAGAGAGATTAAGTGACTCATCCAAGGTCCCCCCAGGGAGTCTGTGGCAGAGGCGGGAACTGAACCTACATCTCCCAAGACCAAGTCTGTTGTTTTATCTAGAAGCCCATCCCCTAAGCTGCAGATGCCCCCTAAAGAATGGGAAATGCTCCAGAGCTCATGTCTGCACCCCACACTTTCCAAGATGGCAGCTGAGTTTTCTCTAGCAGCAGCAGGATTGGCTGCTTTAAATGCTATATTTACAATACCCCCCACCGCAGAGATTGTACCCTGGACCTGTAGCCCCACAAGTACCAACCCCCTTGAGCCAAGGGAACTACCTCATTGGCTGTGAGTAGGTGGAACCAGCCACTGGGGGGCACCGCACTCCCACGGCCTACCCAATGGTTACACCCATAGATGAGTGAATCTGATTCCCCCTCCCTTTTCACTAAAAATACATCCAGGGTCAGCCCCTTCCCCCACGCCGGCACAGAAGATGGCCTGGTCCCCACTGAATCCCTCTCACATATCATGCAGCCCCCCTGTATATCTGGGTTGGTGGGGTGCTCCCCAGCACCCCTCGCCACAGGTTCTTTTATGCACAATGTAGGCTCCAGCAATAAAACCCAGACACCTAATTCGTGCCCTCAGGCATCTCTCTTGCCTCTTGGCAATAAGCCTTCAGCCACTTGGAATTGCTCATTGCCTTCCTGAATGGGTTTGTAGTTGATATTCTGTGCATGTCACTGGTAATAGTCTGATCCTTTGAAGACATTTTGCTGCACTAAATGGAGCTTGCGAGGTTTTTTGTTTTTGTTTTTGACTGAATGGCGCACTGGAGAGAGGTGATGGATTGATGGCTCTGGTACCTAGAGTCACCTCTGTTCCTGTAGAACAGGAGAGCAGCAGGGCCAGCCAGCTCCCCCCCTCCCATGATTTCCCAATGATGGGCTTCTGTAGATAAATCTCTGATAATTTTCATAAGACTTTACATTGTGCCTCTTCATATAACCTTGTAATGGGTCTACCCACGTGTGACCTCTGTTTTCATGAAACTTTGTATCAAAGCCTCATATAGAAACCTTGTACTGAGAGCTTTGGTATATGAAAACTTTGTATCAAAGCCTCATGTAGAAACTTTGCATTGCCCTTGGTATAATGTTATAGCCCCTAAGGATAGAATAAGATAGAAGAAAAATGTCTCTTTGCTAAGAATAGACTAAGTTTTCCCCCACCCCTTAATCAATTGCCCTGTTGAATGACTGAGGTGTGGATGAGGAAGACTTGGAAGGCAGCACCTCCAGACAGCTGCAACAGTTGGAGATGGAAGCCAGACCCAAGGACAATAAAATTTGTCAAGTGGGCTCAGGTACTTGTAAAACAATATCATTCTTGTGTTTTTATTTTAAGTACAAAATAAATACATATAATGAATTTAAAAGTATGTAACTAGTAATTTGATATGTTGGATGGCGCCTTTTTTTATGTGTTCGCTCCCCCTGATGTTAGAACCTGGCTATGCCACTGCCCCACCCCCCAGTTTCCCTTGCTGCAGGGGCAGCTGTGTGACTGCTGCTGGTGTCATTGGGGTTCGTGTGGCTCAGGCCAGACACCTGGGCTGGGGACCTGCCCCCATAACACTGGTCGAGGGCCTGGGCCCAGGGTGTTCACAGCCCCGTCCTCACCCGTCCCTGAGCCCAGCCTGGCTCCTCACCTGGAACAAAGCAGCGGCATCCATCAGCCTCGCTGCTGCCCAAGTCCCAGGCGCTGCTGCTGCCCCATGGGGAGCGGTCTAAGCTGCTTGTGCTGGGACAGGGATCCTCCACCTCCTGCCCTGGGAAGGTCCTCAGTGACCGGGCAGGGCGATGCCTCCTGCTGGGAATTAGGGCTGGGCTCCTGGGCCTGCTGCTGCCCACACAAGCCCCAGAGCCACCCTGCCTGGCCCCCCTCCTGGGCTTGGTCCTGCCTGCTCAGCCGTATCCTGGGCCAGCTCCATCGGGCCCTGGCCGCTGCTTCTCCCGCCTCGGCGCCTGTGGGTTTCCACCACCAGTAGGCTGGGCACTTCCACCACCTGGCCTGGCCAAGAGCTGCTTCCCTGCCAGTGAGGATGGAGGGGCCCCTTTACTCCTGGGGAAGATGGTGGCTGCTTCCCTCAGGCTCTGGGGTCACCTGCAGAGCCTTCTTCCTGAACATCCTCAGAAGCCTGGCCATCCTGGAACCGAGCGGGGAGCAGGCGTGAGTCTGGGGTCAAGGCAGCCTTTCACTAACGGGCCTTTTCGGTTCCCTCCCCATCCCTGCCCCAGCCAGAGCAGCTGCTCCTCCCCCGACAGGGGTGCAGGGAGTGCAAGCTACACACACGGGCAGGAGTTCACTGCATGATCTGCTCCCAACATTCTCCCTCGTCATCCCTGGTGCTGCAATACCCAGGGAGTCTCATCCTTTTAGAGCAGTGGGATCAGTCACAAAGACTATTGGTTATTTTGGACAAGGACCCCCCTTCCTGCTCTCCCAGGCCCCTGGGCTGTAGGGACTGGACCCCAACCCCACTGATGAGAAGCAGGCCTGGGGAGGGGAAGCTACTGGCTCAGGGTCACCCCAAGTGTCAGAGCCATGGATGGGACTCAGCAGTCCTTATTTCCAGGCCCCTTCGCTAACCTCTGCTGCACACTCCCTCCCACAGCTGGCCATTACAACCAGGCCCTCATGTCCGGTCCCCCGGCCTTTGAGAGGGAGTGTGCTCCGCTGTAGTGACTGGACCAGGGCATTGGGAGGCAGGATTTCTGGGTTCCATTGCTGGTTTTCCTATTGACCTGTGAGACTTTGGGCAAGTTGCTCCCCCGTCTATGGCTCTGTGGAATTCAGATCCCTGAATGGGCTTTAAAAAAGACAATGGTTAAAATTTGGCCTCGACCATTTTTTCTTTCCACAGACCAGTCATTTTACCAAAGTTTAGAATTCCTTGGTGCTAAACACCGTGAAACTCCCCTTTCTCCTTCACGAAGGGCTTTAATGCCCCTTATCTCACTCAGGCTCACTGCTGCCCGGAGTTAGAGAATTGTGCCTGTTCCTATTGGACAGATGGGGAGCCTGAGGTCCAGAGAAGGGCAGTGACCTACCCAAGGTCCCACACAGCCAGGCGGTGGCAGAGCCAGAAAGAGAAGCCACCAGTCCTGACTCCTGTTCTAACAGACAACAACCGCCCCAGAGGCAGGGATAGAGCCCAGGAATCCAGATGGTGGGAATATTCTCATTGAAACCGTTTTCTGTCAGGAAATCCAATTCAGACTAAACTAGTTTCTTTTTTGAAATTGTAACAAGTTGGATGAAAATTCTTTGCAAAAATATTTGTAAGTGTGTTAAAGTGTCTCGTCGCACATGAAGAGGAGACACTTTGATCTAGAAAATTAGATGAGATGCTTCAGTCTGAGCTAAGTAGTTGCTGCTCTTAATTTCAAAATAATAAAATACAAATAAAATAGAACCTTTCAGCTATTATATTATGTCATAATATGTGACTCAATGTGATAGGATACCTCATATTCTGCACTGCTCCCAGTCACACTCTCCAATGGATTCCCCAACCTCCACCCACTGTGATGTAGGTAGGAGAGGATTGTTATCTCTACTTGACAGAGGAAGAAAAGAAACTAAGGCCGAGAAAGGAGAAGTGATTTGTCTTAAGTTACACAGCCAGTCAGTGCCAGAGTTGGGAATCGGACTCAGGAGTCCTGACTTTCAAACTAACCATCACATCTTGAATTTCATACATTGAATGATCAGAAGAAAGTGCTCTCAAAAAGCTTCAGACCAACAATAGTCCACAGTAATTATTCAGCAAGTATTTTAGGAGAACTGGAACATTAAAGAGAATCATGAACTGCTCAGAGACCAGGGCTGGCTCCAGGGTTTTGGCCGCCCCAAGGAGCCAAAAAAAAAAAAAAAAAAAGCCGCGATCGCGATCTGTGGCGGCAATTCGGCGGAAGGTCCTTCGCTCCGAGTGGGAGTGAGGGACCATCCACCAAATTGCTGGACCTGCCGCCCCTCTCCGGATTGGCCGCCCCAAGCACCTGCTTGCCAAGCTGGTGCCTGGAGCCGGCCCTGTCAGAGACAATTAATGCAGAGAAGCAACAAAATTAGTCAAACTGCTCATTGGTTATGACTTATTTGCTTGGTCTTAAAAGAGAACAACAAGGACCCGAGTCTCCTCCCTGTCAATAGCCCCCTGCTCCTCCAATCAGGGTAGAGACTGAGGGGTGGTAGGCTGAGCATTCTCACCAAATCGCCCAAAGGATGGCCCAGGTCACCACTGGAGGGGTTCACTGTAGATGTAAATATTCCAGCCCCACATTTGTGGGTGGGCCTCCCAGAATTGGAAATGCAGTGAACTTCCCCAGGACCTCAGCCCCGATGGTGGGACAGGAGCAGGGAAAAGGACAAAAGAAGCAAGAGAAGAAGAGAAAGGAGGGAGGGATGGAGGAAAAGGTAAAACCAAAAAGGACAAACCCCAATGTCCCCAGTGATTCTAAGGGAAAAAGTTCTAGGTGGGGAATAAAATTCTGCCACCTTAAGCTAGTGTTTTCCATGCCTAGAATTCAGCTGGCACCAGATGGATCAGTCTGAACAGGTTCCAAACCTCTCGGAGGCTCTTACCTTCTAAACAGGGACATCTGTTTTCTAGTAAAATCAGTAAAAGAAAAGGAGAAAACTCGAAAGAGGTTCCTCCTCGTGCTCATGTACGTGAACCCTAATACTCTCTCAGTCCTCAAGGAGAGACCTCGAGAAGGAGACTTGCTGAAGCAAACCCACAGGGATCTCCAAGGTTTCCCTGGCACTGCACCCTGGTCCTGCCTGGCTGATGTCAGCATCTCTCTGTGAGGTCACCACCTCCCCGCCACCTTTGACCAATAGGCTGAGGTCCTGCAAAAGGCCTTTGTGATGTCACTGCTACACCCACCTCTCCCTTGCAGGGCTGATGTCCCACCCTGGCCAGTCCCTTTGGCTGTTTGAGCTACTCCCTGTGGATCACCCTGTTGGTGTCACTAGGCATAGCTACCAGGTAACTCGGGGGAGTGAAAGACCATAAGTGCCAATGAAACTCCTGCGCTCTGGGTCTAGGTAAGCCACAATAACTCCATCTTGTGAACTTTCACCTACTTCTATGCTAACTGCTTACATGCTGAAGAAGGCTAAAGCAAAAATGTAAGGGTCAGCTTTTCTAGCAAAACATTTTGTAATAATGCGGGGGAAAAGGGGAAGAAAAAAACTGTGTAAGACTGTGTGCACATGAAACTACAAGGTCAAAAATAAGCATACGGACGGAAATCTTTCTAACTGTAGCTGCTTAAGGAGAAAGGGGTAGAAGGGGTAAAAAAAAGTAACAAAACAAAGGCTTGCACAAAAACAGCTTAAAATATAAAATGAAACGCTTGTATTTGCCGCGCTTGATTTGAGACATGCTGGTCTCCTAGTGCCTATTCAAAGCTCTTAAATAAAGTTGGTTTGTTTCTCCACCCCTGGTGTGTTCATTGGTGCAAAGCACACCAAGCAACAAACCCCGCTGTTGCCCCCCTTGGGCCCTTTTGGGCCGGCAACAACCCCACTCAATGACTGTTGATTCTGGGGATCCATCAGACTACACATTAAAACATCAGAGGCTGCTCCTCATGGTACACTGAGTTTTTTCATAAATTAGTAGACTTTCGAGCCAGAAGGAACCATTAGAGCATCTAATCTGACCCTCTGCATATCACAGGCCTCCTGTATGGCACAGTAGCTAGTTTTTTACCAAACACATTCCAGAAAGGCATCTAGTCTTTATTAAAAGACCTCAAGAGATGGAGAATCCACCATTTCCCTTGGTAGTTTGTTCTTGTGGTGAATCATCCTCGCTGTTGAATATTTGTGCCTTATTTGTAATATGAATTGGTCTCTTTTCAGTTTCCAGCCACTGGGTCTTGTTATGCCTTTCTCTGCCAGATTAAAGAGCCCTTTAATACCCGATATTTTCTTCCATTAAGGCACTTCAACACTTCAATGAAGTCACCTTTCAATTTTCTTTTGATAAGCTAAACAGGTTGAGCTCTTTCCATAGCTCACTATAAGGCATTTTTCTCCACCCCTCAAAACATTTAGTGGCTCTTTGCTGACCCAGCTCCAATTTCTCAACATCTTTTTCAAATGAGAACACCAAAACTGGATGCAGTATTCCAATATCAGTCTCACTGATGCTGTGTCACCTCCCTATCCTACTCACGGCTCTGCTCATACGTCTAATGATGGCTTTAGCTGTGTTCACCACACCACAGCATCACACTGGGAGCTCATGTTGAACA
Organism: Trachemys scripta elegans; assembly: GCF_013100865.1. Taxonomy (NCBI): domain Eukaryota; kingdom Metazoa; phylum Chordata; order Testudines; family Emydidae; genus Trachemys; species Trachemys scripta. Next base: position 109,931,373 of record NC_048299.1, read on the forward strand.
GTTTGCCCAGTATGGCCTCTAAATCCCCTTCAGAGTCACTGCGTTCCTGGATACACTTCCCCATTCTGTAGGTGTGACTGACATGCTTTGTTGCTAGGTATAGGAGCTTGCATTTGGCGCTGTTTAAACTTGTTTTGTTTGAATGGGATCTGGATTGCTCTCTATCACTGCCCTGTCCTTATCATTAATTATCACTCTGCCAGTCACTCACCAATCTTATCAGCAGTGATTTTATATTGGCTTCCAGTTCATTGATAACAATTATTTTCAAGAATTAGTCCTTGAGAGCCTCTTCAGATCCCTAGTGCCCAGTACCTGCTCCCCACAGCATAGTGAGAAAAGCTGTTCTATAGGGGCTAAGCACAGAACAAACACATGCTTAGGAGTTGTGTTGTCGATAGGCTCTGAACAACATGTGGGAGTCAGCAGCTTATAAATGGGCTATAGACCTAGAGTATAGACAGGCCCCAACTGTGTCTCAGCCTCCCACTCTGTAAAATGGGAATAATAAACAAAACCTTGATTAGCTCCATTTTATAATTGGGGAAACTGAGGCACACAGGGCAAAGGGATTCGCTCATGGTCAAAAAGCCAGGAATAGAAAACAGCAGGTCTGCTGATAGCCAATCCTGGGCCCTAGCCCTGGTTATCCTGGCCTCCCTGCTCCAACTTTAGTCACAGCCCAAGTACAGGTTTTCTTCTTCTCCATGTCCTTTAACTTCACATCACTGCAGAGGAAAGATTTTCTGTGAAATTCGCTCTAATGCATGTGGATGTTGTTCCAAAAGACGTGCTCTGGCTCAGTCACATGTCATGGGTTTGCTGGAGGAACCACTCGGTGACATTCTAGGGCCTGTGTTATATAGGAAGGCCGACTAGATGGACAGAATGGTCCTTTCTGACCTTAACATTTTTCTGCTGCTAGGAAGATAACTCTTGGCCTATTTTCCCTCATTCACTTTCAGTTGGAATAATTTAAATCCAGTCCAAAGAATTTTGTCTTCCATTGTGTCTTCAGCACCTTTCATAGCAGTTACTGGAAAAGACAGGGGAGTTTAGATGATGGTGCAGATAGTCCAACTAGTTTAGGCTCTCAGGTGAACGTGATTATCTGGAGCAGTCTCTCTGTATGGACCATGTCCCTCTCCTCCTTGGCTCTTATGAAAGAAAGGTGCTCTTTGCTCCTCCTTGCCCCATCTCCAAAAGCTCCAGCATGGTCCTCCTCCTTCTGGCCCACTGCTGGCCACTTGTTGCACCCACAATCCCAGGCAGCAGGCTTGGCCCAGCAGGTGTGGAAGTGTCTTCCAATGGAATGAAACAGAGGCTATATTCATTGTATTGCCATATGGGCGGGGGGGGGGGGAGGAGAAAAAATCCCCCACTTTTCTTTCTGTCTGTCCACAAGATCATGATTTGCAATACTGTTGAATGCTTCTATATCTCTCTTTGATAAATTCTCATGTATACTCCATCTCACTTCTGTCCTTGGAAGATCCACACACGCACAAGCCCAACCGATAGAGGTGTGTGAGTAACACTGATTTTACTTTAAAGGTATATAAAAATTAAGAAGCTGGATCTGGCTGATGCAGGATAGGCAGAAGTTGTGTTTTGGGGACATTTACCAATACTGGCTCTGACTTTGTTTGTGGCAGGGGAAGCCCTTAATATTTTAGAAATATTGGAAAACCTAGAAATTTTCAAGGCAAGTGGTGGGATCCCCTCAAAGTATGCAGAGGAGCTATTCAGAGAAATGGTGCATGAACAACACATCAGTGAGTGCAAAGCTTTATAAAGCTACCGGCGACAGGGGGCGGGTGGTCTACAAAAGTTCTCCCTACTCAGAAATCTGAAGAAGTCATCTAGAATTCATGCTCCATGAAAAACTTCCAAACATCACCTTCCTGGAGCGGAAGGAAATCAGGATGAAAATTAATTCTTGTATTAGAATGCAGCCTTCTGCAGGCAGCAGAGTGGATTCTCTCCAACCTTCCTCCCAAGCCCAGCAACAGAAAAGCCAGGACAACACTGGGCAAAAGAATGCCTGTTGCACGAAGCATCATCTAAAGTCGCCTTCCAAGGAGTTAAGAAGAAGCCAAGATTAAAACAGATTCAAAATTCACATTGTTACTGCTAGGTGGGGTAATAATTTGCTACCTAAAATATGCATCTGCAGCATTAGATGAATGTAGCCAATATAGCAAAAAGCTCGACTTGCAAAAATAGGCCCTCAGGCCTGCTGGGCTTGTTAGCCATTAACAGTATGGAAAGCTGTAACTTCAAGGTTTTCCCCTCTGTTTGGACTTGTGATGGGCAATTCAAACCCCACACTGGGCAAGAAGGGGTTAAGGAGCTGCTCTGGCCTCAGCCAGCCCCACCCCAACACAGAAGCTGCTGAAGGAGAGACCTTCTTCAATCCAGTCCCAGCTACTAAGAGTCAGCTTGGGGGAAGAGAAGGATTTCAGGGAGTGAAGACCATCAGAGGGCTGTTCCCTGCTGGGCTGAAGAGAACAAATGCTGAGTTACAGGGGATTGTTCCTGCTACAATAATTAGATAGTGTAAAAATGACATTCAACAGCTGAATGTCAATACCCTGACGAAGTGGGTATTCACCCACAAAAGCTTATGCTCCAATATGTCTGTTAGTCTATAAGGCGCCACAGGACTCTTTGTCACTTTTTACAGATCCAGACTAACACGGCTACCCCTCTGATACTTTATACCATGCAAGGCACTGCATTTAGCCGTATGGAGTGGAAATCCATCAACCTCATGAAGAAACTTGCACAAGTACAGACAGATATCATACCACATGTGTCTGCCGAAGTGAGTATTCACCCACGAAAGCTTATGCTCCAATATGTCTGTTAGTCTATAAGGTGCCACAGGACTCTTTGTCGCTTTTTACAGATCCAGACTAACACGGCTACCCCTCTACTAACACGGCTACCCCTCTGATATTCAGCAGCTATTATTTGTTATTTTTAACTCTAAACACCCCCGCAACCTCCCCAAAAAGTTGTCTATCCTCCTTTCAGAGAATGCCTGGTGCCACCTTTGTTCAATTGCCTTTTTTCAGGTGATGGGGGAAGAAGGCTGCTGGAATGAATTTTACAAACACTTTTTGCAGTGTTCCCCAGTTCCCCTTGGGGGCATGCTCTGATTCCAGGGAGAGTGGTGGTTTATTTTCTATTCTCTAAAGCTTTACCAGGGAGACTGTTGCTTGTTCAGATACTTTGATGGATTTATTTCTCTGGTACTGTTGTTTTTGGTGTGTTCTGGCAGGATTATATAGGGGTTTGGCTCATCCTGAGCTCTGCTTTGTGAAGAGCCTTGAGCATGTTACAAGCTGGAAAAAATCATAACCTCTGGTATTCTGGGAAGCTAGGTAAACTTTGTGTGTGTAAGAAAAGAAATCTTTAATAAATGCTGAAGGTTACTGAGGCCTTGTAGTTCTAGGCAATGTCTGTGTCTCCCTTACCTTTCTTTTTGCAGCATAAACAGGTTGTGCCTACCCCCATGTGGCTCTTCCGGAGTGTTGCAAGCAGTTTATTTGTTAGATGTCACAATTACTGCTCTCGCAGAATAAAGGGTTTCAGATATGGCATGGGAAAAGAGGAGCGATGTATAACAACATGGAATTACTCACAAATAACAAATAATAGTTTGTTCTAGTCATTTCTTTCCCACCCTGTGTTTTCTCTTGAGGTATGCTCCATTTGTAGCGTGACTCGCTTTTTGCGAGGAGTGGTTTGGGAAATCTCTTGACTGATAGAGGTAAGACTCTGCCCTCATTTATAGAGGGTTATTTCTAAAGCACTCTATGATCTCACAGGGATGCAAGCGCTACAAGACTCTTGTACATGGGACTCAATTCTACAAACACTTACATATGTGGCTTAATTTTACTGAGCTGAATGATACTAGGCAAAATTAAACATGTGCCTCAGTGTTTGCAGGATCAGAGCATTAATTATCCCATCTTCAAATATGATACTTTTTTTTTTTTTGGCCTGTTGTTAAAGTTCTTGTTTCCTACGAAAATCCACTAACTCCTATATTCTCTATGCTGAACTATATGTTGCTGCTTGTCCATGAAGCTGATTTGTCACAATGACTGTCTCAGGATTGCAATAACGTAAGAACTCATGAACCTTACCACTTGTGTAGCAAAAAATACATATAAAAGCAGTGCTGGGAACAGAGGCAGATTATGGTTTTGTGGGACCCTGGGCCAGAGCTAATGGGACCCCTCCTCCTCCCTTCCACCTTTAGGTCCCCCCCCCACCCAAGCGCTCCTGCTGGGGAAATGCGGTTGGAGTGCAGAAGAGCCCATTTTTCCAGGGGCCCTGATTGGCTGGGGTCCCTGGGCACGGGCCCCATTGGCCCAGTGGCTAATCTGCCACTGGCTGGGAGAGCCCCCCAGATTCATAGAATCATAGAATCATAGAATATCAGAGTTGGAAGGGACCTCAAGAGGTCATCTAGTCCAACCCCCTGCTCAAAGCAGGACCAATTCCCAGCTAAATCATCCCAGCCAGGGCTTTGTCAAGCCGGGCCTTAAAAACCTCCAAGGAAGGAGACTCCACCACCTCCCTAGGTAACGATAGAATCATAGAATATCAGAGTTGGAAGGGACCTCAAGAGGAGTTGGAAGGGACCTCCAGATTCAGAGTTTGGATAAATATCCTCAAACTTGGACACTTATCTGAACCTATACCGCCACCTCTCTACTAAACACACCCTCTAGCAGTAGTTGTCTTGTTAGGAGGGAGGCTTAGCCACCATCCACAGTGTGAGTTGGAGCAGCCAGGAAGCCATCTCCTCCCTCACTCTGCCCCATGCAGACATAATTCTTTCTCACCCCATTCCACCCCACCTTTGATAGTGGAAATTAGCAGGGACAGAAGCACCATGGGGGGAGCAGTTAGGAATTCTAGTTTCTGATCCCTTCCTCAAGATGCTTGCTGCAAGGTGCATGCAGAATGTACAGCCCAGAAACAGAACAGTTTTATCCAGGCTTAGAACAGCAAGCAGACCTCCCTCCTAAACTCCAGAGCATTAAATATCCAATGTCTGATAAATACAAAGACACGCGCACACACAAAAACCAAAAACTAATTGAGCTACATGCTGCATAAGTAAACAACAGAGAAATTTTGCTTTAGTTATCCCTATTTTTAAGTACTTGGGAGAGGGAGCATGGATCAGTGCTCCCGTCTCATTCCCTGTCAGTACCCAGGTCGGGGAAGCTAATGATCCAACAATAGGACCAAATTTGGTGATTAATCCTGGTCACGTGCCACCTGGGGCATGTTGTGCATATGCGAAGAAGAAGAAGACTTGGGAGGTGCTCAGATACTGCAGTGATGCAATCTAAGGGAGTCAAGGGCAATTCTAAGCCAGAGTGTAACACTCAGTGAGATGGATGGACATTCCCAGCCCACTCATTGCTCCTCTGCATTTTTAGCTCCTTGTGAAATTATTTTCTCTCAGCCTTTCTTCTTTCCTTTCTGTTTCTCTCCGTAACACCAGCTCACCACTTTGTTTTCATATAATCAAAATGCCAAAGTAGCAGATTAACACTGAGTCAGAGCCTACAGGAAGGATGTTTGTTTTTTTTCTTGCTTGAAACAATTGGAGTTCCAGGAACACATGACATCCTTTTCAGATACTGTATGAGACAGTGTTTCCAACTCTCACAATCTTTATGCAAGCCTGTTATAATTGTAAGCAGAGTCAGGATGTGCTCTACCCTGACATCTGGTGGTGAATTATGGTGAGGGTGGAAAAGAATTTCAGGGGCTGATCTTGTTTGCATAGGCACACCCACCCGCCTAGCCTGGGACAACAGCAACTGAAAGTGGTTACTTTGGCTGGTGTGGGATCCCCAGTTTCTCTGTTATTGGGACAGGAAGAATAAAGTGTTGTTACCCTGATTCTGTGAATCAAGGCCAGTGGAACTGTTGTATGACAGAGGGATTCACCAGTATCTAAGTAGCACTCGCTAGACAAGGGGCATGGGTTACAAAACCCAATGAAGGGAGAGAGGCTGGGGATAGGTATTGGTATCAGATGGTATGGGCCCCGTTTGAGGGACTGACATACTAATTGTATCACCTCCTTTCTCCACTGTTGAATAGCAGAGCTAGTTTTGATTCCATTAAGAGTCTAATTACAGGTGGCTATGCTGAATTCACTTTGGGCCACTAGTGCACTAGCACTGGGGCTCCCCTACTACAATCTGAAATCACGATGAGCTGAAATCACTGAGTGCTGTGTTAACTAGTGGGGGAGCCTGAAGATTTATTGCTAAGCAGCAAGCTGAGCAGTTTGTGGGACAGTTGGTGTGGCCTACGGGATGGTGAGTAGAGCAGTTTGTGGGACGGCTGGAGTGGCTCACGGGACGGCTGGTGGAGTGGAGCGGCTCGTGGTGAAGGCTGCAGCAGAAGCCCATGGAGAGGCGGGGCAGTTGGCCTTGGACAACGTAAGGTGCCCCTTAATACCCCGTGTGCCCCTTTCTTTCCCCCCCCATTTCCACCCAGTCTGGGTGGGGGGCGGGTTAAGACTCTGCAGATAAACTTTTGAACTCTGGGGCTGCACTGACCAGGGACAGAGACTTTTGGGTTGTTGAACTTTTGGATGATTTTTGGGTTGCTGGACTCAAGAGACTTTTGGGGTGTTGGACTTTTGGGACTTTGGGGATGGGTCTATTGCTCATGGTTTGTGCTATGAATCCTGTTTGTGGTGTTTTCCCAATTTAATGCTGATGTCGTTTACCTCATGTTATTAAACATTTTTTGCTACACTCAGACGCCGTGCTTGCGAGAGGGGAAGTATTGCCTCTTAGAGGCGCCCAGGGGGGTGGTATGTAATTGTTCCAGGTCACTGGGTGGGGGCTTGAGCCGGTTTTGCATTGTGTTATTGAAACGGAACCCCTAGATACTGAACCCAGCCCTTGTTGCTGCCAACTCAGACAGGCAGAAGGGTTACATAATAATCGGTGGTTTTCCCAAAGCCCTCCCTCCTGGAATCAGGTAATTACATGAGAATCTCAGCTTTCAATTTTTTTAAACAAGTAAGTTTCTAGCTTTCTGGTGGCAGAGAAAAGTTTGAAAATGCACCATAAAGGTTCAAAAGCCAGAAAGCAAATAAAAAGAATCCCACATTTTTTCATTTTAGAAAAAAAATCTCATGATTTTGGGGCCCTGACTCATGATTTTGGAATGCTTTGGATTGACAATACATACCAGTGAATAAACACCAAAAGGCATTTTAAATGAAGTCCGATTACATTTCTATGCTAGATGGCAGTATTGCTCTTCCCTTTTGCTCTTCCCAAAGTAATGTGCAGTATCATACTATCTAACAGACAATTTAGCATTAATTTTTTTGGTTTGGGATATAACTGAACATAATGTAGTATAATGTAATTTCTGCAAAATTAGAACATTTTGTGTCTAACAAAGCCTCATTTTTTATATTCTTGATACCATTATTGAACATGTACATAATCAATTACAACATCAGAGGAAAGAGAAGAACAGGAGTACTTGTGGCACCTTAGAGACTAACAAATTTATTAGAGCATAAGACGTTATATTCAAAGTTGCATGGATTTAACTCAAGGTGTGATTTTTAAATTGGTTTAATTAACCGATTCTAGACAAGGCTATAGTGCTTGGAACATTAAGGAGGTTTATATTTTGTACTGCCTTCTCTTTTATAAGATCATTTATGTGTCTGGTCAGAATATTTGGTCTAGTAGTTGCTGCTTCATTTGCGTAAGTTTAAAAATGTTGCCATTAATCATTTTAAACAGCAGCACAGGAAAAGGAAGTAATGAAGCTTGTTTTGTGAAGTGTTTGTCTTGGTAAATCCTGTATTACAACATTCTAGTTCATATTTTTTTTTTCTCAACATTTTTAGTAACACTGACTCTATATTAGACTGTACTGATTGTAGTTAGTGTGGCAGGGGTCTGCTTTTGATAACTCACTGAAATGGCAGTGTGCAGATTCCTGGAAGAAGTTGGACTGAATAGTGATTCTGGGGCCCACAAAAGTGCGCACGCAGGATTGGTAGCTCTATCACCTTTTGAAGATGGTGCAGTGTGCTCTATGTTCTTGCTTAGCCACGTCAGTTCACGGGGTAGCTTCCCGACGGCCTTCCCAGCAACTCCTATATATTTTGCCAAATGTACATGGTTTTTCTGCAGGGGAGAGAGGAAATGATTTCACTCAGATAGAATCTGGAATGTCAGTCCAGTGGAGCATTTCACTGATAACATCCTATGCTCTTTCAAGAAGAGTTTCCAGGCTCTGGATTATGATGGTGGCAAACCTCTCTATTGAGCTTCTTGTAAGTGGGCTATAACTAAGAGACAAATTACTTACAATATCTTGGTTACTATTCTTTTTGCCTAGTTTTTTGCTTAGGCCAGATCTATACTTTAGAAGTTTTGCCAGCATAGCTGGTTAAGGGTGCTTTTTTTATGTATATAATTTTGTGCCAGCAAAAGCCATAAGGTAGACGCAGTTATACTGGCAAAAAATGTACTTTTGCTGGCATAGCTAATTTTGCTCAGGGGACTGGAATAAGCAGTACTAGTAAATACACTTTTGCCAGTATAACTGCATCTACACGAGGGAGGGAGGGTGGTACTGTTATAGGTATACCGTCAAACTTTTAAGTGTAGACAAGGCCTTAGTAAGAGATGTTTCTCCAACAGAAAGAACATGACCATTACGCACTCGCAGTTGATCATTATTGTTGTATCATGCCCATAGACACTGGCTAATTATGGATTAACGCAGCTTGAAGTGGTTTCCATCATATACAGGTTCAAGTTCAGTGGCCCTGATCATGCTCCTTTGGCTGCTTGCTCACTCTCACAGACAAGTGTCTAGCTTATGTATAGTGCTTGGAGAATTTTTTGATCAACTGTTTCAGTTTGTCCTCTGTTTCCCGTTCTTGGCTGGGAACAAAGTGTCTGCAGGCAGTAATTTCCTGTTGCATACTTTCTGTCACCCTGTAAAGAATCGTTCATGTTGAGCTTCCCGGGCACCTGGTGCAATTTAGCTTGTCTCATTAGCAGCCAGACATACCCTTCAGCTTCTTGTCATCTTTTCCTCTTGTAATTCAAGTTTTCCTGGTGATACTTGAATGTTAATAGAGGTGATCAAGTCCACAGAGGCATGTGGCACAAATGCTTCCGTGCTGGCACAGAGGAGGGGCCAAAAGATGTTATTTGGAGCTGTGATAAATGAAGAGGATGGGAGAGGGGGGTAGCTCCCTTTTACGGACACCTAGCCAGCTAGTAGCTATAAAATCCCTCTTAGTAGCTGTTCTCTAATTGCTCTCTAACTCCTCCCTGCCCCATTGGATCCCTCTCCAAATCCCCGCCCTGGCCCCATGTCTTCCCCAAGCACACCGCATTCCTCCTCCTCACCCCTCCCTCCCAGGCTTGCGCTGATCAGCTGTATGGCGGCACAAGCGCTGGAGGGAGCGGGGAGAAGCAGGATGCAGCTTTTTTTTTCCCACTCTGCCAGCAGCCCCAGACGTTGCAGGGCCCTCTTAGGCGCGGGGCCCCATTCCAGGGAATCGGCCGAATTGGCTTAAAGCCAGCCCTGCTTGACTGGAAACTAAATGTCTGGTTATAGGAGTAACCACATTAGCCTCTGCTCCTCCCACTCCCAACACCCACCCCAGAGGGCTGGAAGAGAACCTGTCCTGCTGCTGCACGAAGAGGGGCAGCTCAGTGCAGAGAGACAAAGAGAACGGGCTAGAACCAGGTAGGTACCTGCTCTATGTGGGCAGGGGCAGGGGGGATGCTGTTTACCCCCCTCCCCAGGCCTGCTGCGCTTGCAGTTTACCCCTGACCCCTCCCTTGCTCCAGAGACCAATCCTAGCTCCTGCCCCACTGTGCTTTTACCCCCGGCCCCTTTTACAATTATTCCCCAGGGGGGCCCACAGATATGTTTGGCGCCGAGCCCACAAAAACTTAATCCGGCCCTGGTCAACATGACTCCAATGGTCGACTTTCCAAGTCTGAACTGGTTAGTGAACGATCAGTAGCAGTCTGGAATAGCCAGCTTCCACAGTGCAATCGCCACGTGCTTCTCCAATGACAGGGCAGCTCTCATTCTCATGTCCTTGCGCCAGAGGGCTGGGACAAGCTCATCACAGTCCCATGAATGTGGCTTTTCTCATACAAAAGTTCTGCAGCCACTGCTTGTCATCCAAGATGTGCATGACGATGTGATCCCACCACTCAGTGCTTGTTTCCTGAGCCCAAAAGCAGCGTTCCACTGTGGTCAGCACCTCCGTGAATGCCACAAGCAATCTTGTGTTGTAGCTACTACGTGTGGCGAGATCAATGTCGCACTCCTCTTGCCTTTGTAGTTTAAGGAATAACTCCACTGTCATTTGTGCCGTGTTGGTCAGAGCAAGCAGCATACTGGTCAGCAGCTTGAGCTCCATTCCTGCAGCCAGAAAGAGGCAGGGCAGGACGCGCAGTACACAAACTGTTGAAAGATGGCGCCAAATGCTGATGGAAGCACAGGAATTGCTGGGATGCGAAACAATGCATCATGGGGCATTGGGACAGGACCCAGGATGCCCCGTGACCCCTTCTGCCTTCCCACAAGTCTTAGCGGCGAAAGAGGAAGAGGTGCTCTGGGGGATAGCTGCCCAGAGTGCACCGCTCCGAACAGCGCCGCAAGTGTGAACACGCTATTGCGCAGGCAGCTGTCAGTGTGAACACACAACAGCTGTTTCCCTTCAGTGCTCTCTGAGCAGCGCTGTAACTGCCAGCACTGTAACTTTGCCAGTCTAGAGGTGCCCTAAATCCATATTTAGGCATCTAAATGAATTGCATAGTTTTTAAAGAGGCTGATCATTGATGTTAATGTGAGCTGCAGGTGGTCAGCCACCTCTGAAAATCAGGTCACTTAGGCGCCTAACTTTTGACACCCAAGTTTAAATACTTTAGCCTTGCTAAAGTTTCTGTCTCATTTCTGGCCTCACTGTGAACATATATGATCTGTTCACCTGAAGTGTCTAAGGGCTGTCCTCACGGCAGTTAGTTCAAGGTGTAACTCAAGTTTTTCCCTTAACCTGACTCCCAACCATACACACACTCCAGCTGAAGTTAAGTGGTGCTTTAAGCATGAGATAGCTGCTGAGTGTTGCTGAGGCTGAAACTAGGGTATTGCAGTGGGGGTGCAGTAGCTAGTTACAACAGCTCATCAACAGCTAATCCAGTCGCTCGGTGTATTTTGAGTATTGTTTTGCAGTGTGATCGTTCACTCGCGCTAGGCTGACTCAGTGGAGTAACTCCAGGGTATTCACTCAAGCTACCTGTTGCAGTGAAGGCAAGTCCTACGAGTTGAACTGGGATACAGATGATTGGCAGGCTAGAGCTCTACTAATGAGCTAGGCTGAATTCTAACAGCTAAGGGTGACATCCTCACTCCCACTCTGGCCTCTTTTTTGCCATTCTGACCCTTTTTACTCAGAATAAAGGGGCCCTAATCTCTTGTTCTGGCTATGGGAAGATCTCTTCTCTCCTCCTCCCCCCCCCCTGGCTGAAATTATACAAGACAGCCATAAGATTGCTCTCTGAAGACCCCTTGCAAGCCTCAGTGCAGGGAGTGTGCTGGCAGTGGGCGGACACTGTCTGGGAGGGTCTGTGGTATGCTGTCTGGAGATTCTGGGCAGCAATATGGCCCATAGGGCAGCCCCAGGCTTTCTAAATTACACTGAGTCTTATCCAGTCCCCAGAACAGTCCAGAATTGGGAGGGCACAAAGGTGACTTAAAGCCTCCTTAGCCCCCATCCCTCTGGGCTGTGAGTTCTGTGCCACACCTCTGAGAGTTGCAGTAAAGGATCTCACCTAACTTTGTAAAAGCAGAACTAATCTTTGTTTAGCCGAGAAGTAGTAGGACTAATGAGCAGAACTGGGTTTCTGTACTTGTCTATAAAACCTCCTGTGTCTGATGTGCCCAAAATCTTGTTAAAACAATCAAGCAATTTCACTTCTTACCTTTCTCTTATAAAAGTCTACACATTTGAGCTCACCAAAACACTGTGGTTATGTCTACCTAAACATGGCTTACCCTTGCAGCTCAGTATGCAAAGTAGTCTAAATGAAATGCATTAGAAATCTTGCTAATAGTTTCCCTATGCCCATCACAATGGCTGAAGAGTTAAAACTGCTAATGATCTTTCCAACGGCCCTAGTGATTTTTCAACTGTTCAGCAAGGCCATTAATCAACATAACCCAGACTGCTTGAGCAACATTTACAAGCAATTAACCTACAGTTATGGGAACTATTTCTTCTTCTGAATACACTAGCCCAATCTGCTCATCCAATTATTCTAAATGAAAGTTATAAGCAAACAAGGCTTCTATTAATTGGAGAGGTTATAAAATGAAAGTTCTCAGACCAACATGGACTACTTAGTACCTAGCTAATGACCTTTTAAGATGAAAAGGTTTCATATTAAATCCTTCTCCAGACTGTTATCTATTAAGTGAGCTTTTCAGGTGCAATCCATGAAGATACCTATCCCCTAAATCCTGGTTTTAGGCACCACTGCAACCCACAAAACTCCTACAGAGTTCAGAAGCAGCCAAGCAGGTCACTTGGCACAGCCTTAATTCACTTGGCACGTCAGTTTTTGTCTCTGAGCATGTGCACTGCTGCCTTACTCTAGGCATCTGGGTGCCTATCTCCAACCTAAACCCCAGAGAGGTTCACAAACTGGGAAGACAGGCATTTCGCTGCTGCATGCGGGGGCCCAATCTGATAGGAGTGCTGGGATGCTGCCTACCGGATCAGCCCCCTCAGGTGAGGTCACACAAAACAGCTTGTGGGGGGGAAAGACCTCCCTTATAACCTTTAGCCTGGCAGTTAGCGTACTCTCCTGAGGGGAAGAAGGGATTTGAACAGGGACGTGACACCTCTCAGGAGTGTGCTCCAACCACTGGGCTATGGGATATTCTGATGTTAGGCTTCTTTAATCTCTCCTATTGAAGTTGTTCCACTTTAGTTATGTAACTGAATAATTAAATATGGTTGGGACAGTGCAAAAGCTAGAATGACTCTATAGCCCAGTAGTTAGGGTGCTCCCCTGAGAGGTCGCAAATCTCTGCTCCCCCTCAGGAGTGGGATTTGATGGGGTGTCTCCTGTATCCTCGATGAGAACCATACCCACTAGGCTAGAGATTATAAGGGAGGCTCTCCCTTGCCCCCAGCTGTTTGGTGGCGATAGGTGACCTCTGAGTACAGCTACTAAATCAGGCCCCACACATGACTTAGCTGGCGGAGCATCTCTCTTCCCCTGGTTCATAGATCACAAGCAGGGCTAGGCACCTCCCTGCAGCCTGGGGTTAGATGCCTATTTCTGTGAGGGGGCGGAACTTAGCATACACCCCTCTGTTCAGCCTTTCCTATTGGCTACCTTAGATAGGGAGCTGCCCTGAGCATGCTGGCTTTGTGAACCATAGTCTAAGGCACCTCTCTCTCCCCGCTCATTTTAGAGGAAGGAGCTTAGGCACCTAACTTGGGCTTTGTGGATCACAATGTAGTTCCGGTGATTTTTTTTTTTTAGATGCTCAGTGTCGCCATGCCTAAATCCCTTGCTGGATCTGGGCCTTACTTCCTACCTGCTCCTTTTAAAGGCATTCAGATTGCAGAAAATACATCTGTGTCTGTTTTGCATTCTTACATTTTTATAAATCATTCAAAGTCTCTGGGAAAAACAGGAAATGTATATGAGCTTCTGCAACTTGTACAACAGCCCGTGTTTTCCATGTTGTTGTTTCTAGGACACATGATGGTTAGATTAAATCAGTCCTCACTAATAAACCAGCTGGACCAAATTCATCCCAAGTGTAACTCCACTGATGCCAACAGAGTTACATCATGAGTAAATTTGGCCTGGTATGTTTCTGGGATTGTCTGCAATGAGGGTGTAACAAATGAGTGTGCAATCAATGAGCACTCCCTTATGCACCATCTCAAGAACAAGAAAATAAAAGTGGAAAAAAATGACAATCCATTTGTTAGGCCTTTAAAAATAGTGCACAGGATTGTTCTGATTTAAGGGCTTTGTAACAGAGTTAGATGAAATGGTGGTGAAAATGCCTGAGCTTATTCTACACTAGGGCATACACCCCTGGTAGCACTAATGCAATGTCACAATTGCTGACAAACTGGCAAGACTTTTCCTAATGTAGATGCCCCTCCAGGCTACATCTGCAACTGAAGTTTTCAGAGAAATCTCCCACCATTGCTCTTGCACCGGTGAAGTTTCCACCTGTTGCTAGCAATGGTGGCAGCACTGGTCTAATCCAGTTTAGACTATAAGGGTCTGTCTACACTGCAATTAAAAACCTGCAGCTGGTCTATGCCAACTGACTCAGGCTCGTGGGGCTCGGGCTACAGGGCTGTTTAACTGCGAGCTGGGGCCTGGGCTCTAGGACCCTGTGAAGTGCGAGGGTTCTAGATCCCGGGCTGCAGCCTGAGCCAGAACACCTACACCGCAGTTAAACAGCCCCGCAGCCCGAGCCTCATGAACCCGAGTCAGCTGGCATGGGCCAGCCATGTATGTCTAATTGCAGTGTAGACAGATGCTAAGAGTTTTTACCGCCATGTCATATAACCCTGATCAGAGAGGGCTGGTTGACACTACTGCTCCCACCATTGCTAGCGTTCGCGGCACTATACTATTGCTGGAGCCATGTTGGGAGATATCCCTAAAGCGTTAGCAGAGGTCCTAGTGTGCACATTTTGACTGACTGCGGCTTGTCCTGGTTGAATCCCACCAACTCGGAAAGAAATGGTGCATTTCTTTAGAGCATATGCAGCCAGTGTGTATCTTGTGTCTTAGGCGCAGAGGAATGCATTGTAAAAGAAATTGATTATCTGTCATGCTTTGAGGGCCTGTTTGCATCAGTAAGTACAGTCTTTAATATAAGAGATAGGCGGTTATAAATATATTACTATAGTATCAACAATAAAACTAGCAATAACAAGCTTCCATGGTGCAAGTCCATATGCCTGATCTCTCTTGCATCAGACTCCAAAGTAGGCTCATTCTTGTTCTCCCACCAGGCTGGATTGCCATCTAGCGTTGCCACTTTTTATGATTTTATCCTGGATTTCACACTTGCTGGTGTTTTTCTTAAAGCCCTGACTGCTGTAATCCTGTGATAAAGCTGAACTTTTTACATTCTCTTTTAAAAAAAGAGTTTCTGTTCCACACACTTGTGGAGAAAAGCTGGAAAATATGACCTGCATTATCTAAAGGCTCAGAAACCAAAAGGCGCATACACGAATCTGTAAATTTATTACTTTTGGTTTAAAAAAAAAATTTTTTTTTTAATCTCATAATTTTTTTTGGAGCCTGACTCATGAGTTTTGAAACTTAGGGTGGTCAATACTGAATCCCTCTTTACACATTCCACGTGTCTTTCATGAGAGAAGTGGGTCTGGTTCCACTCTCATCTACACTGTAACTTCATTGAGTTACTCCTCAAGTACACCAAGGGGAGAGAGAGCAGAAGCCCTATACATTTAAAGGGGAAGTTAACAGTCCACTGTTATATTATCTGAACCTGTCAACATTCGTGAAATTTAACCGAATAGTGATTTTCAAAGTTGTTTGTAACATGGCTCTAGTTTTTAGACTGAGAAGCTAGACCTTTTAGATATAACAAAACAAGTTAAATTACAGAAAGACAAGTCTATGCAGGCTTGGAGCCTAATCCCCCATAATTAATGTTAAGAATTGTTTAAAATGTGCCTGGGTGTGTTCTGCGGGCACCAAAAGGCCATTTACAGAAAAATGCTATCGTGTTGATTTGCCCCATTTGTATTGTTGTCTTTTCATTTATTAGTTGCCTAAACCATATAAAGCAGTGCTTTCTCCAGTCCTCATGTGGCAGGTATGTGTACAAATGGCAGGTACTGATGAAATGTTTACTGAAAAGATTAGCTTGTCAATGAGGCAAAGGATGGCTATTGATCCCTCTTCTGTGTTTGTCAACCTGTAACCTGTTTAAGAAATGGCCTACAGCAATGAAATCCAATCAACCACTCTCTGCAGCTCCACTTTTCCTGGAATACAGGGAAGGGATTCAATCACAATAAAGGAAATGAACCACTTATCATATAAATGAGGCTCAGGCAATTAACAGGTTACAGATTCCAACTGGTGAGGATTCTTATTAAAATACAGGATTTAAAGAGAGTATTCTGCACACCTGAACCTTTCAATTGCCTTTCTGCAGAGAGCAGTTGCTATGTGACATCATACATTACACACTGAGTTAAGAGAGTTAATGTTACTGAGAACAATGTTCTCTTCACATATCCAGACCCCAATGATAACTTTGTGAAAGGAGACGTTTTTGGAGCGATTGTAGCATGAGTCCTCAGTAATTCTTAACAATACTTATCTGTCACATCCCATCCTGAGAAAATTCTGAAAAGAGTATTTTCCTTTGCCTTGCCTAGACTAACTTTCCAGTTTGCACTGGAGTTCATTTTTCTTTCTGAAGCACCATGTTCTGTGATGGAAGGCACTACTGTTTAAAATGTAGTGCATCAAAAGAGTACATTAGATGAGTGGCCTTCTGGTTCAGCAAGATTTTGTATGATAACTATAATTAAGAGGGGAGACTTTGGTGAACCAATTGATTCAGAGGGTTGGTAATGAGATATAAAGCCTTTTATCCTGGCTTCAAATCTAGTCCAGAACAGTAGTGAAAATGGCCGTTACTACCATTTGATAGCTGTCTGATTATATGAAATGAGTTGGTGACTACAATCAAGTGTTGAGCTAACGTATCTTCTTGTCACCCATACTCCACAGTTAGCACTCTCATTAGTATGCCAAGAAGTGCAGCCATGAACTGAGTTCACATGGAGGTTTAAGCACTCTCTCACCTGCAAAAGTGATCCACATAGGTCAGGGTTTACTTGGGTTAATAGGGTTATGAGAGGACGCTTGCTCTGCAACTGCCTGTGTTGAATCTGTTTGGTGGATGGAAGTATTCAATTTTTATACTGGATATTGTTATTTTACAAGTTACATAGCATCAAGACTGAGATTGGCAGGAAAAAGTGTAAATTAATAAGCAAAGAACTACAGAAAATTTCTCAGCACTAGTTGCTGTTAGATTCACAGAACACTATTCTTTTGATGGCTGCCATCAGAAATCCCAACTTCTAATGATCGTTATAAAATCTTTTCAGGATGGAGTTGTCCCTTTAGGAATGTTGCACATGCTTGAACTCTTTTTTTACTCTGTCTTTAAAAAAAAAATTGTCTATGAGAGACAAAATCAGTAAACATCTATATTCATTCTCTGAAGAGTTTCCCAGAGAGATAGCACACTTTCTTGTGTTGCCCTATTAATTCTGGAGCATCTCTAGTAAAAAAGAGACTAGACCATGAGAGGACTTGAAGAGCAGGTACTATGGAAATAACATCAAAAAGTTAGGATGAATCCAATCTATGAGTCAGAGGGCCATTTTGAAAACCAGAAAGGCAATTTTAAGGAGCCTTTTTCTTTGAAGGAAAATAATGGAGAATGGACTGGTGTGTTCCCACCTTCTGGAGTGGGAGTATGCTGGCTGCAGCATTCAAGATCTCCTAGAGTTCAAAGAGTTGTGTTTTAGAAAGACTGTAAGAAAAGGAATTATACTAGTTGAGTGGAGAAATGATTGGCATGAATAAGGATTTCTACATATGAAGGATAGATAAAATAAAGGTAAATTTTAGTTCCATGGAAACTGGCAGATTTCTGAGGGATGAGAGTAAGAATTTGTGGGAAGGAAGGACAGAAAGAAAAATGTTTTCATACAAGGATGATTTAAAGATTTCTGGCCTTGTCATAAAGGATAAATTTTAATGAATTGGGTGAGGGATTGCAGAGTCAAAGACATTGGCCAGAGAAAGATTTTCATCCTTTGTGGTGGTTTGGGAAATCTATCTGTACAATATATGAATTCATGATGAGATTCTGAACACTGTCTGTTTCTTTATTGGGCTGCAATTGGGGTGCAGCCTCTTGTCATCTTTTTTGATCTTTTACCTCCATGTTCGACCAAAATGCCAGGTGCTGACAATAGAGGGTTGTTAAATTGGAGTGTTCCTCTATCACTGGTCTACAATTTTTGAGAAGTCATCTGCTTCAGAGATAAAATGTGCTATTTATTATGTATTTTGATGTGCTGAATTCAAATATGACAATTAAAACAACTGGCTACTGTTTCTAAGATATTTAAGTTTTTACATTTTATGTCTATGTATATTGTGTAGATAGTAGAGTTTTAATCATAAATTGTAAACCTAGGTCTTTTCATGTGTTTA
>NC_048299.1:109959761-109982608 GCF_013100865.1 Trachemys scripta elegans
GTTGGACTAGATGACCTCCCGAGGTCCCTTCCAAGCCTGATATTCTATGATTCTGTGATTCTATGAAGGATGGCCAAATGGTTAGGACACTGGTTCACTGTTCTGTCACAGACCTTGGGCAAGTTAATTAGTCTCTCTGGGCCTCAGTTCTCCATATGTAAAATGGGAATACTAATACCCTCACAACACCCCTGTGAAGTAGAGAAGTAACTGAGGCTCTCAGATACTATGATAATGGGGCCCATGTAAGTACCTTAGATAGATCCCTTAAAATGAGACACTGGAGAGGTAAATCCCTATATTACATCTGCTGTGCAAAAACTCCATTGCATATTATATCTCTTCATTGTATCCTCTGTCACAGATGGTGTGCCTTCCCTTTTGCTCATCCATAACGTTTTTACTTTATATCACTACTTGACTTCTCTCCTTTCACTCCACATTCAATGCCCTCTAGCTTCTCACTGTGTTGTTCTATGTTTCCAATTTCTTTCTCTCCCAAACCTTCTAGGTTCTCTAGTCCCTGCCTTGATTTAATAACTTCCTCCCACAGACTGCTGAGCACTTCATGGTGTCCTCATGATGGCTGCACAGTAGGAGCTGCAAGTCTGAATGTGTCATGAAATGTCCAGAAGTCTTTATTTCTAGTCCCTTTTCTTATCAGTCATCCCTCCTCCTTACTCAACTCTCTTAGAATTCACCATCTGCTCAGTCATCATGATGCATCTCCACCACCTTTCAACCTATTGGTGGCATAAAATGGGTTGTCCCAATTCTCCTTACCCCACCACTTTCCATTCAAATTGCTTTGCTTAATTTCCAATCCATTACTGAGAAATCCCTGCCAATATGTTGCTTCCTGCTTGAGGAGGAAACCAGTTCTCTTTTCCTACCTGAGAAGCAGGGCCGGCTCTGGCTTTTTGGCCACCCCAAGCAAAAAAACCAAAAAAAAAAAAAAAAAAAAAACGGGGCAGCCAGAACAGCAAAGCAAAAAACAACAACAAACCAGTGATCTGTGTGCCGGAGTGCGGGTGCAGGGGGACCGGCTAGCAGGGGGGAGGGCGAGGGAGCAGGCAGGAGAGAGAGAGAACAGGGCGGCCAGGGCTACAGTGGGGCGCTGCCATGTGGCCCCTCCTGCTGCGCCGCCTGCCACCTGCTGGGAGGGCTCCGCTCCAGTTGGCGGGGAGGGAAGGACGAGGACTGCCCTGCAGGGCTTTCTGCAGGGTGCTCTCATCCTCCGTGCTGCCGCCCCCTACAGGGCGGCCGAAGCGGAACAAAAAAAAAAAAGCGGCCGTGCCTCCCTAGGATTGGGCGGAATGTCGCCTCGTTCAATCTGCCGCCCCAAGCACCAGCTTGCTCAGCTGGTGCCTGGAGCCGGCCCTGCTGAGAAGTGCCATGGTAGCTTAGACCTCTTTCTTGTCCTCAAGGCTCTTTATTCCTGGTTATTTCCTTTTGGCCTGCTGAGGCAGTTTCAGTGACACAACGATACTCTTTATCCAGTGGCACATAGTGCTGTATTATAATCCTTGAGCTGCAGTTTGGAAACAAATGAGTTCACAAGTGTGTGCTGCTGTTAATAGCCATTGCCTTTTTGAATAATGGCTAAAAAAACCTCTGCTCCAGTCAGAAGGCTTTTGGGGGCAGTCTTGATCCTAGAGTTCCCGTTATAAGTGGGACTGTAAGGAAAGACTGGTAGGGTTCACAAACAAAAGGTGTAAACCTCATGATTACAGATATATGTGGGGTGAAATGAAATATTAATCATGTACATGTATTTTACACCTTGTGGTTAAGATTTCAGAGGACATGTTATAAATCATGAAAAGCATAGATGTAAATATTCAAATTGTAAATCGGTAGAGAAATCCAATTTTCCCGTAATTTGAATGTTTACGTGTGACGTTCTATAGCAAAATAGCACAAATTCTGAAGCAGTACAAATAAATGTCTACAGTATTTAGTCCAGGGATTGTCTCTTTCTCAGTGTATAGTAGGGTGACCAGACGTCCCAATAAAATCGGGACTGTCCCGATTTTGAGGAGTTTGTCCCACGCCCTGACCAAAGTACAGTCGGGACGCGATTTGTCCCGATATTTTGTTTCGGGCCTTTTTTTTTTTTAACACTCACCCGTCCGGGTGTTTGGCGGCAATTCGGCAGAGAGTCCTTCAGTCGCTGACGGTCTTCAGCGGCATTTCGGTGGCGGGGGCTTCTATCTTTGGCAACAAGGTTTATTACCTGCCGCCGAAATACTGCCGAAGACCGTCAGCGACTGAAGGACTCTTCGCCGAATTGCCGCCAAAGACCCGGACAGGTGAGTGTAAAAACAAAACAAAACGCCCCCCCTGCGGTGGTCCCGATATTTTCCCCTTACCATCTGGTCACCCTAGTGCATAGCACGATGGGGTTGGGAACGCCAGGTACTACCTCAATACAAATAATAAATTATAATAATACATATCAGACTGCAGCAGCTCCCCCTCTTTCAATCTAATCTTAGCTCTGTACTAATGCTGTAACAATTAAAACTGTGTTCCATTTCCACAAGTAACTGTCTCCTTTCTGTTAACAGTGCTGTCAAATCTTCCTGTCATGATCTGTAGTGTGAACAAAAGAACCACTCGTTTGTTGATTGATATTGCACTTGTGTGCAGCAGGTGGCAGCGCTATCGCCCGTTTATACATATTTTCCATTGAACTGTGCATACGCCATCAGATTAGCTCATCCTGGGCGCTTGAGCCCCCTCATCAGCAAATATAATGTTCTCTATACTGCAGTAATATATTGTCCTTCTGTTTTGTTTTTTTAGGCGCTTGTTGTGGCTGCTGCTTGTTTGTCTAGGGTCTTTGTGGAGGAGGAGATTGGCTACTAGCCGTGGCTCATCCATGCACTGGAACTTCTGGAACTTTTGCAATTACTGCTTATAGTTATTCATTTTATGAGTGGGACACCTTAATGCCAGGAGAAGCCAAGCAGCCCTCAGGCTTCCCTGCTCATGCAACTCCAATCACAGGAATGCTCATGGAATAACTTGGGTTTGCTTCTGTTCTTCAGCACAGTGTGTTGGAGGTCTCTCTTCAGACTCTCATCACAGCATTATGTCCCTGCTATATAACTATACACAGAAAGAAATTCAGGAGACATTGGAGCAACTAAAGAAACAGCAGCACTCCTCACTATTGGGAATTAGCTCCCCACAGATGGACAGTGGTCATCAGCCATTCCTGTCTTCCTTCCTTCATTGCAGAAAAGAATTAAAAACAAACCACCCAGCAAAGGCTTATTCAATAGGCTCCTTGTGGATAAACTCCCTGTCTTTTGAGAGACACTGTTTTACTAGTTTGCTCTAGCAATGAGAGTTTGAAAAGCTGGAGAAATATGGCTGCTCTAGGCTGTTAACAGCTGGTTCCCATGGCATAGGTCAGACAAAGGGCACATGTGAAAAACAGCTAATATGTTCAAGTGTATCCCTAGGGCAAGCCAAAGGGACACAACTTCCACCTAAACATAGCAGAAAAGCTCCAAGTAGAGTGAGGGTACCAAAAAAAGAATATAACATTTGAAAATACACTCACTGAATGAGACCCTGATAAATGTAGGTTTTCTAGGCAAGCAGAATGAACTAATCAGTATGCAGAAGGCATTTATTCAAAACTCAATATTATCTTAGGGGCAGATTTTCAAAGGCACAAATGACAGACATCTAAAATTCCACAGACTTTCAATGGTATTTAGGTGCCTAACTGCTACCTGTGCCTTGGAAAATCGCCCAAGTATTGAGCATGCATCCTTTAACCCAAATTTACAAAACATACTTCCATTAAAAAGCAAACCTTTTTTACTAGATTAATTGAATACCATACAATTATTTATGGAAACCCTTGTTTTGCACTTCTAAATGGGGAGGATTGTAAAAAAAATGTTTCTGTGCCTTTATATTCGTCTGAGGAGCTGAACTTATTGCAGGAAGACTGAAACAGGCAGTTTTAGTAGCTTCT
Organism: Trachemys scripta elegans; assembly: GCF_013100865.1. Lineage (NCBI taxonomy): Eukaryota > Metazoa > Chordata > Testudines > Emydidae > Trachemys > Trachemys scripta. The sequence goes on from NC_048299.1 coordinate 109,963,759, forward strand.
CTCTCAACTTCCCTAGGCAAGGCTCTCCTTGCTGCAGACAGCTCTTCTGAACCTTGATTTGCCCTGAATTGGATTGGGCTTTTCTAACTGTTCAACAATGTACCCAATAAAAAGTCCCTCAGTCACACTGAGTGGTCTAGTTGTCTCTTCATGTCACCACCGGCCTTTGCTTTTCATTCTGAACAGCACTGATTTTAACAGAATGGGGTTTGTATGAGTACCCCATCTTTTGTTGATGTTCCGTCTCATTACATCAGGCAAGCAAGATTTTCTCCAGCCAGGTGTCAACACTAAGAGTTCTTCCAAGTATTCCCTCATTTCAGCCTTCATATTATCACTCCATGTTATCACCCTTTCATTATTGCCCTGCATGAGTTGAGGGCAGTATTTCAGACTCAGCTCAGTCCAGTACAACCCAGAGATAATACGCTGTCCCAGATCCAACAGGGAAACTACACAACTGCTGCATGTTTTAACATAAACTGAACTAAATCCCCATATTCTCCAACACTGGATGGGAACCTAGGCTTGGAAGAAGCAAATCCTTTGTAACTTGAATATATTCAATTAGCAACAGTGGCAGGAAAAATTAGGGGAAAAAGTGAAAGGTAAAAGTGTTAAACATATTTGGGTTATATAATCTTTAACAGTTTACTCAAGCAAACAAGCGCTTCTGTAATGTTTCCTGGCATCAGAGAATCACAGATGTAAGAGATACAAAATCCATAACACATCCACTGGGTCATCTGCCTGGCTCTATGGGTCAAATTGTGGCATTGAACCACTAACCCAAGTAGCGGCTACCTGGAGCTGATGGGGAGTTGTATTTTAGGGAATTACAGTCCCTCCCTGAGCAGCCCAATGTGGAGGGACACTACACAGATTGCACCCTGCTTTATTTATGTCAGGCATTAAAAATAAATAACAGCAAACTGAGAACTGGAAAGCCTAATTATAGCATGATAAAGCTGCAGTTTTCATGCATCGCCACTGTATGCCACTACAGACTAATTACTACAGTAGATCCCAGAGATGAGACATCGCTAAAGCAAACCCCCAAGAAACACTTAGTTAATATTAAATTGTAATCCTATTACCTCTAGATGTTTTCAATGCTATTAATCTCACAAACACTTTCCAAGTCAGCAATTTTAAAATAGATTATCTGAAAATTGTAATACCATTAGCTTCTTTATATGTTTACACCATTTATATGCACAGTGAGTGATATTGGTGTAATATATTAATATTTTCAGTATCTTAGTTCTTAAAATATTAACTATACCCTGTAAAATTCACCATAAAAAGCACCAGGGACTGCACAGAATATTAACACAATCTGCGCCATTCGTACTAAAGGTAAAAAGGAAAAACAAATAAGAATGATGATTAATATAAAGTAATTATTCCATATTCTTCTCTTGTAAAAGCTCCCCATTAGACTGGCACACAGTGTGATTGATATAACTGAGTCAATAGAAAGAAAAACAATAACTGTGTTGTGATACATTTGTTTAACTCTTGATATTAATTCCCAATCTACATTTATACTCTGAAAGATATAATTCTGCTAGAAGTTCCTTTGTGATATTTTTACAAGAGCTGGGTCCTCCTACCCAGAGGCCTTTATCAACCACCAGGCTGAGGCGAAGAACTTAAATACTTGCCTAAGTTTACTCTGACAGCACTTAAGCATGTGCTTATTGTTAAGCAAATGGTTATATATTTTCTGGATCAGAATCTTAGCCATGTCTCCATTCCTCCTGCTTTCTCCTTGTGGTCTCAAGTCTACAACAATATCTTGCTTTATATTCTTCTCTCCTTATTTTTCTATTCAATCTTGCCTGTTTGATTTCAAAGCTGGTTATTTACAGTTTCCGCATTTGTTCCTTCCCATTCTCTTACTTCCTTATTTTCTTGTATTGTATCTGTTTTCATGTTCAATATTTACCTTTCTAAAGTTTGACTCTGCACTCTTTACTCAGAGAAAGCTCCCAAGGAAGTCATTTGGAGTTTTGCCTCAGTCAAAAGTCATTGATCACCTCCACTGAGTAGGGTTTAAGAAGATAGTTTGTACAAAATTATTCCCTTGACCAAATCTCTGGTTTCTAGATATGTTAAGATATTTTGTGGAAATCATAGGGAATACTTCAATCCACCAGTGAAGGCAAATGGCAACTGAGTTGGAAGTATAGTGTAGCGGGTAATTCTGTAATAGATTACAGGGTATTCAGTTTAAAATTGTGGAATCTCCATCTCTGGAGATATTTAAGAGTAGGTTAGATAAATGTCTATCAGGGATGGTCTAGACAATATTTGGTCCTGCCATGAGGGCAAGGGACTGGACTCGATGACCTCTCAAGGTCCCTTCCAGGCCTAGAATCTATGAATCTAAACAATCCGTCCTCTGCTCAGAGTTCTATGCAAATGGCACAAACTAGCCCATAGAAATTAGAGACTATTTTGGGTCACATTTAGTCCATTTCCCAGCCAACGAAGTACTGTTCTCTAGAACATGATTCCTATTATTACTCTCCCCCACACACTCCCTGCTCGCAGTGATGAAGGAGGGGAGATTGGCACCCAGAAGCCCTCCCTCCTCTTGCACCTAGTGCAAAAAGGGATGATAGGTGGTATGTGTGTACTATTAAATTGCCTGAACACAAACTGTCAAATACTTATGAAATAAATGTGTTTAAAAGCAGACATCAAACATTTTAAAATTGTTTTGAGACCCCTTTGATTATTTTGTTCCCTAAGAAACCTATCTTCTAAGTGTGGCGGTCTTATTTACAGTGTTGTTTTTCACGAAATTGACACACACCAGGTTAGATCATAAACTGCATGTTGCAGAGACAGAATTTTTCTTTCAACAGACCCTAAAGGAGCTGGGGCAGCTATTGGCAGAACTCTGTGGGAATACTTGTGGAGTAATGTATTACTCAACATGAGTTTGGCCTGTGACTTTGAGAATATTTTCGATTCCTCTGTTTTTTTTTTCACAAGAGAGGACATTTTGACCCATGATCGTTATCTGAAAGCTCTGCCAAATATTTAGTTCAAAAGGCAACTTCACTCATCTATTGAATTATATTTGTTTAACATTTAATAGCATTTTCTTATAGCTAGATTTATGCTGCATTTTACCCTCCTGGAAATAACTCCTATTTCATACTGCATTTTAATAAACTTTTGTTAAAAAAACACCAAAACTCTACTTTAAACACTAAAGCAAGGAGTCATTCCTGTCCCATTACAGAGTGGATCCCGCCACAAGAATGGTTACAGTTTAAATAATTAAAGTGGAAAAAATGAATGTGTAATTAAGATAGTGATGAGACTGGTATCTAGGACTTTTAGTTAGTAATATCAGAGCTTTGAGACAATATTGAACAGATTTGATATTTTATTTCCATAAAAACCTATTCCTATAATAAGACTAAAGCAGTACAGCACTGACTGTGATAGAGATATAAGTATAAGATGTGAAACATCCCAACATTCTGTGGTGACATTACCATTCACAGCCACGGAACATATTATGTTTTATTGTATACTTCCTCCTTTGAAGAAGTATAAATCTTGAAACTGTGTCCATTCTTGGCAAAGTAAATGGTCTGTTGGGACACAAAATGTGTAAGACCCCCTACCAGGTATCAGAAGTTGGTAGCAATTAAAATCAGAGCTGCGTTTATGTATAAACATAAATCGCAGAACTAGGCTAAAACTAGCCTCTAAAATCTCGCTGGGTGAAAATTCCAATTGCAAAAGACTGAAAGGCAATATTTTTCAATTTTAAGAACTGATTTTGTGGGGAGCAATTCTTTCCGTGGTGGTAATATTTTCTATGTAGATTTATGACATTAAAACTTTTTTTTTTTGACATTCAAACACTTGTTTTTACATAGACTAACACAATAAACAAAACAAGATTTATTTTTGATAAAAGAACACTACTGTTACATGAACACTAAAGTAGGAGATTACATTTTAATTAGGCTTGGAAGGATTAGATTTTTGTCAGTAAATATTGGTAAACCTCAATTTCATTGTATACACAGAAACCAATAAAAAATATTTCCATGGACAATAATTGAAAGTAGGCACAGTAAGAAAAGTACTGCTTGATAACTTATTAGAGTTTGATTTCAGCATATTTGTCAACATCATGTGTCAAAATAATGTGCTTTAACTATAAAACTTTAACTCATTGAATCTCAAAATCTGTCATTAACTAATTGTTGCCTGATACCCCATAATTTCCTGCAACTGTGAAAATTTAAATAGGTAAAAATTGAAAAAATGCATAAAAATTGATATTTTGTCAAAATTATTTAAAAAAAATGGAATTCTGCCAAGCCTAAATTTAATGTTCATTTTCTTCAGAATGTTAGAGTGAAATATTTTATTTTAATAAACTTAAACACTAACAATTATTAATACTTGTATAAGTAAATACAGTTAAACCATTGTAATTATTGCATAGTTGCAATTTTATAAAAAGCTGTATGTTTAGTTTTGTTTGTTTCCCTTGAAAGCTTTAATCCATAAAGAACGGTGATTTATGTGCAGCCTGCAGCATTTTACACTCTTTTGCTCTAGTTAAAGAAGGTTTATTAAAATAAAGCGTACTAAGGCAGACTGGATAGACCAGAAGACTCTAATGAGGTGGAGGCCCTTTCACTCCCTACTATGAAGCAGGCCAGTCAGCTGTTACTATGGGAAAGGAGCTTGCTAGCCTCAATCGATTAGATTGTAAGCTCTTTAGAACAGGGCCATCTTTTTGTTATGGCTTTGTACAGCACTTAGCCCAATGGTTGCCCAGGGCTCCTGGGCACTATGATAATATTAGTCAGTTCCAAGTGGACAGGTGACCACATCACAGTATAAACGTCAGTCCAATTGGCAATGAGAGGTGAATCTTCCACCCCACACCATGGGTGTGGAAGGGCTGTATACAGCAGAACTGGTGTCCTTCTGGTGGAATGGGTGGGAAGTTAGGAGGCTGTGCAGAGGAGTCTATCAGCAGCGAAGGCCTGCAGCTGAGCCTGGGCCTTGCTAGCTCAGTCACCAGGCAGACTTATGAACACAGGTGAGCTACCCAGAACCACCTGACTGGCTGAGGGGAACCAGCAGGCATGCTCTTATGCCCAGCAGCAGCAACAGCAGGTCCATGCTTATGCCCGCAGCTGTGATACCTCCTGCCTTGTTTCAAGCCTTGCTCAGGCACTATTCCATTCTGCTCGGTTCCTGACTCCAGCTCCAAGCCTTGACTCTCACTCCTAGTTCCTGACTCTGGCTTGGACCACTATCCCGGACTGCCACTATCCCGGACAAGATCACAGCTCCACAGGAAATCCTTGCACCTCATCACAGAGGAATGTTTTGAGGATGGGGCAGGAGTAGATCCAGTGGCCAGCCATATTGGCAGGGACATGACAGAGGCACAAAAAGCCACAAGGGTTGCTGACATTCAAACCTGAAAGCAGAATAAAGCCACAAAGTAGGAGTGGGTGCTGTTCAACGGAGCATAATGTACAGTGTTTATTTTGAATTAATGCTGCTTGTGTGACTTCAAACTGCATTTTAATATTTAAATTGTTTGACACTTAAATTATTAAAACAAAATGTCCTGGAGCTAACACACTAACTAGTCCAAGTTCTAGCCTTAGGCAAGGGTTAAAGTGATGGGAAGAAAGGGTGCAGCACATCTGCTAAATACAGAGTGAGACCTTCCCCCTCCTCTCTGTCTCTGGGGCTTGGTGAAGCTCCTCAGGAGTTCCTCTTGTTTCCATCTATTCACTAGCCAGTGAAATGGGGACTCCTTATGTGGGAAAATCAAAGTGGGATCACAATGGGGAGCGGGTGTCTGGCTGCAGACTTTATGGTGCTCTAAGCCTTCCTTTCAGCGCTGGCACTTAACTGAAGAAGAATTAGTCAAGCTGGAAGTATCCTATCTGCCTCTTCTCTTTTCTAGAACAATATCTTGCTAGTTCCCCTTCTGTCTCCCTTCCAGGGAAAAGAAACGCTGTGCTCCAGGCTCCCTCACCCAAGTCAGAATCCAGGAGAAGCAGAACATTCCAGCCCGTTCCTCTCCCCTTCTGTCACTCCACAGTGGAGTGTCTGGTTGTGAGATGGTGGCTGGGAGATCGGGGGATGTTCTAAACAGCTAGACACAGTCTAAACAGCTAGACACATGCGTGTGTGTGTGTGAGAGAGAGAATGAGAGATACCCACCCACACTTTTGTGTGACTGGCTCTGAGCCTGCTTGGGAACATGGATTCCTTTCAGAAACATTTATTCCCTCATTCCCATTCTCCTCCCTGTGCCATGTCTCATCACACAAGATAATGCAATGGCAATTTACCACATGACAACACCTGGGACAGCTGTATGTTACCATAGAAGTGGGCAGCCCCCACTCCTATTTTTATCCACTTTAGCCACTGGCCCTAGGCATATCGTTTGGCTTAATTTATACAGTGGTTTTTTTGACACATCTCTTTAGTGTACTTAGAAATACTCGAGCTGAGAACTAACGTTTTCTCTTTCCAGAGCTGTACCTAAGCTCTCAGGGGAGGGGTGAGCTTCCATTCTATGACATGACACAGTTCCTGGGTTAAGACAAGATGTCTCAACAAAACAGAAGGAGAATGGATCTTATGAAAAATGGCAGCAGTAAACTAGTGATTTCAAATTTAGATTTTAGTCCTTTTCCTGCAATAAGAATTTGTGGAAATTTCATGCAGCAGGAGATTAACCAATCAATAAAAGAATAACATTTGAACCATAATGCTGGTATTTATTGTCTCCTTGTGGATTAAATTATCCAATTACAGTTTCCTTTGGCCTCAGTCAGTTCTAATAAGGCTTGACCGTCGCTTATCAGCTCCTAATCTTCTAAATGAGTGAGAATTGCAGCTGGATTACAATAGCCTTTGGGGCACAATATTAACCTCTTACAGCTATGAAGATCCATCCTTGAAATTATGCTTATTAGGTTTTCTTGTTCATTACTATTTATTTCACCCCAAAATTCACTAATAAGATCAGTTCAGCTTTAATAATAAAGTGTTATTAAAACAGATAAACTGGACAACTAGTCTCTATGAATAATTCATTTCTCGAGAAATGGGCTTTTTCTGGCATAATGTGTCATTACAATGTGAACACTTCCAGCTCTTGCTACTTTGAACTTCCTGGTTCTGCCTATTGGTTTTTTTGGTTTGTTTTTGTTTGTTTGTTTTTATTTCCTTAAGAGGTGACCAGTGGTTCAAAATGTATCTGGGCAAAGAACGTATTTTCAGAGTAACTGAAAGCGATTTTTATATACAGCATCTGTGAGTTAACTAATTAGAACAAAAATGTTGGGAGAGAACTACCACTCCAGTAATGAGTAAGAGCACGGAGTGATTTTCAGACAGAACACTAGTGTCTTCAGAATTATAAATATTTTCCAACTGTATGGAAAAAAAATCCATTTTAATAAAAAATCCAGCTCCTGAATTGTGAGGGCAGTGGGGAAAAGACAGGGATTCATTTGGATAAAATGCTATTAAATTGCCTGTATACTGTCCTGTCAGACAAATATCGACCCCATCCCATGGGAGAAATTGATTTTCTTACAGAAAGCTCTGCGCTTCCTGTAGCATATTGCTTTAGTGCATTGCTCTGGTAATCACACAGCACTTTCACCTTCTTTTTCTTTCATTTTTTGTTCTGAAGGATTGAATGAGAGACACAAAGTGTTTTGATTGCTGTATTTGTTATTATGCTATCTTCTGTACTTAGTATTTGGTAACAATGTAACTTATATTCTGTTAAAATGAAAATACTTTATTTTAAATAAACATGTCCAATTTCTTTAAGTGGGGGATAAGTAAGGCTTTCAGAGGGAAGCATCTTATTCTATTCTGATCCACTATATCCACTAAGGATGATTCAGCAAGCGGCAATCAAGTGCAGCTGAAGACATTTCCATCTGAGACAAAGCTGCTCTGCATACATCTTAATCCTACTTGTATATATAGTGCTTTTCATCAATAGATCTCAAGTACTTTACAAAGAGGTCTGTAGCAATCTTTTCATTTTACAAATGGGGAAACTGAGGCACGGAGACATGACGTGATTTGCCTAAGGTCACCCAGCAGGCCAGTGGCAGCACCGGGAATAGAATCCAGGTGTCCTGAGTTCCAATCCAGCGTTCTAGTCACAAATATCCAAAACTAGGGGCACAAGAATAACAGAAGTTCTGGAAAGTTAAAGAATGTGGGATGAAGATTTTTTGCATAAATACCACTTTTTAAACTCACTTATAATAATTTTTTTTTAAATCTACATTCATGTAACACTAAATTTACAGAGGTAAGCACTCAAAGGTCAGGAAATGCCACAGTTAAAGCTGAATGTGATTCTTGTTTCATGTATACAAATAACTTTCTTTAATGATATGATCACATATTATCTCAGATAATACAATAAAAAATACAATTCTTTGTCTAACACCTTAGTTACACAAATGTAGCATCTTGTAATGCTTTTGTCATTGTACACTTATACTGGACTAGTCTAATAATAAAATTAACATGTCTGTATTGACTTATTGGACCTTGAGCCTTAACTTTGACATTTCCTGATGTTTGAGTACTTACCAGTATAACAGTATGGGCTAGATCTTTGGCTGCTCCCTGGCAGCTTACTAGGTGACTTCCATATCATCCCTTTCATAGGGGAATCATTGGGTGACATAAAGCTACCATAGAGGCACCTACTCCACCCCATCCATGCAGTGACTGGCTCATCCCCATCTCCAGGCTGTGCCCAATGTTCAATGGCTGCAGCTCATGGTTTGATTGGTTTTAGTTAGTTAATTGGTTAATTTTCTGGGTTTTTAAAAAGATGAAAGGATGGCAAAAGGGGTAAAATCCAAAAGAAGGAGCTTCCATTGGGCTTCTGATGTTAGGTTTTAACCGACAAACACCAATAAAACACCCCATACAAAAAAAATCTGTGTGTGTCTACAAAAACATTGGAAAAACACCGGAAATGGTGACTCATATCGAAGGGCTTGACTACACAGAACCGGAATACGCACTAGGGAGTGTGATTGCTGAAGCTCACTAATGTGTTACACATTAATTGGTCTGTGTAAATCCTGCTGGTGTGTGTTAAAGGTTCCTTAGTACTCTTTAATGCTGTGCTGTTTGAAACAGCAGTATGTTAAAGTGCACTAGGAAACAGTACAAAGAGATTACTCATTACAATATATAAAAAGAGCCCCAAACGCCCAATTTTAGACATCCACATAAAACTGAAAAAATGGTGACAAACGCCCAAAAATTTAATTAATAAAGCCCTAGGCTTCCATTTCCAGAGCTCTGCAGCAATGGTGATCTGTAAAAATTGGCAAACAGCGGGCCTGATTCTCCACTGTCTTGCACCTGGTGAAGTCATTTACATCTGTGCTCAGTGGATGTAAAATGCTACCATATCAAAATGGCAGTTCTGTGTGCCCCCTTTGTCCTCCCTTCCACAGGTGTAAACAACTACAAATGGTGCAAAGCAGTGGTGAACCAGGCCCAATGTGTAAATTCCATAATCTGGAACTATTTAGGTACACGCCATTAGAAGGCAGCCCCCCTACTTCAAGCCCAGCACAAGCAAGGGGTCCTTCACCAAGACCAACAAACCCTCCTTGAGTTGCTAATGTGAGGCAGGGATAAAGCAGCATCCTACCCAGGCAGCTACTCACATGGCTGAGGAAAGTAGGTAGGTGGAAGCAGTGGATGGATGGCATTGTTCTACTGGAGAGGAAGGAGGGTTGTGTTGCTGCAGTAAGAAGGATGGAGGAGGGCTGGACTGGTGGAGCCAGGTTAGGAGAGAGGGAGAAGATCACAGTGGGGGATGCTGTGTCAGGGGAAGTGTTGAGAGGTTGCAGCAGGAGGGAGAATCCCCTTTTTGGGTGGGAAATCACCTGCCTCTACCTCAGGCAAGGTCAGAATTCACCAACCACAACAGAAGAACTAGGAAAAAACTCCAGGAACACAGACTCCTGCAGATCCCAGACTCCTATGCCGATAGCATCCAGCTTCATGTTTTCAGTTTGGTTGAACAACTTACCCAGCATCTAATGGTGGTCGGGGCTCCTGTGCAGGATAAAAGCTACTCTGCAGGTAGCTGGCTGAGATTCACCCCAGAGGAGAGTGAAGTCACATTGGTAGGGTGTGGGGAGCAAATGGAAGAAATTATATCTGAACCCCCAAATGAGGGAGTCTGCCCATGATTTGTTGCTCAGGTTCACAACCTTCTGGTCTTGGTGGACTCACAACAGTTTCTGGGGCACCTGAAAGCCCAATATACAGGCCTACTTAAATTCCTGCTTCAGTTTCAATAGGGTATGTTAGTCTTCTTCCGTAGAATATTACAGTGCACCATTAATACTAAAATTAAATACTTATGACAGTTATAACAAGGTGCTTGAGGATGCTGTGTAACAATAACAAAATCAACATGCAATAAAACACAGTCATTAAAATATATATTGCTGTTCAATCCAAATGAGGGGGAATTCAATGTAAAAAGCATGGAGGAGTATTGAGGTTAGGGGAGTGGGAAAGTTAATAAATTAGGGGTTTAAAAATTGATCTTTTTCCCGTCAAAAGTGGCTGCATTTTTGAGGGGGGAGATGTGGTTCCATACAATTTGTAAAGCACTTTGGGAGCCTTTAAGATGAATATATAAAGGTAAGATATTATTATTATTATCATTCTGATGTTAGGCAGTAACATGATTTCATAGAATTCAGGGAACTTGTAACAACATAATGGTCCCCCCATTCGATGGTGTGTCCCTATTCAGGGAAGCACTTAAACACATAGGTTATGTCTACACAGCAAAGAAAAACCTCCGGCTGGCCTAGGGGGCCAATGTTGGATGTATTCCTGGGAGTTTCATCACATGACATAATATTTAATTATAGATTAAGCTTTAATTCCCAGACACTCCAGGACAATCCTGGAGGCTTGGCAACCCCAGGCTGGCCCATGCTAGCGGACTTGGGCTCGGGCTTCAGGTCTGTTTCTCGGCTGTGTAGACTTCCAGGATCAGGATGGAGTCCGGGTTCTAGGACCCATGCGAGGTGGGAGTGTCTCAGACCTCCGGCTCCTGCTGAGGTAGGAAGTCTACACAGCAATGAAACAGATCTGCTGCCTGAGCCCTGCGAGCCTGAGTCAGCTGCCATGGGCCAGCCAGGGGTTTTTCTTTGCTCTGTAGATACCCCCATACTTCACTTTTAAGCATATCCTTAACTTCCATTGAAGTCATGTGATTTAAAGTTAAGCTTACGCCTCAGTGATTTTCTTAATACAGCTGCTTTCCTGAAATGGAGGCTTATTTTTAATCTGTTTGCAGCACAGTAAGTGCGGCTCCCCTTCTGCCACTCATTCAGCTCCTCCTCATCCAAGCTCCCCTCTTTTTGCCAAGGTAACTGATTGACTAAGTATTTTATTCTAGAGTAGCTGTAACTGGGGCCAAGAAGAATTTCTCAACGTCAGCTCAGGAAGCAGCCTAAGAATAAGGAGGGAGCAGAGCTAGTCCCAGGGGCATGTGATGCACGCAGATTATGATTTTATCAAATTAAAATATGACCATGTAGATCATTGTTGCTACCACTGTTATATAATTGCAACAAATCTTGCACAAAGTATGTCAAGTAGGGTGTCTATGGAAAGGTTATGATTTGCTGAATATGATTATGCTATTTGTATGCATGTATCATTTTTGTATTTAAAGTTATGAATATTAACTATGTACCTGTGTTTCAAATGTTTGCTCATGTGGTAACATCCACAAGGTATTTAGCCTGCACATCTTGAAGGGACTATTCAAGTCAAATGGCTCATCAGGGAACACTTAACTCACCATGGACCCCGGAAGACGCCTATCTACACTTAATGGACTTTCCTGTGATGGATTCTACTATGACTAAGCAAAGCATGCATGCTCATGTGATTCCAAACACCATCTTGTTCCCTGTAATTTTCCACAGTGAGAACAATGGGTTTCCCTTCACTTGGCAGAAGCTATAAAAGGCCCTGGAAACAGCTCCATTTTGCCTCTTTCCTGCTTAAATCTCTGGACTATGTTGATCCAAGAACTTTGCAATTATTTTATGTATTTGATTCCTTTAACCAATTTTAACTCTCACTTCTTTCTTTCTTTCTTTCTTTCTTTCTTTCTTTCTTTCTTTCTTTCAATAAACCCTTAGATATTAGATACTAAAGGATTGACAACAGCATGCTTATTGGGTAAGATCTGAGTTATATAATGACTTGGGTATGTGGCTGGTCCTTTGGGATCAGAAGAACCTTTTGTTTGATGAAATTGGTTTTAAATAACCACTCATCACTAAGTCCAGTGTCTGGGTGTTGAATCCAGGACTGGAATGCCTAAGGAGGCTGCATTTCTGACTTCTTGTTAGGCAGTGCGGTGAGACAGAAGTTTACTTTTGTTGCTGGTTTGGTATATCTCATGGAAGAATAACCACCAGTTTGCGGGGGGGGGGGGGGGAGTCTGCCCTCCTTCTCAGCAGCTTGTCCTGAATTTGGTATTCTCAGTTGTGACCCACAGAGGCACGGTGACACAGACGCACAGGGCTCCCTCCCCCAAACTCCCTCCCCTCAGCACTTCCCACACTGGCAAGAAGCTGCTGGGGAGGGAATGCTGGTGCCCTGAGACAGAGGTCACCTGTGCTAAATTAGTGCCTGTAGCATCAGAGACCTAACTCCTCCAAACTATAGGAGGAGGGAAGTAGGAGTGAGGATCTTATCCCCTAAGTTCGGGGTGGGGAGAGGGAATGATGGTACCCTAGTGAGAATTCCTGGTAAATTCCCTCCTTTTGGGATTCAGGGTGAATATGAAGTAAAGATTTCACACACACACACTCAATTCTTTCTGATATAAGTCTCTCTCTCCACCCCACCCCCCACTCCCACTGGATGTGAGGATGACCAGGAAGAAAAGCTCTGTAAGGCTTATGGAGGGAAGAGTGACCAACCAAGAGCATGGGAGGAAAGCAGGAGTAGGGAAGAATATGTATGTGGAGGACAAGATTGTGGGAATATGTATGTGAGGGAGCAATAATATGTGGAGAGGGGTGGGGGAGTAGGAATAGGGGAGTATATGTATGAGGTGGGCAGAAATTTGGGGGCAGGCAGTGAGAAGGTATGTATGAGCGGAGCAGTGAGCCAGTGTGAATGATGGGTTAAAGGTTAGGGACGTGAGTTGTTTGAGGTAAGGCTTTCCCCTACACAAGAGAAAATGTGTCTTTCTGGGCTGTTCTTAGATGTCCTACAAAAATGTATAGGAGTAATTTTGATCTTTTAGTGACAAAACTGCTGTTTCCTAAGTTTTGAGTGGAGTGCCTAGATACTTTGCACATTAGAAATAAATGATAGACAGATGAAAACATAGATACACTTATGTTAGATACTGAATTGCTTGCAACAGGGCCTGATTTTCATGGCTATTTCATGTCGACACTTAAATTGATCTGAATTCTTTCAGCTAGGGCATTAGTTACATTATGATTTAATATTGTCTCACTACAGGAATTACAGATTGACGTTACATTGGTATTGTGGTAGCTTATGCTGATGCAGTATCACATCAAGATAGTGTCAGGCAGCTGTTATATCTCCTGATGACAACATGACACTATAATATTTTCTTGTATGGCAATTGAAGGAAGGCAGCCCTAATATTTGAACTCAGTGTAGTAAAGTGACTATAAGAAATCCACGATCCTCCTTGAGTTAGCTGTTCCTATGTTCTAAACTTGTAATCCTGACTGTAAATTTACTGCAATGTCATAGACTCCTGCCTCCCCACACTAGGTGGGCACAACCTAAAGGGGAGGACGTGTCACCGCCCCACATGTCTCTTCTGCCCAGGAACATCCCCCACCACCACCCTGCCCCCAACATGCCTGGGGCCGCAGTGCTCTCCCCGCCCCACTAGAGTTACCTGCACAGGGAGGGGAGGCTTCTGTCCTTCTCCCACTGTGCCTGCCCCAGCCATGTTCAGCTGCTCTCCATGGCAGCTGGGCCCAGGTTGGGAATGGGATGAAGCCGCTTCTCACATGGCTGAAGCTGGCTGCTCCAGGTCACTGCTCTGTGCAGCACAGCAGCTGCCTGAGAGCCCAGCTGGGGAGGTGGCAGCGGAGGTAGGCCACCCCCCGCCTGGTCCCAGCTGCTGGGGACAGGGACTGAGCTGGAAACATGCTGGGGGATAGAGGGGACTCCGGATCACTCAGCCCCTGTCCCTGGTAGCCAGGTCTGGGTGGCGGGGGGGGGGGGGGGACAGTCCGCTGCCACTGCCACCACCTCCCCAGTCAGGCTCTTGCAAGCAGCCACCGCGCTGCACAGAGCAGTGACCTGGAGTGGCCGGCGTGAGAAGTGGCTAGTCCTGCCCCTTCTTCCCTGCCTGGCCCAGCTGCCAGGGACAGGGGTGGGCAGGTGCAGTGGGAGAAAGACAAAGCACCTCTCCCTCCCCCCGGCAGGCCAAGCAGAAATCTGGGGGTGCCTACATTTCTGAGAGTATTTCAGAAAGTCATAAAACTCACTGGCCAGACTCACAGAAGCTCCATTAGGGAAAAAAAGCCTTTGGTGGATGCATTCCATACCAACAACAGAGAGATTAACTTAATGAATAATTAATACACAACTGGAAAAATCAAATTTCCTGCACAAAGCTTTTATTCTGCATGTTAAAGCTCTGACACTTCATATCAGCAAGGTGTGGGGGGACAGGGAAAGGTCACCAGTTGTGTCATCCAGGGATGTGGTGTTTGCAGGGCTGGCAGGCTGAGCAATGCTTCTTTATTCATTTTATTTTCCTTTACCACCCATTGCTAAAAGAAAAACAGAGACATTTATATAAACAATAATGACCTTAAATTATGTTTACGTTAAGGGGAACTTATGGAAGATAGCTGCCTTTGACAGCTGATCAGCCGTTCAAAACCTGCCCAGGCATAACCCTCTGAAAATTACTCAGTGACTTATGTAAATTGAGTTGGAGGTCTAAGTCAAGTTTTTAGTGTAGCACAACACCCACCACCATTATTAGTGCCCTAGTTGGCAGTCTCATCAGGAAAGCCAAGTAATGAATGGGCTATAGAGAATGAACTACATCCTCACTCCTAGGACTAGTTCCTCCAGACAGGCTGGCTGAGGCAACTTGGCAGCGTAGTGAGAAGTAGGTTGCACTGCAGTGTTACCCACGTTCTGTGGCTAAGTACAGATTCCCCTCCCCCCAAACCAGCAGGGAGATTCCTCTTCCGGAGACCTTCCAGGGACCACCAGCCAGGAAACCAGGACTCGTGCAGCCAGCCTCCTACCTCCAGCCATGTGGGGTATGGGAGAGAGAACCTCCAGACAGTCAGCCTATGGGCAGTGGAGGCTGTAACAGTAGCAGCAACAGCTCCTTTGAAACTATTGGACAGTGATGTCATTGGACATTATCTTCTCAGGAAAGTTTCTGGACAAGTTTTACTCCTTGCTGATTGGCTACTTGCTATAAGCCTCTCCCCCACTGCTGCAAGTTCACTCTGAGCCTTCCATCCTCCCCTCTATACTTTCCTTCCTCCTCTCTCCTCCTTCCCTCATCAGTATTGTCCTTCCCTTACTTGGGAGGCAAACTTGCAATCATTCCAGGGCTGCTCACTCAGCTACAATGACTCATCCCTCCAGCAGAGCCTGCAGTATCTCATCCCTCACGCATACTACAGCAGCGTATCCCTGGGCAGGGCCCAGGTCAGATGACCCCCCAGATACAGGATTTCACTCTCACTGCCAGAGCTGCAAGTTAGGCTGTGCAGCAGCGCCACTTGGTTAAGAACCTCCTGCTGCCTCACAGTGTTACAGATTCCCTCAGCTTCCAGCCTCTCCCTGTCCCTGCATCAGCATTACCCGAGCCTTGTTCCAGCCCACTTCAGCCTTGTCCATGGCCTATTCTGACTCTACTCCAGCCCTGCATCCACCTGCTGCCCCCTAGATTTTTGGACTGATTCCAACCTGGCTTTGACCTTCAGCCGGCTTCCATCTGACCATGATCCTGATTTGGCTTGCTATGGACTCTGACCCCCATTCTGATCCATGGCTTGCCCCTGGACCCTGGTTTCAGTGCTGCCTTCAACTCTACATCTGGCCTCGACCACTGCTCCAACCACCAGGCCTATCCACCTAGAATCCAAAGCATGACATTTCTTCCTTTTTCCATGTTTCTATCAACTCTTCCTGTCCCCCTTCCGTCTGTTCACACCATCCTATAATCTACTTTGTAGCACAATAGGGCCCCACTCTTGATTTGGGACCTTTAGGTGCTACCAGAATCCACATAATGTATACTATCAATAATAATAATAATTGCAGGATAATTCTTTATGGTGGATGTATTATGTACTTTGTCCAGTGTAATTTTAAATGTGTCTAAGTATGTTCATATTCTTCTAGTATTTGTAGAGAGTCTCTTTCTCTTTTTCTTTCTTGTAGCACCTGAATGAAGGCCCCATGCAGAATTGAAACTCTTTTGTGCCAGGCACTGTACAAATCAGAGGTAGATATATTCCATGTCCTAAAGAGTTTACAGTCTCCTTCCAATGTCGCAGTACTTTTAATTTGTCTATACTTCCAGTTGGTCAATATATTTCTGGTAATGAGATGCCAGAAATGAATGCAGAGTTCCAGATACAGCTAACCCATTTTCTATAGCCACTTTCTATATCAGGGAATTTTTCTAAACATTTCCTATCATTGTTATAATTTGCTCATCTGCACTGGTTTCAGCAATGTTGGGAGTTCTAGTGTAGATGATTCGCTGACTGCTACCACTATTTTTAACAGTGTAGATTATACCCGCTGCGAGCAGAGTTATATGTCATGGTGTAAAAATGCCAGCAGTAGCTGGCAGTCCAACTCTACTAGGACTTTTAGAGAAATCAGTGCAGTGGAAACAGTATTAGCAACAGTGGGAAATTTTACAGATTCTCTAATGTGAGCATGGCTCCATCGAGGAATTAGTCCCTCTGATGCCAATGCATATGCAACCCAAAACTCTGTTGGCCTTTTTTTTCTGCCATAGCAAATATCACACTTTGTAATGCACTATCTGCTGTCAGCGCTAGGTCACTCTCAGCATTACGGTTTTCCAGCAGCTTTCCAATTTCTGCTCCTGACTGAATATCAAGTAACAAGCAGGAGAAACATTGTTCAAATGCAGCGGCTTTGCTTAGCCACACCTGTTCATATAATGACATTTTAAAGTAGATGACATATCTGAATGAATGAATCTTTCACTGAATTATAAACAATATGAGGACTTTAACTTACAGACAGACTGGACGGTGGATGTTGTCCCACCCTTTGGTGTTCCTCCTCCGTGAGACTTAGCTTCCTGGGACATCATTCCAGATGCCTTAGTTCCACTGGAGATCCCACTAGGGGTGAAACCTGATGAATGGGTTGAGCTTTTGGCACCTACAACAGTTACAAAGAGTGTGTTGATAATGATCTCCAGGCTGGAAGGGGTCTCATGGGATAGTATGGCATTTTAAAGCTATAAAACACTTAAATTCCACCAAATGTTTCAAATAATGATATCAAAAATAAATGCAAAGAGATGGCTAGTCACTCATCCCATTCCACCAATATGCAAGAATACTAGCAATGTGCAACCTTTTCAGTGCTACTGTTTCCAGGGTGGAAGGACACCGTCCTATTTAGAAACCAATTCTAAATTTCCATCGCAATGTGGGTGTAACATCCTGCAGGGGCCATGTAATGCATCTCTAAGTAAGAGTCCTCAGATGTAAAAGATCAACTAAAGCCTGGGGTGAGGAAGTGCTAACACCACCACTCGTTTGGCTCAATAGAGCTTTCTACAATAAAGAACTAAGAACCATCACAAGCCCCACCACCTTCCACTCGAAGTGTAAGGTGCTTTTCTTTGACTTTGCATTCTCAAATATAAATATAGAGCAACATATTGCACTTTTCCCCCTGGGAGAGAGGATGAGAGAACAAACAACATGTGACATGCGTAGTCATGGAGCTTAATGCACGGCTGGAAGGTGCTCAGGTACATGGTGATGAGTGTGGTATAAAAGCCTATCCTGACTAGAATAGAGTGACACTGGACACCGTTCAGCTGCTGCTGCAGACAGAAACACTCCCCTGCAAATGTCCATGCTGGGTTAAAGGTGAGGGGGGTATGTTTATCCAGGGGGAAAAGGTTAAAACACAATGTTAATGAGCAAGGTTTCCAATGAACACCTGTGCAAGTGAGCATAGGCATGCGCAGCACATTTCATTAGGGTGTGCACCCAGGGAGCCCCGCCCTGCCCTAGCCCCGCCCCTGCCCTGCCCCCATCCATTCCCTCCTACTTCCTGCCCCCTGACTGCCCCCCTCAGAACCTCCAACCCCTCCTTCTCCTTGTCCCCTGATTACCTCCTCCTGGGACCCCTGCCCCTAACTGCCCCCCAGGACTCCACCCCCTATCTAAGCCTCCCTGCTCCTTGTCCCCTGACTGCCCCCCTAGGACCCTACCCCCTACCTGTCCCTTGACTGCCCCAACCCTTATCCACACCCCTGCCCCCAGAGAGGCCCCCGGGACTCCCACGCCTATCCAACCACTCCCCGCCCCCGACAGGACTTCCAGAACTCCCAACCCATACAACCCCCCCTGTTCCCTGCCTGCCCCAACCCCTCTCTACACCCCTGCCTCCTGACAGGGCCCCCCCCAGAACTCCTGACTCATCCAACCCTCCCCCCCCAGCTCCTTGTCCCCTGACC
>NC_048299.1:109982960-109995095 GCF_013100865.1 Trachemys scripta elegans
CCCCTAACCACCCCGCCCGGGATCCCACCCCCTATCCAACCCACCCTGCTTCCTGTCCCCTGACTGCCCCAATCCCTTATCCAACCCCCCCAGACCCAGACCCAGACATCTTACCATGAGGCTCCTAGCAGCATGTTTTGCTCAACACAGAGCCAGACATGCTGCCCCGAGCATGGGTGGCAGGTTTATGGAAATTTTGGTGGTGCCCAGAACCTGCCCCCCCAACTCCGCCCCCCACCTGCCTAAGGCTCTGGGAGGGAGTTTGGGTGGGGGGAGGAGGTCTGGGGTGCAGGTCCTGGGCTGGGGATTAGGGTGCAGGAGGGTTGCAGGTTCTGGGATAGAGTTTGGGTGAGGGAGGGGGTCTGGGATGCAGGCTCTGGGATGGAGTTTGGGTGCTGGGTGCAGGCTCTGGGCTGGGGCAGGGGGTGGGTGTGCAGGAGGGGTGAGGGGTGCAGGCTCTGGGATGGAGTTTGGGTGCAGGTTCTGGGCTGGGAATGGGGGCATGGGAGGGGGTGAGGGGTGCAGGCTCTGGGATGGAGTTTGGGGGTGGGGAGGTGCAGGGGTAAGGATGAGGGGTTCATGATGCAGGAGGGGGCTCAGGACTGGAGCAGAGGATTAGGGTGCGGGGGGGATGAGGGCTGGGGTTGGGGTTGAGGGGTTTGGGGCATTGGAGAGACTCAAGGCTAGGGCAGAAGGGCAGGTAAAGGCAGCCTGCCCTGCCATAACGGATGGGGGGCACTAGGACCCTGGGGCAGCAGACAGCAGTTGCTGCCGGGAGCCGCTCCGCGTAGGAATGTGCAACACCGGCAGCACAAGCAGGCAGGGGAGAGGCGTGTGCCACTTTCTTCCAGGCAGGGATGCGGCGGGGCAGGGCAGGGTCCACTCCAGGCAGGACCGGGGAAGAGACCCAGCTCCAAATATTGGTGGAGCAGAGCCCCCAGCCCTGAATATTCCTGGAGCATGGCTCCAGGGGAGGGCCTGGCGGCTTGCTGCGCCGGGAGAGTGGAGCCATTTGCCCACCCTGGCATAGGGTGTGCCTGGGCACACCCGGCACACCTCGTGCACACGCCTATGCAAGTGAGACTAGAACCTCTCATTCTCACCCAGGCAGGCATAGCATGCATTGGAAGCTCTTACACTGCAGAGAGCCAAAGCCATCACCTACCTTGATGGCATTATAGGGCTACTATTTTCACAAGAATAAGAGCTATTCTGGAATATCTCCAAAAGGCGCAGGTACGATTTCCTTTAGCATCAGGCACACGTCCTTCTCTTCTCCAGAAACGTGTTTCCCATAAACACACATTTGACACAGTCATTGCAACTGTAACCTATA
The DNA here is from genome assembly GCF_013100865.1 of Trachemys scripta elegans. Taxonomy (NCBI): domain Eukaryota; kingdom Metazoa; phylum Chordata; order Testudines; family Emydidae; genus Trachemys; species Trachemys scripta. The sequence continues at coordinate 109,984,297 of NC_048299.1, forward strand.
CTCTCTGCTAAAGTTTCAGTTCCTGTCTGTGCCTCTGAATGAATCTCAGCTCTGAAAGCAGTGCCACTGTCAGCAGCAGCACAGAAAGAAGGATGGCAATATCATACCATGCCACCCTTACTTCTGTGCTGCTGCCTTCAGAGCTGGGCGGCCAGAGAGTGGCAGCTGCTAGCCAAAGGCCCAGCTCTGAAGGCAGCAGTGCAGATGTAAGGGTGGCAATACCATGCCATACTATCCTTATTTCCGCTCTGCTGCTGGCCGTGTCGCTGCCTTCAGAGCTGGGCTCCTGGCTAGCAGCTGCCGCTTTCTGGCCACCCAGCTCTGAAGGCAGTGCTACCACCAGAAGCATCGCAGAAGTAAGGGTGGCAATACCGCGACCCACTACAATAACCTTGCGATCCCACTCACCACTCTCTTTTGGGTCAGGACCCCTACAGTTACAACACCAGGAAATTTCAGATTTAAATAGCTGATATAATGAAATCCTATGACCATGAAATTGACCAAAATGGACCATGAATTTGGTAGGGCCCTAGTTATATTGGTCAATCATTTTTACTTCAATGAAAATTGTAAGTGAGAAGAGAATACTTAGCAGAGCTTATTTTTTAGGGCAGAATTGTTTAATCAATACTAGGTTCTTTTTACCCCTCCTCTCTAAGGTGCAGTAGCCTTTAATTTCTTTTTTATGCAAAAGAAGAAATTCCAACTCATACCCATTTCTTGTAGGGTAGAAGTAGGTCCTCCAGAAGGCACACCTCCTCCATGGCTCCTCGCCTCTTTGGACATCATCTCAGAGCCAGTTGATCCTCCTTTTATCCCACCTGGGGTAAAACCAGCCTTGTGCACATTTTTGTCAGCCATCCTTCCTTCTGCTTTTCTGGACTGAAATGAGCTCCTGGGCAGAGCCTGTGTCCTGTAAATACTGCTGGGCAGGAGAGGGGGCGGGGAAGAGAAAGAGAGAGAGAGAGAGAGATTCAGCACAGGGAAGGAAATGAAACTGAAACTGTAAACTTAAGCTGCTGCAGTTTCCATTTACTGAGAAAGGAAAATGATCACAGCTCTGTGAATCCCTTCTGTGATAAGATTTTCCTTGATTATTTTGCTTCACACCCTGATATAATACATTAAATATGTGAGGAGGGGAGAGTATAACTGCATGACTCCTTCTGGAGCTACATTTTATATATATAGGGACATATAGCAAATGAATAAAGTACTCTTAGGAATTAGGATGAGGGAAGGGTGGACCCTTCACTCAGCTTCTCCCTCCCCTTGGATCTGCTTTGGAAAGAGATCAGATAAATCTAAACTTTTGTATGCTGATTTTGTCTGTCTCTATGTTGTTGCTGTTTATTATTTGTATTGCAGTAATCTTCAGAGGCCCCTCTGAAGATCAGGACTCCTTGTGCTAGGTGTTGTACAGAGTAAAAGACATTCTCTGCCTTGAAGAACTTACAACCCAAACTAAGGATTGGTCTACACAGGGAAGTTTACCAGCAGAATTATACCAGTAGAACTCCCCATGTCGACACTCAGGAATAAGAGTGTCTTTCTCTAGTTTAGTTGTATATACTTGGTAGGTTATAGTTTATCAAAAACAAAAGGCATACAGCCTGGTTCTTGGGCAGGGACCCCATGTGCTTGTGTATGTGTAGTTGGCACATGGGCAGTATGGTGTCTGGGCCAGCACAAAGTACCTCTGAATCTCCCCTCACCTCTTGTGAGTGTGTCCTGTCATCTAGGTGTGAATCTGAACTCTCTGTCTGCTCATGGTGCCCCCTGTCGGCTGTTGCCCTCATCAGGTGGATCTTCAGTAGCTTAGCCCTCCGACTAAGTCACACAAAGAGTGAAATGGATGAAAAACAGAGAGATTTATATAAACAATAATGACTGCCATGTCCTTGTTCGTGTCTGCAGCCTTGTTTCTGGGCTTAGTTCTCAGCCCTTTCTGGTCTAGCTTTAAAAGCCTGTCGTTGCCCTGTTTTTGAGCACTGCCCCCAGGGCTTGCTATGGAGACTATTTGTCTTCAGTGGTTCTCTGGTGTCCCTTTAAGTCCTGCTCTTCACTTGGGCCCCTAAACAAGCCTTACCACTCCTCATGGCATAGACCACTTCCCCAGTGGCCAGTGGGGGGATCCAGGCCCACCCACTACTCTGGGTCCCATCCCAGGGACCTATAAACAGCAGCCACCTACTGCTTTCCTTTAATAGTTGCTGCTGCTATTCCCCGGTCTGCTTCCCACTCAGTCCCATCACCTTCTTGGGCTTTCTGTCTGTTCCCTGCTTAAATCATAGAATATCAGGGTTGGAAGGGACTTCAGGAGGTCATCTAGTCCAACCCCCTGCTCAAAGCAGGACCAATCCCCAACTAAATCATCCCAGCCAGGGCTTTGTCAAGTCAGGCCTTAAAATCCTCTAAGGAAGGAGATTTCACAACCTCCCTAGATAACCCATTCCAGTGCTTCACCACCCTCCTAGTGAAAAAGTTTTTCCTAATATCCAACCTAAACCTCCTCCACTGCAACTTGAGACAATTACTCCTTGTTCTGTCATCTGGTACCACTGAGAACAGTCTAGATCCATCCTCTTTGGAACCCCCTTTCAGGTAGTTGAAAGCAGCTATCAAATCCCTCCTCATTCTTCTCTTCTGCAGACTAAACAATCCCAGTTCCCTCAGCCTCTCCTCATAAGTCATGTGCTCCAGCACCCTAATCATTTTTGTTGCCCTCCGCTGGACTCTTTCCAATTTTTCCACATTCTTCTTGTAGTGTGGGGCCCAAATCTGGACACAGTACTCCAGATGAGGCCACACCAATGTCGAATAGGGGGGAATGACCACGTCCCTCGATCTGCTGGCAATGCCCCTACTTATACAGCCAAAAATGCCGTTAGCCTTCTTGGCAACAAGGGCACATTGTTGACTAATATCCAGCTTCTCAAAGTCCACTGTAACCCTTAGGTCCTTTTCTGCAGAACTGCTGCCTAGCCACTCGGTCCCTAGTCGTAGCAGAGCATGGGATTCTTCCATCCTAAGTGCAGGACTCTGCTCTTGTCCTTGTTGAACCTCATCAAATTTCTTTTGGCCCAATCCTCTACTTTGTCTAGGTCCCTCTGTATCCTATCCCTACCCTCCAGCATATCTACCACTCCTCCCAGTTTTGTGTCATCTGCAAACTTGCTGAGGGTGCAATCCACACCATCCTCTAGATCATTAATGAAGATATTGAACAAAACCAGCCCCAGGACTGACCCTTGGGGCACTTCACTTGATACTGGCTGCCAACTAGACATGGAGCCATTGATCACTACCCATTGAGCCCGATGATCTAGCCAGCTTTCTATCCACCTTATAGTCCATTCATCCAGCCCATACTTCTTTAACTTGCCGGCCAGAATACTGTGGGAGACTATGTCAAAAGCTTTGCTAAAGTCAAGGAATAACAAGTCCAATGCTTTCCCCTCATCTGCAGAGCCAGTTATCTCATCACAGAAGGCAATTAGGTTAGTCAGGCATGACTTGCCCTTGGTGAATCCATGCTGACTGTTCTTGATCACTTTCCTCTCCTCTAAGTGCTTCATAATTGATTCCTTGAGGACCTGCTCCATGATTTTTCAAGGGACTGAAGTGAGGCTGACTGGCCTGTAGTTGATCCTCCTTCTTCCCTTTTTAAAAGATGGGCACTACATTAGACCTTTTCCAGTCATCCAGGACCTCCCCCGATCGCCATGAGTTTTCAAAGATAATGGCCAATGGCTCTGCAATCACATCCGCCAACTCCTTTAGCACCCTCCGATGCAGCGCATCCGGCACCATGGACTTGTGCTCATCCAGCTTTTCTAAATAGTTCTGAACCACTTCTTTCTCCACAGAGGGATGGTCACCTTCTCCCCATGCTGTGCTGCCCAGTGCAGCAGTCTGGGAGCTGACCTTGTTCGTGAAGACAGAGGCAAAAAAAGCATTGAGTACATTAGCTTTTTCCACATCCTCTGTCACTATGTTGCCTCCTTCATTCAGTAAGGGGCCCACACTTTCCTTGACTTTCTTCTTGTTGCTAACATACCTGAAGAAACCCTTCTTCTTACTCTTAACATCTCTTGCTAGCTGCAACTCCAAGTGTGACTTGGCCTTCCTGATTTCACTCCTGCATGCCTGAGCAATATTTTTATACTCCTCCCTGGTCATTTGTCCAAACTTCCACTTCTTGTAAGCTTCTTTTTTGTGTTTAAGATCAGCAAGGTTCACTGTTAAGCCAAGCTGGTCGCCTGCCATATTTACTATTTTTTCTACACATTGGGATGGTTTGTTCCTGCAATCTCAATAAGGATTCTTTAAAATACAGCCAGCTCTCCTGGACCCCTTTCCCCCTCATGTTATTCTCCCAGGGGATCCTGCCCATCAGTTCCCTGAGGGAGTCAAAGTCTGCTTTTCTGAAGTCCAGGGTCCGTATTCTGCTGTTCTCCTTTCTTCCTTGTGTCAGGATCCTGAACCTGAGCAGGGTCTCTCCCAGGTCTCCTTGCCTGGAGAGTTTCTTTGTCTTCCAGTCCTTCTTCTCCCTTCTGGTCCCAGCCACCAACTGACCTGCTCAGGCCCTGCAGCTCCTTTTAACTGAGCCTACTGGGCTCCGACTGGCTGCTGCTCAGCTGCCTCCTAACCCCACAGGTGTCTAAATCCACTAGGTGCCTCAGAATCCACCACCACAATGCACATAGGCCCTGATTTTTACTTGGGTCTCTACAAAGCCTTCAGTATTGTGGCACTCAGCATTTGGCTATTAGATGATCAAATGAGTTCAAATGCTGGCAGAAATTATTGGCCAAAGTGAGGTTTTATACTCAACTCTATGGAATATCTCTGTCTATAATGTAATAACTTTTGAACATTGCATCCAATTAATTCTAAAATTCCGAGGAATGTTCTAGGTATCAATGGGCGGAATCCTATTGATATTGATGAAATCTGGAAAACCAGAATGGGAAAATGAGGAGCACACAGAGTCCCTTGCATCCAGTTAGCAGACCCAGCAGCTTCAATCAGATCTGTAATTGCCTATAGATCAAAGAACCAGATGATGGCATCAATTAACACCTTCCAGCTTAACAACATCCCCCATCTCAGCTCTGCTCATCCTTCCAACAGAGTTTAGAATGTTGACACCTTGAATGATTTATCACCCACAGAGAAAGGAAAGAAAAAAAGAATGGTGGGGGAAAATGGAAGAGTCCCTGGCATAGGAAAAGCATGGCGACTCTGGTATGTGGGGAAGGGGGGAATGGGGAGGCACACAGAACCCATAACATAGGGAGAAAATGCTATGGTATAGGGAGAAGGAGAATGGGGGGCAGGTGAGGAGTATAAGGTATGCACACAGAGCTTCAGGCATGAGGGGTTACAGGCTGTCCATGAAATACAGCAGTATGGGAGGGTGACACACAGGAAGCTTGGGTGGTGGAATGGAGGGATGCAAGTACCACCTGGTGTGGGCCATGATCTTAGTCTACAGAAGCAATAAAGTGTGCAACCCTCTAATATTGGAGACCATTTTAAAAAATGGGGCCATAAGTTAATTCTGTATTAACTTGGGATGGATGTGTGGAGCTCACTCTTCATTTGATATATTAGCTAGAGAGCTCTTTAGAGATCAGTTTATCACTGAAGCCTCGTCAGCAATTGCTCTTGTCCATCAAGCCAAAGGGTTGGTTCAAAATCTCATAGTTGTGGTATAGCTAGAGAATGACTTTACATTTTCTCACTGATCTTATCACCAATGTTCTCATTTTTACCATATAATTATAAAATAAATCAATTGAAATATAAATATTGTACTTACATTTTAGTGTATAGTATATAGAGCAATACAAAAAAGTCATTATCTGTATGAAATTTTAGTTTGTACTGACTTCGCTAGTACTTTTTATGTGGCCTATTGTAAAACTAGGCAAATATCTAGATGAGTTGATGTACCCCCTGGAAGACCTCTGGGTACCCCAAGGGGTACAAGTACCTCTGGTTGAGGGCCACTGGTCTACACAGGAAAAATTATGCCAGAAGACTGTCATCCCTGATGGGACCACTCAGGGGTTCTTTAGCAGACTTGTTGCTCTAAACAGCTGAATTCTGTCCTTATTTTGAGTGAGATGTGTCAAGACTGGCATGTCTGGCAGGGCAGAGGGGATGAGAATGATGTAAAAAGAAATGGGTGAATAAGCAGAGAGAGGCAGAATTATACTGGTCCTTAAAGGCAAGGACAAGAAGCTTGAGGTGGTGGAGGAGGGGAACCCAGTGCAAGGATTTAAGCGTTCAATGGAACTACTCAGTGAGGAAAGGGCTGCAAAAGCTAGCTCATTGTAGCAGCAAATCTGATAAAGATGATGCGAGCAGGACCAGAGGACCTGGTGGTAAAACCACCTGAGCTCCACCTACTCTAGTGCTTTCACTCTTGTTACCACTTGTGAAATTGCACCAATGATGAATTATGGGTTTGAAGTTTGCTAATGTAGACAAGGCCTTAAAGACTAAAGGAATGTCTGTATTGCAATCACTGGGTGTGCCTGCAGTTTGAGTGGACATACCTGAGCTGGCTTTAATCTAGCTAGCTCAGGTACTGGAGCAGTGAAGCCAAGGCCCCAAAAGTAAATACCTAGAGTCCCTGGCAGGTTTGTACACTGACGCGTACATTGACGCAGTTTCACTGTTCTGCTAGGTTAAAGCTACAATCACACCCTGTGCTTGCAGTGTAGGCGTACACGTACCCTACGGGTCAACTGGTGTAAATAGGCGTAAGCACCACTGAAGTCAAAGCAGTTTAGGAACACAGGAAATGCCATACTGGATCAGACCATTGATACATCTAGTCCAGTGTCCTGTCACAGGTGGTGGCCAAGACCATCTGCTTCAGAGGAAGGTGCTAGAAACCCTACATTAGCCAGTTATAGGATAACCTGCCCTCATGGAAAACTGCTTACTAACCCCCAATAGTTAGAGTTGGCTAAAGCTGTGAATCATGAATGTTTACATCCCTTCAGAAATCCTTGATTACTTATAATATTTATCATGTGGATACTCTTGTTATACAGATAAAAATCAAGTCCTTCTGGAATCCTTCTAGGATCTTGGCCTCTGACTACACATGGGGGAAGTTTAATTAATCTTTTGGTTTTCCTTCTCCTATCAGTCTTGATGAGTTACTCTGAGCTGAATGATATTCTGTCAGATCCTGAATATCAAAGCTAGATTAAAAATGCTTATTTTCCCTGCATGCCTCTCAGCCACGGCTCAAATTGTGCCAGCTTGGAGAACAAGGACTATTTTCTTGAGGTGGCCATCTTGTGCTGCAGAATCTCAGCTTTCAGTTTTATTAATTAATTATTAATTCGTATTATTAATTATTATAATTATAGTCATAGTGGATCACAAGCTAAATATGAGTCAACAGCATAATGCTGTTGCAAAAAAAGCAAACATTCTGGGATGTATTAACAGGAGTATTGTAAGCAAGACACGAGAAATAATTCTTCCGCTGTACTCCGTGCTGATCAGGCCTCAACTGGAGTATTGTGTCCAGTTCTGAGTGCCACATTTTAGGAAAGATGTGGACAAATTGGAGGAAGTCCAGAGAAGAGCAACAAAAATGATTAAAGGTCTAGAAAACATGACCTATGAGGGAAGATTGAAAAAATTGGGTTTGTTTAGTCTGGAGAAAAGATGACTGAGAGGGGACATGATAACAGTTTTCAAGTACATAAAAGGTTGTTAAAAGGAGGGAGAAAAATTGTTCTTCTTAACCTCTGAGGATAGGACAAGAAGCAATGGGCTTAAATTGCAGCAAGGGAGGTTTAGGTGGGACATTAGGAAAAACTTCCTAACTGTCAGAGTGGTTAAGCACTGGAATAAATTGCCTAGGGAGGTTGTGGAATCTCCATCATTGGGGATTTTTAAGAGCAGGTTGGACAAACCCTTGTCAGGGATGATCTAGATAATACTTAGTCCTGCCTTGAGTGCAGGGGACTGGACTAGATGACCTCTCGAGGTCTCTTCCAGTTCTATGATTCTATGATTATATTATTTTAAAGTAAGCTTTTGGTTGTGACTGGGTGAAACAGCCAGGAAAATGTTAAAGGCTACCTGCTTGTCACATTGTTAGCCTGAGACAGTTGGAATTAGATTTTACTTTACAGAAGATGGGCTATCTGCAGTGTTCTACCCCCTCCCCATCTATCATTGGTAATTATGTAGTCAAGACAAAGGCAGATTGAGGTTGCAGACAGTCAGGTGGTATTTATTAAGAGTAACAATAACAGACTCCCTGCAAACTAAGATAACACAATAAAAGCTCGATTGTTAACACAAATGATGTAAATGGGGGTGAACCCCAGAGCCCCAAACCCTATACACAATGGGGTACACAGGACTAAACAAGGAGGACTATACCATATCTTGCAGACACTGGACAGGAGAACAGGAACAGGGACACAGACGGGAACCAGGTTCTCAGGGACAGGTGCCAGGAACAGGAACACAACAGGAACCAGACCTCAGGAACTTTGGTGACAGGTAAGTAGATCTTCAGTATGATTTCTTCTGTCTTCTATTCTTGATCTCGTCATCCTGTGTGCTGAATGCAAATGCTATCTCACGTGATGATGGAACAGGTAAGTGGAGGTAAGTTAAGGGAACCTTGTTAGATGTTACTGGTTCACCTCAAGTCCTAATTCCCTCAGGGCTCTAGCTAATAGCAAGGCTGGTATTCTGTGGGAGAGCTTATATGCCTCACTGGGATGACCTGCTTTCACAGCATCCAGAGACACAGAGCGCCCCTCAGAGGGTGACACTCCCTTGTATGCGTTCTCTGTTGCTAGGCAGATTCTACTGCCATGAGACACTATCTTTCCCGCATCAAACTCGAAAAGAGCGCCAAAAGTTGAAGGTGAAGAGATGCCAAGATGGAGGACAGGTTGTCCTTTTATCAATCCAAAATGGCGACTGGGTACACCTAATAAATGGACCCTTTCCTACCCAACAACATGACTCAACAGGGGATTGAAGTGAAGGGGGAGTGACCTCCTTCCAGGACAGAGAGGCACAGGGGAAAGGCCTGTGGGGACTGCAGCCTGCTTGGGGCAGGGAAACTGTTTGGTTTTGTGCAATAGTTTTGTTTTTGGGTGCCTGCAAGTGGCTGGTTCTTGGGAGAATATTTCTACTTATTTTTTTCTCAGTCTGACCATTGGAGTCAACAAGCCAGAAGGAAGAAGAGCACAGGAGAGGGGAACATATGAGCTGAACCAACTTAAGAAGCCTGAAAGAGCCCAGAGGCACATCTGAGCCTTACCGAGGGGGAGCCAATCCTGTATTTAAACATCTGTAAAATTTCCTGTGAATGGCATCTCAAGTGGGTGGAGCTTCGTTTGTGGGCAGGGCTTTGAAGAGTTCAGCTTCACTTTTTTTTTTTCCAAATCAACCCCTGTTCTCAATACATCTTCTGTTTCTCTACAGAAGTGATCACTCACCTTGTCATGTCCTACTTCTCAATCTGTACTACAGCACCTGTGAAAATGTGATAGTCAAAGAGTTTAACTTAAAAATCTATTTGATCAATTACATTGTGGAGACCCTATATTTCCAAAGCAAATATACTGAAAAAGCTCTTAGATTCTCAGATTGAAACAAAGGGGGTTGGGATCTTTAAATATTATGGACCAAATTTTCAACAATAGCCTCTCAATGTATGAACCCACATTTTTTGATTCTACTCTTAATAAATACCCACTATGATTCTACTCTTAATAAATACCACCTGACTGTCTGTCTTCCTGGTGCAAGTGCTGGAGGGACCAACTAGGGGCACAGCTTTTCTTGACCTGCTGCTCACAAACAGGGAAGAATTAGTAGGGGAAGCAAACGTGGATGGGAACCTGGGAGGCAGTGACCATGAGATGGTTGAGTTCAGGATCCTGACACAAGGAAGAAAGGAGAGCAGCAGAATACGGACTCTGGACTTCAGAAAAGCAGACTTTGACTCCCTCAGGGAACAGATGGGCAGAATCCCCTGGGAGAATAACATGAAGGGCAAAGGGGTCCAGGAGAGCTGGCTATATTTTAAAGAATCCTTATTGCGGTTGCAGGAACAAACCATCCCGATGTGTAGAAAGAATAGTAATTATGGCAGGCGACCAGCTTGGCTAAACAGTGAAATGCTTGCTGATCTTAAACGCAAAAAAGAAGCTTACAAGAAGTGGAAGATTGGACAAATGACCAGGGAGGAGTATAAAAATATTGCTCAGGCATGCAGGAGTGAAATCAGGAAGGCCAAATCACACTTGGAGTTGCAGTTAGCAAGAGATGTTAAGAGTAACAAGAAGGGTTTCTTCAGGTATGTTAGCAACAAGAAGAAAATCAAGGAAAGTGTGGGCCCCTTACTGAATGAGGGAGGCAAACTAGTGACCGAGGATGTGGAAAAAGCTAATGTACTCAATGCTTTTTTTGCCTCTGTCTTCACGAACAAGATCAGCTCCCAGATTGCTGCACTGGGCAGTACAGCATGGGGAGAAGGTGACCAGCCCTCTGTGGAGAAAGAAGTGGATCGGGACTATTTAGAAAAACTGGACGTGCACAAGTCCATGGGGCCGGATGCGCTGCATCCGAGGTTGCTAAAGGAGTTGGCGGGTGAGATTGCTGAGCCATTAGCCATTATTTTTGAAAACTTATGGCGATCGGGGGAGGTCCCAGATGACTGGAAAAAGGCTAATGTAGTGCCCATCTTTAAAAAAGGGAAGAAGGAGGATCCGGGGAACTACAGGCCA
>NC_048299.1:109995441-110285441 GCF_013100865.1 Trachemys scripta elegans
TGCAAATTTGACACCATCAGATCAGGATTAAACAAAGACTGTGAATGGCTATCCAACTACAGAAACAGTTTCTCCTCCCTTGGTGTTCACACCTGAACTGCTAGCAGAGCACCTCACCCTCCCTGATTGAACTAACCTCGTTATCTCCACACTGATATATACCTGCCTCTGGAGATTTCCATTACTTGCATCTGAAGAAGTGAGGTTCTTACCCACAAAAGCTTATGCTCCCAGTACTTCTGTTAGTCTCAAAGGTGCCACAGGACCCTCTGTTGCTTTCTGAGATTGATGTAGACATCCCTGTTTTTTCCAAAGACACCACAAACTTTATTCTTGCTCTCAGATACATTTTGCATTAGATCCCTAATCACAAACGTGCAGCTAATGCACCTGACTGACAGGCCAGAGCGAGCATCTCCATCTGCTCAGGAGCCTCAGCAGGGAACCCTTTCCAGCAGTTAGGCACCTAAACCAGGTCAGATGTTTAGTTAGCCTGTGCCATAGCAGCTGGAACCATTTTGTGCGCTCTCTTTCTCTGGCTCCAGATCATACTCAATACCTCTCTCATGCTTGACCTTACATTTCCCTCTTTTGTGTGGGTGCTGTGCTGCCTTATCCTCAGGGCTGGCTCCAGGCACCAGCGGAACAAGCACGTGCCTGGGGCGGCACATGCTAAGGGGCGGCATTTCGTCCATTTTTGGGGCAGCAGAGTCCGGGCGGCTTTTTTTTTTTTTTTTTGCGCTTTGACAATTCGGGTGGTGGTCTGAGTGATTTTTTTTTTGGCGGGGGGAGAGGAGGTTGCTTGGGGCAGCAAAAATGTAGAGCTGGCCTTGCCTCTCCTACCTATTGGTGGCTTGCACCTGGTCCTCCTGCTGCAGGGTCTGACTAGTATCAAGTTATAGGTATGATCAGAACCTGATAGGCATCTTCCGCACCCCAGATTTGAGAATCCCACTTCAGGGCCTCCAGGTCTTTGGATTGAACTATGGCTCCTAGCCAGTCATAAGCTTTGGGCCACATCAGTGCTTTGGCAGCTTTGAGAATGCCAATTGGCAGAAACATAGGCACCTAGAGGATGTAAGTGCCTATGGGATTAGGTGGCACCTGAACAGTGGTTTTGAAAATGTCAGTAGTGCCTAAATGGTGGACTTAATACATCTGAGGATCCGGACCTTAACTCCCAAGCAGTGTCTCAACCACTGTATTCGCCCCCTAAAACTCCCTCCCTTAAAACTAAAACATTTATTTGCCAACATACTAACTATATCTTTGCTTCAGTTGCTTTCAAATAAATGCAAGCAGTAATGTGTCTTTATTTTGAGGTCCAAATCTAAAGATAAGGAGAATTAAGAATGCTCACAAAGCGGATATGCATTTGACTAGAGAACGATATTGCACTGTAGTCTGTCAAAGGAACATCTAGATATTAATAGACAGAAAACTTATAAAATTATAATCTGCTGGTTGAAAGTTCCATTTGGTCATTGGATTATACTCTTTCCTCCTATGAAAGTCTTAGTTAAACTTCTAGCTTTAAGTGATCTGCATGCTTATAGCCAGAATATTTGAAAGAAAAAATGTATTAGTCAGTTCCTGGAATCTGCAGGAACAGACAAGACTGAAACAATGATATTATGATAATAAATCCTTCAGGAACCTAGAGGGCAAGCTCATGAAGCCAGAAGATTACATATATAAGCAGCTAATTGGTTGTAGCTCTCCCCCAAGACATTATAAAGCTTTCTCTGCAAGAAATGTGGTGGAAATAAATATAAACGGTGAAGAAACTGAATTAATAGGTAAATTATTACTTACTTGTAAGAGTGCTGAACTCCTTGTTGCTATTCAAATATAATCAAAATTGTTTATTGAATGTAACCCACTGCCAAATATGCTAATTGTGAACATTACATAACTATTTGCAATTATAACAGCCTTTAAAACCAGAGTTCATTAGTTCAGACACTGGATGAGTAACCCAAGGATACGGCACAATGTAACAAACATTAGGAATTTGAAAGGGAAGTCTGACTCTCTAGCAAAGGCATTAGAGTGTTGGTACTAGTGTACACCAGGCTTAGGGGTGTTCAGCAATCATTTTAATTGAGTTTATGTGCCTAGGCACTTTTGAAAATTTGCAAGATATCTATTTACATCTTTAGGCATCTCAGTACCTTTAAAAACTGGCCCTTAGTCTCGCTAGCCCAGATTTGTAGAGGTATTTAGGCATTGCTCTACTCAGTGTGGCAAGGCCAAATGCCCAGATTCTCAAAGGTATTTAGGTGCCTATCTGCCTTATTAGACACCTAAGTCCATCATTAGGCACCATGGACATTCAAAACTGCTGCTCAGCTGCCTCCTAACCCCACAGGTATCTAAATCCCCTAGGTGCCTGAATTTCTGCCAGTCAGCGCTCACAAAGGAGCCTAAGCCCTGATGCCATTCCACAGCTAATGAGCAACTCAGAGCCACTGCTCAGGTCAAAGCACACAGGCCCCGAAGTGGGATTTTCAACTACATGGAGGAATGCCTAGCTTGTTAGAGGGGCCCAATCCTGTAAGTGTGCTCTGAGCATACCTATGACCTAATACCTGTCAGACCCTACAGCAGGAGGGCTGGATGCAGCCCACTGATAGGGAGAGGGACAGCACAGTACCTCACAAAAAACAGCTGGGGGCACAGGGAAATGTAAGGCAAGTGTGAGAGAGGTATTGAGTGAGAGCAGGTGACAGAGGAGAACAGATGGTTTTGGCTGCCAGGGCATGGGCTGCCTGAGCATCTGACCTGGTCTAGGTGCTACTTCCAGGGGAGAGTCACCACTGAGAATCCCCAGTGAAGGAAGGCACCTAATTCTGGACCACCAGCCAGGCACACCAGGTCAGATGCTTACGCACCTAAGCCCTCCTCCTTTCCCATCCCCTCGTCTCAGCATTCCACTCCTGGCTAGCATACGCAGCTCCCCACTCAGGCAGCTGGCTTCTGAGGATCCTTTTGTGAGGCTCCTAACTCTCCCTGTGCATTGTGTAGGAAGCCTTGGCACCTAGCTCAGGACAGAGGATCCCACTAGCCACCAGCCCAGCTAGGGGGTTAGGTGTTGCAATGCCGAATGCAGCAATGCCTAAACACATCTGAGGTTCTGGGCCCAAGTGACTTAGGCCTGGTCTACAGTGTGTGGGGGGGTTGATCTAAGTTACGCAACTTCAGCTATGTGAATAATGTAGCTGAAGTCGACGTACTTAGATCTACTTACCGTGGTGTCTTCACTGCGGTAGGTCGACTGTTGACGCTCCCCCGTTGACTCCGCCTATGCTTCTCACTCCGGTGGAGTACGGGAGTTGATGGGAGAGCGCTCGGCGGTCGATTTATCACATCTTCACTAGACGCGATAAATCGACCCCTGCTGGATCGATCACTCCGGAGGTAAGTGTAGACATGCCCTTAGACAGCTAGGTCCCGTTTTCAAAAGTGACTGAGGAACTTCACAGGGAAAGTCTCACTGGAAAAGGCACTTAAGGCTCAGATCTTCAAGATATTTAGGCCTCTAACTCCTTGCAATGCTGAGCAGAGCAGTGCCTAAATAGTTTTATAAATCTGGGCCTGTCGGTAAAATTGAGATAATAGCACTTCCCTACCTCAGAGGGGTGTTGTGAGCATCAGTACATTAAAAATTGTGAGTCGCTCCGTTGTTATAGTAATGGGGGCCATATAAGTACCTGCAGTAGATAGGTATATTGCTAATACTAACACAGGTAAGTACTTGTCAGAGTATTCGCACTGGAAGTGCTCTTGTGGCCATTTGAAAAGATGTTGATCGAATTCATACTGTTATGGGTGAAATCTCACTGAAACTGGTGGGCATAATCACTGCCCTTCATTCAGGGTAAATGTAAAAAAATCATTTAAGCTCCTTAATAGAATAGAGAGCTGAAACAATAGGAACCATCGCCCAAAACACAGGCCATGCAGCACTGGTCAGGAATCTGAGCTATGTGGGTAGAAGAGGTCTCACTTGGAAATGAATGCAAACACAGGGGGCTGGATATTTTACATAAGAATGGCCATATTGGGGCAGACCAATGGCCCATCTAGCCCAGTATCCTGTCTTCTGACTAGATAATTATCGAGTGATACATCCTCCTGTCGCCCTTTCCCAGCTTCCAGCAAACAGAGGCTAGGGACACCATCCTAGCTAATAGCCATTGATGGACCCATCCTCCATGAACTTATCTAATTCTTTTTTAAACTCTCTCATAGTCTTGGCCTTCACAACATACTCTGGCAAGGAGTTCCACAGGTTGACTGTGTGTTGTGTGAACAAATATTTCCTTTTGTTTGTTTTAAACCTGCTGCCTATTAATTTTGGGATGGAGTTGTGTGTATATGGCAGAGAATCAGCAAAAACACTACAGAAGCACAGAGGGAAGGTGGAAGGAAGCCCTGAAGACAGCCCTAGAAGCACTTGTAGCGTGACCCTGAGAAAAAGATAAGAGAGAGGTTTTGGTGGAGTGCTGGCTGTAAAGAAGCTTTGAACTGTGAGCAAAGAAACTGTCTCCTGCTGTTTAATTCCTACTGTGTTCAGGGAAACGGGACTTTATGTACATTCTTTGTAAATAAACAAGATTGTATCCAAGAAATATCTGACTCCATCATTAATTTATTTTTCTAAAGGAAACAACCCACTAGGCTCTGATTATTGGTTAACCACTTTGGTTAAAAGTGGAAACAATAGGTTTGTCAAACAATTCCAAATTTTTGTGGGTGATTCTTGAAGAGAAAAGAGATTCCTCCCATTTATAAAGCTTAGGTCATCCAATCATGGAGGAGACATGACACCTTTTGTCTTGGAGTATGTGGCCAATCACACAGCACAAATAGTGAATAATGATTTCCATTGACTTTGGTGGGCTTTGAATCAGGACCCTGTACAAGGGTTAACCGGGGTCACACCAGCTCACTACATGCAGTTATTGTTCGGGGGAATTAGTCTGTCCACGGGGGTCTCCCTTGGCAGCCCTTGCGGTATCTGAAAGAAACACTGTAAGCCCAGGCCCGGGTCAGGGCGGGCAACAATGAGTCATGGGCTCAGGCCCTCAGGCAGGGCTGAGCAGGAGCAGTACGAACAGTGAGGAGCCCAGGCCCTGGGTCAGGGTGGGGCAACAATGCCTCAGGGCTCAGGCCCACAGTCTGGGCTGAGCAACAACAGTACAATTACTAGCAAGCCCAGGGCCTAGGTCAGGGCGGGGCAGTGCAGAGTCAGGGCTCAGGCCCTCAGGCAGGGCTGAGCAACAATAGTAGGCCCCAAGACTCCCAAGGCCTGGGAGAGGGGGAGACTGCTACCCACGGGTTGGGTGGCAGGGGGGACGCAGGCCCTCCCACTCCACTGCGTCCTAGCCTGGGCCCTAGCAGCAGCAGAAGGCCCGCTGCTTAGTCAGTGGGGATCCTGTCCGAAACACACTGACATGGGCTCTGGCAGTGCTGCTGCCAGACTGGGGTCGGCTGCCCCCGGGCTACTTCCAAACTCCCCCTTGGGTCATACCTGGGTCCAGGTGTTGTCCTCGGGGGGTGGGTGGGTCCAGGACCATGGATTCTTCGGGGCAGTGGGCAATCGGCAGGCCCGGCAGCTCCTCCGGGTAGCGGTCGCAGGGCAGGGCCGGCAACTCCTCTGGGTAGTGGGTGCAGGGCAGGGCCGGCCAGTCCTGGTGGCCGTCTTGGGCCGCGGTGTTTTCCCTGTCACGGGCTAGGCTGGTCTCTCCGGTGGCTGGAGCCTTATTGAGCTCTGAGTGCGAGCCTTTATACTTCCGGGTCGCCGCCTGACCCTCTGAGGGGCGGGCTCAGAGCTCCCTAGCTCCGCCCACTCCGGCCTCCGGACAGGTTCTACCCTCTCCGGGGTGGTGGGGAGCCACACCGCCTCACTACAGACCCAGATAAACTATTTACTACAAATAGTTTGCATGGTGCTACAGGGATAATACTGTTAGCCACTCATTACAATAAAATAAAGTGTCAGAGTTAAAATATTATTAGAATTTGCGTAGCTATTATCAGTGCAGTGAAGGATCTTCTGCAATGTGGTTTCAGGACAGAAATATTATCTATAATATGCAACATGCATATTTCAACAGAATGGTCAATTTGGATGTTCAAAACATCTGACAATAAGATATATTTGTTGCCAATATTAAGTCAATTGGCAACACTCCCATAATGTGCATATCCCATAACAATCAGGATTTTTCCATGTCTGTCAATTTGGCGTTGAACAATCTGTAGGGGACCAATAATGGCATCCATCTAAACTAAAATGGAACCACATTGCTGGCATGTAAAATTAAAAAGTTCATAAAGGGGTTTTTAAAATAAGGGCTGGGGAAAGCCAATGGATATGAAAACCACATGATTCTGGCAGAGATATCCCTTAGAAGAGGATTTATTAGAGGAGATACTCTATACCTAGTAAAGAGGAGAGGATAGAAGTTGATAAACTACAGGTAAGAATTCAAGAGAAACAGTCAAATGGGAAGAGTCCCATTCACTTACATCACATGAAGGCAGCCAACTAAATATTGACAATTTTTTTTTCAATACTTATATACAAATGCTAAAAGTCTAAATACTAAGACAGGTGAACTTGAGTGCCTGGTATTAAATGAGGATATTGACATAACAGACTTCACAGTAACTTGGTGGAGCAATGATAAATCAATAGAACATGGTAACACAGGGTACAAAATATATAGGAATGACAGAGTAAATGGTGCTGGTGAGGGAGTGGCACTATATGTGAAAGAAAGCAGAGAATCAAATATAGTAAAAATCTTAAATGAAACAAACTGTACCACAGAAGCTCTATGGATATGTAATAGGTCCTGCCGGGGCTCGACCCTTCCGGCGGGAGGGGAGCCACACCGACTCACTACAGTTGGGGCATATAACAGTTATCTCAGCAGCTCCGGCCCTCCTGGTGCAGGGGCGGAGCAAAACCGACAGCTAGCTAGGGAGCCCAGGCCCTGGATCAGGGCGGGGCCCACACAGTTCTAGCTCAGGCCCTTGTTTGCAGGGGCTGAGCGGATGAACAGTTCAGGAGGCCCAGGCCCTGGATCAGGGCGGGGCAAACACAGTTCAAGCTCAGGCCCTTGTTGGCAGGGGCTGAGCGGATAAGCAGTTCAGGAGCCCAGGCCCTGGATCAGGGCGGGGCAAACACAGTTCAAGCTCAGGCCCTTGTTTGCAGGGGGCTGAGCGAGCAAGCAGTTCAGATAAGGCACACCTAGGCTTCTGTAGCCGAGCGTTGGGTGAGGGGGAAGCCTGCCACCCGTGAGCGGGAGGTGGCAGGGGGGAACACAGGCTCACCCACTCCACTGCGTTCCAGCCCGGGGCCCTAGCAGCAGTTACTGCCGCTGCTGGTCAGTGGGGTATCCAGACCGCAACACACTGACATTGGCTCTCACTCGGTTGCAGCCGGACCGGGGTCGGCTACCCTCGGGCCACTTCCATGATCCCCCTCAGAGCCTACCTCGTTCGCCGCGCCGGGCTCGGGCCAGTCCAACTGCATAGGCTCCTCTCGGCCAGGACTCGGTGGCAGGTCCGGTAGCTCTGCCGGGAAGTCAGGCCAACGGTCCTCGGGCGGCTCCTATGGGTAGCAGCAGGGGCGGAGGGGTTCGGGTGCAGTCTCACCCTCAGGGTTGGTGGGGTGGGGTTCCCAGGGATTCTCCCAGTGACGGGAGCGGACGGGCTCCGGCGGCTCCTCCTCGTAGCGTGCCCGGGGTAGCTCAGGCCAGCTAGGGTCCAGGCCTCTGTCTTCGGCGGTCTCCTGGCCGGGAGCTCCCGGCCGCACGTCTGCTCCCTGTGGTGGCTGGCCGCCGACTGAGCTCTGGCGGCCGGCCTTTATACTTCTTGTCCCGCCCCTTGACTTCCGGGGGGCGGGGACAGGCGGCGGTGGCTCCACCCACTCTGGTGCCTGCACGTGGGCTCCCTCTTCTGGGCACACTACACACACCCCCCCTTAAGACTGGCTCCCGCGTCTCGGGGCCAGGTCCTTCCATCCCCCCAATGTGGGATAGGAAGTCCGCATTCGTATGGTCCTTGCCATCCCGATGCTGGACCGTAAACGCATAGGGCTGTAGGGCGAGGTACCATCGCATAATGCGGGCGTTATTATCTTTCATCCTCATTAGCCACCGGAGGGGGGCATGGTCTGTGACGAGGATGAACGGTGCCCCGAGGAGGTAGAAGCGAAGGGCGTCGCAGGCCCACTTCACCGCGAGGGCCTCTTTTTCCATCACTGCGTAATTCCTCTCGTGGGGGAACAGCTTCCGGCTGAGGTATAATACGGGGTGGTCTTTTCCCTCCACTTCTTGGGACAAGACTGCCCCTAACCCCACCTCGGAGGCGTCGGTCTGCAGGATGAATGGGCATTTAAAGTCCGGGCTATAGAGAACCGGCTCCTGGCAGAGGCACTTCTGCAGCGTCCAGAAGGCAGCCTCACACTCTGGGGACCACTGTACCTGCCGGGGGCTGTCCTTCGTCAGAAGCCCAGTTAAGGGTGCGGCTATGGACGCGAACTGGGGGATGAAGCGTCGATAGTACCCAACGAGGCCCAGGAACTGCCGAACGTGTCGTTTGGTCGACGGGGTGGGACAGTCCAGAAGGGCCTGGACTTTTCCGACAAGGGGCTTGACCCGCCCGCCCCCGACTGTATAGCCAAGATAGGTGGTCTCTTGCCAGGCGATCCGGCACTTTTTGGGGTTGGCTGTCAGACCCGCCTGTCGTAGGGACCTCAGCACCGCCGCAACCCGGGGCAGATGGTCCTCCCAGCTGCGGCTATAGATGACCACGTCGTCTAGGTATGCAGTCGCATAGTCCTGATGGGGCTGCAGGAGATGGTCCATCAGTCGCTGGAAGGTGGCTGGGGCCCCATGGAGACCGAACGGCATTCGCGTGAATTGGTACAGCCCCGTTGGGGTGGCAAAGGCGGTTTTCTCCTTCGAGGTCTCTTCGAGGGGGATCTGCCAGTAGCCCTTACTGAGATCCAGGGTGGTAATATACTGGGCCTCCCCCAGGCAGCCCAGTAACTCGTCCACGCGGGGCATTGGGTAGGCATCGAAGTGCGAGATGGCGTTTACCCTTCGAAAGTCGATGCAGAACCGGCAGGTGCCGTCTGGCTTGGGCACCAGGACCACCGGACTGCGCCACTTGCTCTGGGATGGCTCAATGACGCCCAGAGCCAGCATGGCTCTTACTTCCTCCTCGACCGCGTCACGCATCCGATAGGGCAGGGGTCGGGTCGTCTCTCGAACCACTTTCCCCGGCTCGGTCTGGATTGAGTGCCGGACTAGGGACGTGTAGCCCGGTACGGCTGTGAAGGTTTTCTTGAAGGCCTGCAGAAGGCAGTTGGTCTGTTTATATTGCTCCTCTGTGAGCGATTGTCCTAGCAGGGGTGTCGGGGAGTCATCCGTCAAGGGTATCTGGGGTCCCAATTCCGGCTCGGGCGGGCACGGGTTAATTAAGAGGCCCTCCCGGTCCTGCCACCGCTTCAGCAGGTTTACGTGATACTGTTGGGTCCCCTTCCGCTTGTCTGGTTGCCGTACCTCGTAGGTGACAGGACCCACTTTGCGCACAACGTCGTAAGGCCCCTGCCACCGGGCTAATAGTTTTGACTGACTGGACGGGAGGAGGAGTAGGACCCGGTCCCCTGGTTGAAACTCCCGGACTTGGGCTCCCTGATTATAGGTCCGTTCCTGCCGCTCCTGCGCCGTCTTCAGATTTTTGCGTGCCAGGGCTCCGGCCTGGGCAAGGTATTCCTGTAACTGGATGACATATTTTAGGACGCCCTGGGCTGGGGAGGCCGATTGTTCCCAGGTCTCTCTCATCAGGTCTAAGAGGCCCCGTGGTCTGCGCCCATATAGCAGCTCAAATGGGGAAAATTTTGTTGAGGTCTGCGGGACTTCTCGGATGGCTAGCAACAAGGGTGGAAGGAATTGGTCCCAGTGGCGGAGGTCCTCTGCTGGGAATTTCCGCAACATGCCTTTAAGAGTGCGGTTAAACCGCTCCACTAACCCGTCCGTCTGCGGGTGATAAACGGACGTCCGGAGTTGTTTAATGCCTAAGAGGGCACAGACCTGCCGCAACAGTCGGGAAGTGAAGTTCGTTCCCTGGTCGGTTAGGATCTCTCTAGGCAGTCCTACCCGGGCGAAGATTTTCAGCAATTCCCCCACGATAGTCCGGGCGGTAATACTTCGCAGGGGGATGGCTTCCGGGAATCGAGAGGCATAGTCCACCAGAACCAGAATGTATTGAAACCCCGCAGCGCTTTTCGGGAGTGGGCCCACGAGGTCCATGGCGACCCGTTCAAAGGACGTTTCCATCAATGGCATGGGGACCAGAGGTGCCTTGGGGATCCCGGGCGGAGCGACCAGCTGACAGTCTGGGCAGGAGGCGCAATACTCTTTCACCTCCTGAGAAACTCCCGGCCAAAAGAAGCGCGCCAGGATTCGAGCGAGGGTCTTCTCCCGCCCCAGGTGCCCGGCGGCTGGCACATCGTGGGCTAGCTTCATTACCGCCCGCCGGTGACACCGGGGTACCAACAGTTGGGTTTGGGGTTCGCGGGTGCAGGGGTCACGGTCCACGTGGTAGAGCCGGTCCCGGCGCAGCTCAAAGTGGAGCCGTTGGGTGGCCCGCTGGGGTTCCACTACCTTCCCATCTACGGCTGCGAGCTGCTCGTAGAAGCGGCTGAGGGTGGGGTCCTCTCGCTGGTCCCGACAGAAGTCGGTATCGAAGCGGGGCTGAGGGGCGGGCTCCGGCTGCGGCCCCGCTGCATCCGTGTCGTCTATCTCGGTCGCCGGGCCCTGCTCGGGGGTCTCGAATGAGGACCCCAGCCGATCAGCCTCCAGGGCCGGCGTGGAACGTAGGACTTCCTCGAAGGCCGGCCAGTCCCGACCGAGGATCACAGGATATGCAAGATGGGGAGCTACCCCAACCACCAGGTGTCGGGTGACCCCCGCGATTGTTAGGGGGACCCGGGCGCTGGGGTATGGTCGGACATCCCCATGGATGCACTGTAGATGGATGGACCTGAGGCGGGTATCGCCCTGCGGTACCAGGTCCTTACGGACCAACGTCTGGCCACAGCCCGAGTCGATCAAGGCCCGCGTAGTCCGCCCTCCGACGGCCGCCGGGACGGTCAGCTTGGGGTTCATGGCTGGCCGGGCTCGAGTGTGGCCCGCCCACACTTGTCCATAGCTACAGTCCATCTCCGGACAGTCTCGCTGGAGGTGCCCCATCTTCCCACAACCGAAGCAGGGACCGAGTTCAGGTCGTCTGCTCCGGGGGCCCTCTTGGCTTGGGCTCCGGGGGGGGCTTCGCCGAGCCCTTGGGGGCCCCTGGCCCGGGGCCATTGGTCCGGTCCGAGGAGCCGGGTCCGCGTGCCGGATCCGGGTCTCACGGCAGGAGTCGGGCCTAGGTGCAGGGTGTCGTGGTCCGCTCGGGGGTTCCCCTTTCTTTTCGCCATGGGCTGGTTCGGGCCCGGGCCGTCGGAAGGTGGGCCCCACTGCATTTTCGGTGTCCGGGCCCATCTTAGTCAGACGAAGGGGGGCGGCTAACCGCGGCACCTCCGCAGCCTCCTCCGCCGGCCCCGCCGCGGGGCGAGGGAGCGTAACCAGCAGCTGCTGCAGCTGGATCCCCAACTGCCACACCAACTGCTGCTGTTGCTCAAGCTGGGCTGTGTGCTGCTCCTGCTGTAACTGGAGTTGGGCGGCATCTTGCTGCTGCTGCTGCGCGAGCTGGGCGGCCTGCTGCTGCTGTTGCTGCTGCAACTGGGCCGTCTGCTGCCGCTCCTGGCTCTCCGTGAGCAGCTGGAACAACCTCTCCATATCCATTCCTTACTTAGGACGGGGGGGGGGGCAACAGCCACTCCCCCTCTAGCTCCTTCTCACAGGGGCAGGGGCTCCGGCCCCACGTTGAGCGCCACGTGTAATAGGTCCTGCCGGGGCTCGACCCTTCCGACGGGAGGGGAGCCACACCGACTCACTACAGTTGGGGCAGATAACAGTTATCTCAGCAGCTCCGGCCCTCCTGGTGCAGGGGCGGAGCAAAACCGACAGCTAGCTAGGGAGCCCCAGCCCTAGATCAGGGCGGGGCCCACACAGTTCTAGCTCAGGCCCTTGTTTGCAGGGGCTGAGCGGATGAACAGTTCAGGAGCCCAGGCCCTGGATCAGGGCGGGGCAAACCCAGTTCAAGCTCAGGCCCTTGTTGGCAGGGGCTGAGCGGATAAACAGTTCAGGAGCCCAGGCCCTGGATCAGGGCGGGGCAAACCCAGTTCAAGCTCAGGCCCTTGTTGGCAGGGGCTGAGCGGATAAACAGTTCAGGAACCCAGGCCCTGGATCAGGGCGGGGCTAACACAGTTCAAGCTCAGGCCCTTGTTGGCAGGGGCTGAGCGGATAAACAGTTCAGGAGCCCAGGCCCTGGATCAGGGCGGGGCAAACACAGTTCAAGCTCAGGCCCTTGTTTGCAGGGGGCTGAGCGAGCAAGCAGTTCAGAAGCCCAGGCCCTGGATCAGGGCGGGGCAAACACAGCTAAGCTCAGGCCCTTGTTTGCAGGGGGTTGAGCGAGCAAGCAGTTCAGATAAGGCACACCTAGGCTTCTGTAGCTGAGCGTTGGGTGAGGGGGAAGCCTGCCACCCGTGAGCGGAGGGTGGCAGGGGGGAACGCAGGCCCACCCACTCCACTGCGTTCCAGCCCGGGGCCCTAGCAGCGGTTACTGCCGCTGCTGGTCAGTGGGGTATCCAGACCGCAACACACTGACATTGGCTCACACTCGGTTGCAGCCGGACCGGGGTCGGCTACCCCCGGGCCACTTCCATGATCCCCCTCAGAGCCTACCTCGTTCGCCGCGCCGGGCTTGGGCCAGTCCAACTGCATAGGCTCCTCTCGGCCAGGGCTCGGTGGCAGATCCGGTAGCTCTGCCGGGAAGTCAGGCCAACGGTCCTCGGGCGGCTCCTCTGGGTAGCAGCAGGGGCGGAGGGGTTCGGGTGCAGTCTAACCCTCAGGGTTGGTGGGGTGGGGTTCCCAGGGATTCTCCCAGTGACGGGAGCGGACGGGCTCCGGCGGCTCCTCCTCGTAGCGTGCCTGGGGTAGCTCAGGCCAGCTAGGGTCCAGGCCTCTGTCTTCGGCGGTCTCCTGGCCGGGAGCTCCCGGCCGCACGTCTGCTCCCTGTGGTGGCTGGCCGCCGACTGAGCTCTGGCGGCCGGCCTTTATACTTCTTGTCCCGCCCCTTGACTTCCGGGGGGCGGGGACAGGCGGCGGTGGCTCCACCCACTCTGGTGCCTGCACGTGGGCTCCCTCTTCTGGGCAGGAGGGGAGCCACACCGACTCACTACAGGATAGAAATTCTATGCTTGAATAATCAGAGTATAACAGTAGGAATATATTACCGAACACCTGACCAGGAGGGTAACAATGATTGTGAATTGCTAAGGGAGATCAGAGAGGCTACAAAAACAGAAAATTCAATAATAATAATTTTTTTTTCTAAACTGAAATCTCATCCATACACACAAAATGGTAGGGTCTAAATTAGCTTTTCTCACTTAAGAAAGAGATCTTGGAGTCAACATGGATAGTTATCTGAAAACATTTGCTCAATGCGCAGCAGCAGTTGAAAAAGCTAACAATGTCAGAAACCATCAGGAAAGGGGTAGGTACTAAGACAGAAAATATCATAATGCCACTATATAAATCCTTTGTACGCCCACCTCTTAAATATTGAGTGCAATTCTGGTTGCCCCATCTCAAAAACGGTATTTCAGAATTGGAAAAAGTACAAAGAAGGGCAACGAAAGTGATTAGAAATCTGGAGCTACTTCTATATGAAGAGAGATTAAAAAGACTGGGACTGTTCAGCTTAGAAAAGAGATGACGAAGGGGGATACGATAGAGATCTATAAAATCATGAGTGGTGTGGAAAAAGTGAATAAGGAAATATTTTTTACCCTTTCACATCCCAAGAACCATGTGTCAAGCAATGAAATTAATAGGCAGCAGGTTTAAAGCAAACATAAGGAAGTACTTCTTCTAGGGTTGCCAGGCTTCCAGTTTTCGAAAAGGGACCCTAAAGGCTCTGGTCAGCCAGGCAATTAAAAGTCCGGTCAGTGGCACAGCGGGGCTAAGGCAGGCTCTGTGCAGCTCCCCAGAAGTGGCCGGCATGTCCCTGTGGCCCCTAGGCACAGGGGCAATCAGGGAAGCTCTGCGTGCTGCCCCTGCCCCCAGCACTGGCTCCGCAGCTCCCATTGGCCAGGAAACACACCAATGGGAGCTGCGGGGGCAGTGCCTGCGGGTGCGGGCAGTGCACACCGTGCAGCACCGCCTGGCCAGTGGCCACGACTCCACCTAGGGACCGGACATGCTGGCCGCTTCTGGGAGCAGTGTGGAGCCAGGTCAGGCAGGGTTCCTTTGCCCCACTGTGCCGCCGCCTGGGAGCCGCCTGAGGTAAGTGCTGCCCAGTTGGAGCCACACTCTGAAACCGCTGCCCCAGGTTGGAACCCCCTCCTGCACCCTAACTCCCTCCCAGTCCCCACACTTCCCACCTCAACCCCTTGCCCCAGGTCGGAACCTCCTCCTGCACCCAAACTCCCTCCCAGAGCCCGCACACCCTCCAGCACTCCAACCCTCTACCCCCAGCCCTGAGCCCCTTCCCACAATCCAAACCCCTCATCCCCGGCCCCACCCCAAAGCCCACATCCCCAGCTGGAGCCTGCACCCCCTCCCACACCCCAGCCTCCTGCCCCAGCCCTGAGCCTGCTCCCACACTCCAAATCCCTCAGTCCCACCCCAGAGCCCCCTCCTGCACCCCAAACCCATATCCCAGCCCCACCCCAGAGCTTGCACCCCCAGCTGGAGCCCTCACCCTCTCCCGCACTCCAATCCCCTGCCCCAGCCCAGTGAAAGCAAGTGAGGGTGGAGGAGAGTGAGTGGCAGAGGGAGGGGGCTGGAGTGAGTGGGGGCGAGACCTCAGGGCAGGGGCAGGGTGGGGGGCAGGACAAGGGTGTTTGGTTTTGTGCAATTAGAAAGTTGGCAATCCTAATTTCTTCACACAACACACAGTCAACCTGTGTAACTTGTTGCCAGGGGATGTGAAGGCCAAAATTATAACTGGGCTCAAGAAATAATTAGATAAGTTCTGGAGGATAGGTCCATCAATGGCTATTAGCCAAGATGGTCAGGGATGCAACCCCTTGCTCTGATTATCCCTAAGCCTCTCACTGCTAGAAGCTGGGATTGGATGATAGGGGACGGATAACTCAATAATTGCCCTGTTCTATTCATTCTCTTTGAAGGATCTGGCACCGGACACTGTCGGAAAACAGGCTACTGGGCAAGATGGAGCAGTAGTCTAATCCAATATGACTGTTCTTATGTTCTTCATAATATTGTGTGAGCATTTTGTTTTGAAAAGAAAGGAATAAATTTCACATGTAAACAAATATTCTCTCACTGTTCCTCATAAATATTCCTGTTCTTTTCTGTTGCCTACCTTCTCCTGGACTGAAATGAATAAACTTGATACTATTGGGGGCTAAAAATACGTTTGTTAGCACAGAATAGAGTAGATTCTTTTCCTCAAATGGCATTCTCAGATTCTGTCTAGTCTAAGATATCATTTTTTAAAATTAAGTTTCTAGCCCTTCCTCTTAATGTAAATTGAAAATATAAATCTGGACCTGGCCTGTGAAATTGTCACCAGCGGAACAGTGACTCTTCTAAAGGTATGAACTCATCTCTTCCCTACCCTATTCATCCCAGGGACATGTGAATTTCAAAGCCTATGGGATGCAATTTAAATGATAACACTGGTTAGTATGGCTATTCCAAATAAAACCTCACAATTGGAATCCAGCCATCTGTTAAAACATCAGCAAGGCCAGTGGTAGGCAGGAAGGCCAAGGGCGGGAGGCTGTGATATTTGCTTATTGTTGACTTCAGTGTATGGGAACAAGGTCCTGAACCTTTGTCTACACTACGAAACGTTGGCACTACAAGCACCTGCCATGTTTGTATCACACATGTACAAAAGTGCTTGTAAGGGTGAGTTTGGCCTCCATTTGCCAGATTGTGTTCATCTAACAGAGCATTTCCTGGCCATGGGCTCTCCTCTCTCCCACACTTCTCCCTGTCTCTACTGAGGCAGTTAGTGCAACCAGAGGTGACAGGCAGGAACAGTTGTGTACTTAGGGGAATGCAAAGACTGCAGTTGTGGCTGACTCCCTGCTTAGGGATTCTGAGGGGCAAAGGCTCTTTTCACTTATCTGTGTACACCCACCCAGGGGCCAGGTACAGCCTGGCCCTGTGATGTGGAATCTGTACTACGGCAGGGCAGTGATAAGCTTTGGGTGGTGGACTGATACGCTTTGCTTATAGGTCTTTTGTGCATTAATTATTAACTGTCTACCTCTTTGGTAAACTCAGAACCTTCGAGGCACCATCACCATCGTCTGGAGGAAGCAGCTACCTTAAAATCCAGTGTGAAAGTCTAATGACATAAATCACCAGTTTAATGCTCTTAAAGATTTGTAACACACTGAAACAGAAACTGTCCTTATCGGTTCTAATCTACTTTCTATGACTGTGGTAAACATTCTTCCCTTTTGTGTGGGTGAGGTGTCCTGAGGAAAGAAAGAAAGAAAGAAAGAACGAGATTGAGGAGGATTCTAGAAGGAGAGAGAAAATTGAAGGATATCCTGGAGGCAAGAGAGAAAAAAGATCTGAATGAAGTCCTAAGAGGAGAATCCAGGAAGTTTTTGGAAAGTGTAGGGGACAATTTCCTGGTGCAAGTGCTGGAGGAACCAACTAGGGGCAGAGCTTTTCTTGACCTGCTGCTCACAAACAGGGAAGAATTAGTAGGGGAAGCAAAAGTGGATGGGAACCTGGGAGGCAGTGACCATGAGATGGTCGAGTTCAGGATCCTGACACAAGGAAGAAAGGAGAGCAGCAGAATACGGACCCTGGACTTCAGAAAAGCAGACTTTGACTCCCTCAGGGAACAGATGGGCAGGATCCCCTGGGAGAATAACATGAAGGGCAAAGGGGTCCAGGAGAGCTGGCTGTATTTTAAAGAATCCTTATTGTGGTTGCAGGAACAAACCATCCCGATGTGTAGAAAGAATAGTAAATATGGCAGGCGACCAGCTTGGCTAAACAGTGAAATCCTTGCTGATCTTAAACGCAAAAAAGAAGTTTACAAGAAGTGGAAACTTGGACAAATGACCAGGGAGGAGTATAAAAATATTGCTCAGGCATGCAGGAGTGAAATCAGGAAGGCCAAATCACACTTGGAGTTGCAGTTAGCAAGAGATGTTAAGAGTAACAAGAAGGGTTTCTTCAGGTATGTTAGCAACAAGAAGAAAGTCAAGGAAAGTGTGGGCCCCTTACTGAATGAGGGAGGCAACCTAGTGACCAAGGATGTGGAAAAAGCTAATGTACTCAATGATTTTTTTGCCTCTGTCTTCACAAACAAGGTCAGCTCCCAGACTGCTGCACTGGGCAGCACAATATGGGGAGAAGGTGACCAGCCCTCTGTGGAGAAAGAAGTGGTTCAGAACTATTTAGAAAAGCTGGACGTGCACAAGTCCATGGTGCCGGATGCGCTGCATCGGAGGGTGCTAAAGGAGTTGGCGGATGAGATTGCAGAGCCATTAGCCATTATTTTTGAAAACTCATGGCGATCGGGGGAGGTCCCAGATGACTGGAAAAAGACTAAAGTAGTGCCCATCTTTAAAAAAGGGAAGAAGGAGGATCCGGGGAACTACAGGCCAGTCAGCCTCACCTCAGTCCCTGGAAAAATCATGGATCAGGTCCTCAAGGAGTCAATTATGAAACACTTAGAGGAGAGGAAAGTGATCAGGAACAGTCAGCATGGATTCACCAAGGGGAAGTCGTGCCTGACTAACCTAATTGCCTTCTATGATGAGATAACTGGCTCTGTGGATGAGGGGAAAGCAGTGGATATGTTATTCCTTGACTTTAGCAAAGCTTTTGATACGGTCTCCCACAGTATTCTTGCCGCCAAGTTAAAGAAGTATGGGCTGGATGAATGGACTGTAAGGTGGATAGAAAGCTGGCTAGATCGTCGGGCTCAACGGGTAGTGATCAATGGCTCCATGTCTAGTTGGCAGCCGGTTTCAAGCAGAGTGCCCCAAGGGTCGGTCCTGGGGCTGGTTTTGTTTAATATCTTTATTAATGATCTGGAGGATGGTGTGGACTGCACTCTCAGCAAGTTTGCAGATGACACTAAACTAGGAGGCGTGGTAGATACACTAGAGGGTAGGGATCGGATACAGAGGGACCTAGACAAATTAGAGGATTGGGCCAAAAAAAACCTGATGAGGTTCAACAAGGACAAGTGCAGAGTCCTGCACTTAGGACAGAAGAATTCCATGCACTGCTACAGACTAGGGACCGAATGGCTAGGTAGCAGTTCTGCAGAAAAGGACCCAGGGGTCACAGTGGACGAGAAACTGGATATGAGTCAACAGTGTGCTCTTGTTGCCAAGAAGGCTAATGGCATTTTGGGCTGTATAAGTAGGGGCATTGCCAGCAGATTGAGGAACGTGATCGTTCCCCTTTATTCGACATTGGTGAGGCCTCATCTGGAATACTGTGTCCAGTTTTGGGCCCCACACTACAAGAAGGATGTGGAAAAATTGGAAAGAGTCCAGCGGAGGGCAACTAAAATGATTAGGGGTCTGGAGCACATGACTTATGAGGAGAGGCTGAGGGAACTGGGATTGTTTAGTCTCCAGAAGAGAAGAATGAGGGGGGATTTGATAGCAGCCTTCAACTACCTGAAGGGGGGTTCCAAAGAGGTTGGAGCTCGGCTGTTCTCAGTGGTGGCAGATGACAGAACAAGGAGCAATGGTCTCAAGTTGCAGTGGAGAAGGTCCAGGTTGGATATTAGGAAACACTATTTCACTAGGAGGGTGGTGAAGCACTGGAATGCGTTACCTAGGGAGGTGGTGAAGTCTCCTTCCTTGGAGGTTTTTAAGGCCCGGCTTGACAAAGCCCTGGCTGGGATGATTTAGTTGGGGATTGGTCTTGCTTTGAGCAGGGGGTTGGACTAGATGACCTCCTGAGGTCCCTTCCAATCCTGATATTCTACGATTCTATGATTCTATTAATATACATCTGTCTGCCTGCCTTCTGGCCTGTCCATTGATCATCTACTTATCTATCTAGATGGTTGCCACTAAAAAGTCAGCATTCGCACACAGTTACCACACATAGCATCAGAATTCCATAGAATTTTCCCTATATTTAGCATGGGAAATAAATGAAATATCAAAAATACTACACCTCTACCCTGCTATAACGCGACCCAATATAACACTAATTCAGATATAACGCGGTAAAGCGGTGCTCCGGGAGGGCGGGGCTGCACACTCCGGTGGATCAAAGCAAGTTCGATACAACACGGTTTCACCTATAACGTGGTAAGATTTTTTGGCTCCCAAGGACAGCGTTATATCAAGGTAGAGGTGTACTGTGTTGTAGCTGTGGGTAAATGTTGACTTTTAAATGACAACTACTGCTTGTCTTTTTAGTGCTCCTAACACCATAAAATGAAGTATTATTGTTGCCTGAGACTATCTTCTTGCTCCTGTCTTAGTTAGGTTATATTCATACAGCTCATTCTAGGATGAATATGTTGAGGAGAGGAAAAATCTCACTGGCCATTTTGTAGCCTCCTTTGTTGAGTAACAAAGCGGTATATCTTGCATTGTGCTACAGAGTAGATGGGGTATTGTTTGTATGAGGGGAAGAGGAATGTAAACTGGAAAGATGGGGAACCTGAAGGGAGAGAGACAGAACAAGAAAACATGACATGTTGATATAAATGTAACAATTTCCCCTCACAATGTGCACTGGGGTGGGGGATACCCAAAACTCACCCTCACTGGGTGCTCATGCACAATGCCACATTGACTGCTTTTTGTGCATTGAATTTTTCTTTCTCTACTGCCTTTTAATCTCACAAAACACTTTATAACCTTCACTCACCACTGAAAAGCAACTCTCTCTATCGTAGTTGCCTAACAGCCTACAGCAACACTATACAATAGTACAGGGAAGGAAATGAAGAATATTACAGTATCTAATTGAATTTACTGGAGGAATTTAAGAAAAATCAGACAAAAATGTAATTACTTCTTTGGAGCTGAGTGAGAGATTCCATGACCACACTCCAACTTATTAGAATGAATTGAAGATAAGAGTGGGGTGGGTGTAAATTGAAAGACAAAGGAATTTACAAAGGAATTACAAAGGATTCCATATGTAAAAGCTATTTAAGGTAGGGGAGTGACATAATCATGATTCATTCTTCATTGAATCCCCGCCCAAGGTGACTGCTGAAAACATCTAAAAAACAAAGACTGAACCAGGGGAGAAGGACTGAGTCCAGGCTGGAAGGTTGTTTTGCCTGTGAATGAAATATCTGAAGGTTTAAACCGCAGCTGGCCTTCAAGAATCTCTGCAATCTCCCTAAAACAACATTTAGGGTGAAAAATTACTACTTGTAACCAGTTTCTTTAATATTTTAAGATTAGATTGCTGGGTAATCTGCTTTGATCTGTTTGCTATCCCTTATAATCACTTAAAATCCATCTTTTGTAGCTAATAAACTTGTTTTTGTTTTCTCTAAAACCAGTTTGTGGAATTCATAAATGGGGGCAAAAAGCTGTGCATATCTTCCTCCACATGGAAGGAGGGGGTGAATTTAATGAGTTGACGCTGTACAATTCTCTGTGCAGTGCAAGACGCTACAATTTTGGGTTTACACTCCAGAGGGGGTGTGCACTTGAGTGCTGGGCAATTCCTTAACTGAGCCTTCCCATGCAGAGCTGATCTCAGCATCTGTGTGTATAGCTGCAGCTGGATGTGTCCCTACCTGTGTGTGTGCTGGTGAAGTGCAGTCTGAAGCCTGAGGGAGGGCTTGGCTGACTTGCCTCAGCAGTACAGTGTAAAGGGACCCAGGCTGGTGGGTCAGGTGGGGTCAGTGGTACCCCAGCTCCAACTGGCACCCAGTGGGGGAACCTGTCATAATGTCCCCTTTTTAACTTTGTACCCTTAGGTGGAAAAGACAGACATGTGTGTGTGTTAGGGGGAGGGGATACCTTTTTTTGAAATCTGGGGCAGAGCCCTGTGTATTTCATATCCATGGAATTTTCCCTGGAATTCATCCCTTGCATCAGAAGTATGCTCCAGAATTGCAGCTTTCATTACCTAATAATTATACAAAAATCTTTCTTGCCGGAATATTTGTGCAGTTAATCTTGAAAACATGAATCAAGTGTAAACTGATGCAGTCTTGCTTCCCTGAGTCTGAAGACAGCCTGAAACAACAGCTCAGAAGCGTGAAATCTCCCATTCATTTCAATGTATTGCTTAACTCTAAAATCTAAAAATGAACATTTAAAATCCAATGTTAACTGTTTCACTGTTGGTCATTTTAGCAGAAACATTTTAAAGGTATGGCAAAGCTTCTTTATGGGGATAGATTAAAAAGACTGGGACTTTTCAGCTTGCAAAAGAGATGAGTAAGGGGGGATATCGTAGAGGTCTATAAAATCTTGACTGATATGGAGTGATATGGACTGATAAGGAAATGTTATTTACTTCTTAACATAACACAAGAACCAAGGGGTCACCCAATGACATTAATAGGCAGCAGGTTTAAAGCAAACAAAAGGAAGTATTTCTTCACATACCACACAGTCAAACCTGTGGAACTCATTGCCCCAGTGGGTATTGTGAAGGCCAAAATTATAACAGGGTTAAAACAAGAACTAGATAAGTTCATGGAGGATAGGTCCATCAATGGCTATTAGCCAAGATGGTCAGGGATGCAACCCCATGCTCTGTGTGTCCCTTGCCTCTGTTTGCCAGGAATGGATGACGGGATAGATCACTTGATAATTGCCTGGTTCTGTTCATTTCCTTTGAGGCCTGTGGCATTGGCCACTGTCAGAAGACAGGCTACTGGACTAGATGGACCATTAGTCTGACCTAGTATGGCTGGCCATTATTATGTTATGTTCTGAAACATCCAGCTAACGTACATAACCCACAATCCCAAACTGCACCCCCGCCTCTCCAGATTCCAAAATTTAGGTCCAGCTTGCCCTGGAACACATGGAGCCTTGATCTAGGGCAGCAGAAAAGGTAAAACCATCACTGGCTAGATCACTTTTGTCAGGGGTTGAACTGGGAAGATAAAAGTAGTGGTATTCTTCCAAGTTCCACCCACAAACTAAGCTCTGCCCACTGAAGACAAAAAAATGAAATATCATGCAAATTAGATTGTGCTGCGGTTCAAAATATGAGCATGCATGCTCTGAAGGGCTTTGCTGGGATTGGCTTCCCCTCAGTGAGGCTCAGATACATTCTTGGGCTCTCCTGGACTTTTCGGACTTGGCTGTCCTTGGTGGGACTCTAATGCCCTGCTAGGTTCCACAGTTTGTCTCACTCTGGCTGGGCTCTGCTAGTCCCCTTGGGCTTTGCTTTGTGCTGCTGGAGTAAAAAAAGTGACGGTACCCAAGCACCACCCACTTGTGGTACCAGTATGAGATGGCACTCTCACTAGATTGCATATATCTTCATAATATGTTCCTTCATCCTCTTGTAAAATTTACCCAGTGTAGCTAAGGGTTAAGGATCTGATCCTACAAACACTGTGATTGGACTTAGTGCTTACCACTAGGTATAGCCACATTGCCTTTATCTAGCAATAAACCTGATTTCAGAATCTGGCCCTAAGCCAAAACCAAAGTACTGAATAGAAATGAAAAAAGGACATGAGGCTCTTACGACTGAATTTATGCACTCATGCAGTGCCAAGATTTATACTTAATACTTCATTTATCTTTGCCTGGGAATGAATGAAGATAGCCTCATAATTGTCCATACATTGTACTTTTTGTTGCACAATACAGAAATGTGTTCATATAATTGTAAAAATAAATTTGTATTAAGTTAAAATATGGTATGTGCATTTAATTTTATCACTCATTGTTTGAATAAATACATGTATGCTTATTTCCCAGTGTCTAACTGAATGTCTCATGTAAAGTTTTGAAAAATTGGCAATTGTGTGATTCTTAGGGTATGTCTATACTAAAAACTTAAGTTGACCTATATTAGGTCAACTTACAGCCACCGCAGTAATTAGTGTGGTAGTGCATGTACACACTCCTTGGGTTGGTGGTGTGCATCCTCACCAGGAGCACTTTCTCTGACCTAAAAGGGGCAGTGTGGGGAGCTGAGAGCCTTGTCTCTCAACTTCATTGGCAGCTCTCTGCCGGGAACCTGGCTACCTCACACACTCCCAGTAGGCTGGCTCCCCTACCCCCTCGGCTCTCCTTTCCCCGTGGGAGTGGGGTCTAGCTGCCCTGGCTTCTCGCCCCAGCTCCCAGCCAGGAGTTGGTCCAGTTGCCTGGTCTTCTTGCCCCAGCTCCTATCTGGAAGTGGGATCCAGCCATCAGCTCTCCAGGGGTATGAGGGGCAGCTGAGCTCTAGCTGCCCGGCTTTCTGGGCGCAGAGATATACAATTGACAAGAGAGCTAACAGCCGATATAAGTAACACAGCATCTACACAGACACTGCGTCGCCCTAACTACACTGACATAAGCCCTACGCCTCTCGTGGAAGTAGTTATTAGGGCGGTGTAGTATGGCACTTATATCGGCGGGACAAGGATGTAGTATAGACTCTGACATAATTAGGTTGACGTAAGATGCCGTACATCAACCTAACTATGTAGTAAGCAACAGAGGGTCCTGTGGCACCTTTGAGACTAACAGAAGTATTGGGAGCATAAGCTTTCGTGGGTAAGAACCTCACTTCTTCAGATGCAAGTATGCACTTCTAACTATGTAGTGTAGACCAGCTCTAAGGTTGTCGTTTCTGTTTTTCAATTTATGATCTATTCTATTTTTTATATTTCTGTTAGCTCATCTCAGATTCATAGGAGCAAACTTGATGGCCTTTCCTCATAATAGATAGTGTTAAAACCTGGAATTAACTTGCTTAATCTGTGTTACTTAAAATATACAGCAGTGTGGAATTGAACTTTCATAAACCAATATAAACTAACCCCGATTCATTTATTTTCCGGTCATATGTGCTGCTTTAATCATAAATACATACAAAGATGACTATAATTAAAATATCTTTTTGCTATCTATGCTAATAGTCATGTTATTGGATATACCATATTTTCTCTGTATTCTATAGCCATTGTTTCAGTAAACAATCCCTCTGTGATATTAGCTGTATAATAATTTACAATTCAAAATAAAATATCAGCAGTTTCATCCATTAGAGAGAATAATAAAGACATAATAAAGAGGAATAAAGTTTAACAATATGATAATTTAGCATGAAGTTTTTATAGCCTCCATGTAAATGTTAAAATCTATAAAAATTTTATATTGTGAAAAGTTGCACAAAACAGTAACGAAAGAAAAATGAAAGCAATGTTAACCCTGAGTGTGTGATTACTCCACACTGCAATTTCTTTTCATGGTCTGAAAAATTGTGTATAGAAATAAGTATTTTGAATAGTTTCTTCATAGTTCATCTTATTTACCATCAACGGTAGAAGTAAACTAAGAAAAACTGCAGACCACGATATTAGGAAGTGGAGAGACAGTAAAACCAAATTGCTCTCTCTCACTCTCTTCCTTTCCTTTGTTCACTTCCAGCATCCCCCGCATACCCACTCAGTGAGAAAACATTCTCCTACTTCCCCTCCAAACAGTTATCCCCTTATTCTGCTTAATATGCGTTTTCTCTTTGTTGGTCTCTTCTAATCAACTGGGGTTCCAGTTGTATTCCGGCAAATATATGAGTTGGGGGATTTCCCTTTGTAACTACTTTGCTCTTGTTTCATCTTCTCACCCGTCAGCTCTTATATGGGGTGTGGGGAGTGAATTTAAATCCTTTATTAAAGGCTAAATCCAGTGGTGTAGCCAGCATGAGATATTTGGGTGGGCAATTAAGGGGGGGGAGCTGGGGGGGCAGGAGGAATGGGGAGCCTGCCCACCCAGCCTCCCTGTAAATATACGGGGGGCAATGGATGGACCCTCTGACCAGGGGCTCCCCAGGGCCCTGGGCATGCACCCAGCTCTGGGAGGAGACGCTGCTCTCCAGTGTGCATGGCTACCGGCTCCCTTCCAGGTCCGGCTCTCCCAGGCAGTGGGCCTACATTTTTTGAAGATGTCCTCTACCACCGCCGGCCACCCACTCGCTTGCCCTCCACCCAGTGGCTAATTTGCCATTGGGCTAACATGGGGACCTGGAAAAATGGGCGCTCCCACACCCCTACCCGCTCTGCCCACCAGACAGTGGGGTGGGAGCACTGGGGCTTGCTCCACTCCGCCCGCTCTACCAGTGCTCCAGCCTGGAAGCGGGGTCAGGGCATGGGGTCTGCCAAAGCCAGAGCAGAACTGGGGTCTGGGACTGCATGCTAAGTGGGTGAGCCCTGGCCCACCCATGGCTATGTCCCGGTCAGATCTTACATTGATTTTTTCAAAAAACTGCCAATTCCTTCCATGGCAAAATTGGGCCTTATTAATATCAGCGCCTGGTTTGGGGATTATCTCCTGCCATAGAACCTCTGTCTTTCTGTGCCTTTACTCATTCTTCCTCTCCATGGTATGTGGTCTTATTGTGTCTCCTTTTTGTCATCTAACAAATGTATTTGGCATATGTAAGAAGTTATTCATTTTTAAGCCTTTAAACAAAAGAGAAAATATGAGCACAAAGGATGCACATTTCTGAACTGTAGTCTTGGGTCCCCGTAAGGACTTGGGAATGCAGAGCCTGGGTCTGCAGAACCTGGGAGAGCAGATATTCCCACAATGCCACCAGGTGGCTATGCAGAGGTACAGCCAGGTAGTACTGTACTGTGGAGAGTAGGCACCACAGGAAGTACCATCCAAGAGACCCAGAGTGATGGTACCCTGCAGCCCTCTGATTAGCCAAGCACCCTGTTTAACCCCAGAGGTTGCCCTAGGAAGTTGTCTGGGCCACCACAAAGACTTTGGTGTGCTGTAATGCCAGACTTTGCTTGATCTCCTGACCTCTGGTCTCTGACTCCAGCCTGAGTCTGACTCTGATTCCTGCCTCCTAATTCTAGCCTGGTACTGCCCCTGATCTCTGGTCTCCAACTCCAGCCTGACACTGACCCTGACTCTTGCCTCCTGATTCCACACTAGTACTACCTCTTGTCTCTGACCCTGGCCTGACGCTGAATCTGACTACTGCTTACGGGACCTGGCTCTTGCAATTCCTCCAACTCCTGCCCTGGTGAGCAAACCTCAGCCCAGCTGTGACCGCTAGGCCAGATTGTCTATGCCCATCTATCAATCCACTCAATATTTTTTTCAGGTACTTATTTTTGTTAAATACTAATGCTTCACATGATTGTTGTGTCCTGCATATCTGAGAATGAAGCAGTTCTACAGAGTAAAACACAGACACACACACGGTGGAGGTCAGGAAATCAAACATTAACATTGCACTATTTCTTTGTGTCTGTTTATTGTGGCACCGAATTTAACCAATCAGTCCTCTACAGATTAAGATAAGGTAAAAAGGGAAACATGGGCTGAAAACACAATCTATGCCTGAATACCAACAAGACGATCAGTGCTTAGAAATTTTCAAGAAAAGTAAAGAGGGGAGTGAAAAGGATGCATTGCACTGCGAGTACTGCAGCACTGAGGTTAGTGCTCGCACTGACAGAATAAAGAAGCATGTCGAAAGCAAGTGACACAAGAAGCTTTAAGAAGACAGTCAGCTTAGGGATAAACAGTCAGTATCAGGAGCTTGCACCAGGGCTTTAATGAAAAACAGGACACAGCACGATTGTGTCAATGAATTTGTGTGTGCTCTTTGTTTCGCTGGACAACCGCAGTTAATTGCAAAGGGGCCTATTGGTGACTTTGTGTGACAATACTGTCCAGCAGCAAAAACCCTTCCTAGTGCAGACAGCCTCACTCATAAGTACCTGGAAAAAAATGACGATGCTTTATATCTAAACTGATGGAATGAATTGATGGAAATGTGGTGTCTAGTCTGATTTTTGATGAGTCTCCTGATGCTTTGGATTGTCCAATTCTTGGCCTTTTGTTTTCATTTTCTGACTTCAAAATGAATAAACCCACATTATTTTGTGCTGATGTGACATTCATACCCTCGGCTGACACCCGTTTCGTCAACGCGGCTGTCATAACTATAAAGGGAAGGGGGTAACAGCTGTCCTGTGTACAGTACTATAAAATCCCTCCTGGCCAGAGACTCCAAAATCCTTTTCCCTGTAAAGGGTTAAGAAGCTCAGGTACCTGGCTGGCATCTGACCCAAAGGACCAATAAGGGGACAAGATACGTTCAGGGCGGGGGGGGGGGGGGGGGGGGAAGGCTTTTGTTTGTGCTCTTTGTTTGGGAGTTCGTTCGCTCTTGGGACTGAGAGGGACCAGACATCAATCCAGGTTCTCCACATCTTTCTAAACAAGTCTCTCCTATTTCAAACTTGTAAGTAAATAGCCAGGCAAGGCGTGTTAGTTTTCCTGTTTTCTCAACTTGTAAATGTACGTTTTACTAGAGTGTTTATCTTGGTTTGCTGTACTTTGAACCTAAGACTAGAGGGGAGTCCTCTAAGCTCTTTAAGTTTGATTACCCTGTAAAGTTATTTTCCATACTGATTTTACAGAGATGATTTTTACCTTTTTCTTTAATTAAAAGCCTTCTTTTTAAGAACCTGATTGATTTTTCCTTGTTTTTAGATCCAAGGGGGTTGGATCTGTATTCACCAGGAAATTGGTGAAAGGTTTCTCAAGGCTCCCCAGGGAAAGGAATTAGCTTGAGATGGTGGCAGTGGACCAGAGCTAAGCTGGTAGTTAAGCTTAGAAGTCTTCATGCAGGCCCCCACATTGTACCCTAAAGTTCAAAGTGGGGATACAGCCTTGACAGCGGCAATAACTGTATGTTTGCGATGTGTGAGATGTACCAACAAACTTGGGAAAACATGGCCCCAACTAACACAGATTCTTCTTCCTACATGGCTAAATTTGCACAGGAGATTAAACTCAATCAGAAATTGGAGCTGCTACATATTACCTGTCCTACTCGTCTGATTAATGTTGCACTGTCAGCATCTACTGCTACAGAAGAAATGAAAGACATGAATTATTGCATCATTGGATTTGCCCCCTTTCTCCTCTGGCCTACCATATCCCACCCCTCTGTGTCTGGGGTAGGTGGGTGTGGGGCTGCTGTGGTGGCAGTACAGAGGCTCCCTGCACCGGGGGGGGGGGGGAATGGGAGCACTAAGGGGCCGCAGGGCAATGCTGAACTGGGTCCTCTGCATTATATAGTGACAAGAAGGGGAAAAATGAAAATAAAAAAGAGGAAAGCCAACAAGATACCCTCAGCTGCTGAATGTGATGTCAGTCAGAAAACACTGAGTGAGCAGAGAATTTCCCCACAGTAATGATGTCCATGGAACAGCTCTGACTCATATGGAAGTGTTTAATCATAATAAAATAATAAAATACATTACTGATTCACCCTTGGAAGACCACATAATTCCTGTGTGAATTTCACAGAGGCCTCATCTTCGCTAGGAAAAAAAGGTGTGTTCTGAACTCACTCAAGGTAAAATCCTAGGGAAGACAATGCAATTTGTAGTTTACAGATGAATTAGCAGGTCAAGGTACAGATTGTGAGGGAGCCTACTCTTTGCCTCTATCTGTTAACATATGTAAACTACAAATTGCCTTCTCTTCACTAGGATTTTATCTTGAGTGAGTTAACTCAAATTAACAACACACCTTTTTAGCCTAGTGAAGAGGAGGCCTTAGGGACTAGCTAATCTCCAGGTTTTTTAGTTTGTGGCACTGTGCTGGGCATCAGGAAAGTTTTCTATCTGCTGGGAAGGGGCACTGCACTGGATTCATGCTTGCACCCCATGAGAATCCTCCTTTCTCCCTAGAGCTGCCCTTCCAGTGTACCATTTTCCTTTCCGACTAGTTATGAATGCCATCTCTAGGCTGGGCACCAACAATGGCTAGATATGCACATCATGACAGACTGGGCAGGGAACAATTGATGCAGAGCTTCAACTGACCCTGTGTAGGAAGACAAGGCTGGCAGCAGGCGAGAAGTGAAGCTCTTTCTATTTCAGATTTTCTTGGGATGTTGGAGTAAGCCATTGTCTTCGTTGCAAGGAAAGAGGGAACAAGACATGGGAAGGAAGGCAGATCTTGTGGGGGAGCAGAGAGAGGGAATCAAGACAAACATATTTTTCCTCAGGCAGAATGCTGAGGACAAGTTGCACAGTCTGCCTGTGGAACTTGTTGCCATGGAATGTTGAAGAGGCCAAATGTATAACTGGGTTAAAAAAAGAATTAGATAACTTCATGGAGGACAGGTCCATCAATGTCTAATAGCCAAGATAGTCAGGGATGCAACCTCATGCTCTCTGTGTTCCTAAACCTCCAACTGCCAGACACTAGGACTGAACAACAAGGGATGGATCACTTGAAATTGCCGTTCTGTTCATTCCCTTTGAAGAATCTGGCACTGGCCATTGTCAAAGACAGGATACTGGGCTAGATGGACCATTGGTCTGATCCAGTATGGCCGGTCTTATGGTCAAGTAAACTTGTCTTCAGGCTACTGAAGGGTTTAGGGTCCTTTAATAAGATTGGTAGGCAGCATAGTAACAGCTCCTCAGACTTCAGCTAGAGAAGTCTTTGGCAGCTGTTGAGGGAGAATACAGCCCATGAAAGTGTTTCTTGTTAAAAAGCATATAAACCACAAGTATTTATGTGATGAAATCTGTTCATTGTATAAAGTATTGTTGCATAAAACTACTGTAGGTACTGATTTTATTTTTTCAGTGCAAGTGTAGTGAGGACTGGAGCACTAGGTGTAGCTAATTCCCCCCTTTGAACTCACTTTTACAGGTCTGTGACAGTGAAGAGGTGTGGCCTCCTTCAGAGACTGACAGGAAGGAACAGCCTGGCAGCCTACATTATATTTATGGTCCTGATCCTACAAACAACTTATTGCCCATCACAAGTACTTACTTCCAGAAGTAGTAGTCCTGGCAGCAATCTCTGCAC
Source organism: Trachemys scripta elegans (assembly GCF_013100865.1). NCBI lineage: Eukaryota > Metazoa > Chordata > Testudines > Emydidae > Trachemys > Trachemys scripta. The sequence goes on from NC_048299.1 coordinate 110,025,614, forward strand.
TCAGTAGTATTTACTGGATTGTTCCCTATTTGCATAACAGCAAAACTTGAAAAACTCATGGCAGAGAGAAAGTTGGAGAGGATGAGTGGGCTGACTGGGGCCACATCACCTGGAGCTGCTGGCTTCTCTTCCTGAGACAAATAAGTAAGCTGGTAAATAGTGGTCATGGGTTTGTGTCTCTTACAAAAGAAGGAAGTGTGTGTGTGTGTGGGGGGTTAATAGAAAGTTGATTGACAATGCTACAGTTATGAAGAGTCCACAGATGTTTTGTTCCTTTAAATTGCAGGGATCGTGGGATTTCAGAGGCTCAGTGACGAATGTTTTCAAATTCGCTAGTAGGTGTCAAGGAAATTTTTCAACCCCTGGATAAGAACACTATGTTAAATTAAACTACTTCAATTCCAACAGCTTCCTGAGCTGAATTGGGACAGGACCTCCTTCCCTTCTAGATGCTATAGGCCTTCCCACTTAACGGTAAGTGTGAAGTCCTTGGTCCATGCTCCATCCCAGATGCTGTAGCCATATAATGATTGAAAGCTCAGCATGGACCATTATTGATTTTATAAGTATGCCATAGACTGGGTCTGCTGAGTCAAGTTCCACAATAGTCCTTAAGGATGTGAGAAGTATCACATAGACTTCGGTTAGCATGGAGAGAATAGAGACCAAGGGTACGTCTATACCCAGCCGCTAGTTTGGCGGCTGGCAATCGAACTTCTGGGTTCGACTTATCGCGTCTTGTCTGGACGCGATAAGTCGAACCCGGAAGTGCTCGCCGTCGACTGCGGTACTCCAACTAGACGAAAGGAGTACCGCGGAGTCGACGGGGGAGCCTGCCTGCCACGTGTGGACCGAGGTAAGATCGAACTAAGGTACTTCGAACTTCAGCTACGTTATTCACGTAGCTGAAGTTGTGTACCTTAGTTCGATTTGGGGGGTTAGTGTAGATCAAGCCCAAGAGCAATTCTTTTCTGAGAAGTGGCAACACAGAACAAGGGGATAATGGAGACGGTTCAGAAAGTGTGTGTGTGTGTGTGTGTGTTGAAGTCCTGATAGAGGAATCACTGTACCTAAAAAGCTTTTCCTGCCTAAACCAATGGGAATGAGAAGTTATACCTGCTCACACCCTCTGACAAAATGTATTGCTCATATAATGCTTTTTACATGAAAAGGCACACAGAAATTTTAGATGTATGCTTTGACAACAAAAATTTTCTGAATTGACATGGGTTTTTTTTTTCCTCCTCCTTTTGGCTTTCATACTAAAAATACTAGCCCTTTACACGTTTTTTCATTAGTGGCTTCATTCCTGGTTTTTGAAAAATACTAGCTGTGAAAATTTCCTTTTGCTTGAAAACTGACACCCTATGGGGGGAAGTATTTACTAATTCCTCAAATATTTATTTTTAGGAAATGAGAACACAAAATATTTTTGAAATTTTTTGAAGTTTCTAATAAGTTATTTAAAATCTTTTGAACTGGAAAAGTGTAAACTGAATTTCCTTCAAAATTTCAGGAAAAAGCCCTTTTCCTCCCAAGAGTCCATCTTAAAATTTTGAAAACATAAGGTTGTTTTTTTTAAAGCTACAAGGGGGCTTTGTAATTAAATTTTCATTACATTAACTATTCCCTGGTGGCTTTGCAATTGTCACAGAAAGACGGTAACAGTTTATACGCAATGCAATACATCACCCCAGCATCACTGCAACTGTCAGTGAAAATCCGATGCAACATCGTACCATGGTTGGTGCAAAGTCCAGCAAACAATTTCAACTAAGTATATATACACCACTGACAAGTTTGCATGACTTGTATTAGTGAGTTCAATAAAAGGCTAATCATTTTAAAGTTGAAGCTGCCATCAATGAATGCTATCTAGTAGCTATGGGTGTACTTAACACTCAATGTTATTTGTTGTCAAGGCCCTGTAAGATTCATTAGACCTAAATTATGCAGCAGGGACTTGGATTTGTGTAGAAATAGGCACCAACCACCCCAAACTTTCTCCTCCTCTTCAGCTCTCTGACCATCCATATCAATTGTCTCCTGAAGGTCTCAATTCATTGGAAAAGGTGCCTGCTTAGCAGAGCATTAGAGACCAGCTTCCCCTTCTTCCTCTTATAAGTCCTTTTCACTCGTTCACTGTTACATTAAAGGGATGAATTTTTCCCTTCTGAAAACTTTACATGTTTAAACTTTGTCAGCTTAAAAAGTCCGTGAATGGAAAAGAGGTGAAGAAGGAAGGCTGAGGCTTAAGGGACAGCAGACTACTGGCGGCATGGTGGGAGCTTACCGGAACTTCACATATCAGTGACAGAGTTGGAAATACAATCCAAGTTATCTGACTCCCATTCCAGTGCCCTAGCTACTGCAGCATGCAGCCTCCAGTGGATTTTATTTAATTAAAAAGTGAGGAAGGGTAAAACAAAATGTGTTACAGTAGGATCTAGGCTGCAGTCTTAACAATGGAAAGATTAAAATGTCTGCATAATTCAAACAGCAATTCAATTCTAAAATTTGGAAAATTTATAGACACACCTTGGAATAAAGGTTAACTATCCCAAAAGTGTACACACACTATGATACACAGAGAGCACATACAGAGTAAGTACAGAACCTAACCCTCAGAGAATGAGCGAATTATGCAAGTTACATATCCATTTACAAAATTCAATTCAATTTTATTCCATCACATACAAATAGTATATTGTAGATGAAAAACCATATAAGACAAAGTTCAATAAAGTGAATTGGGCCGGCAAAGATCAGTAAAATGATTTGAGGTATTTATAAAAATCTGATATTCCTTATCCTCAGATTATTGAGTTAATATTCACCTCCCTTAATAGGATTTCAGACCAAAATACAACTTTAGCTTGTATACAGTGCATAAAATATAAACTTAGAAGCAAATTTCTAGCAAGCCACTATAACACTAACAAAATACAGTCCCTTAGAATCTTATCAAGTGATGTTCTGATGCATTGTTCTCTATGAGAGCCACTATATATTAAACATATCTAAGGCCTGCTCCACACTGAAATCTCCCTGCACAGAGAAGCTTGCAGAATCTAGATCTAAGGCTGTTCTTTAACTTCATGCATTAATTTGTTCTTTGTGTGATTTTCTAAAAACCAAAACAGAGGACTGTACACTTTCCTCACTATGAGTTCATCCACCATCTTAGTTTTAAAAGGCATAACTGAACTTTTATGCAGTGATGGACCATAAAAACATACTACCTTCTCTTTTAAAAACTCATTTTTTGACATTTTGACTGTGGGAAATATTCATTCAAATTACCATTTTTGCACAACCCAAGACTATGAGATACAACTTTAAAAGAAATGGAAGAAAAATGTCAAGATTTTTTCCACATATCTACCTGGTTATGTGAGGGATCAGCAAATCCACAAAGGAAAGCTGTATAAAGAAATGCTTCTAATAGACAAAATGAAATGTAGCACTTTAATTCAGGAGATGTAGACATTTAGTACAACGGCTGATATTCAAGAAGATTTCAGGGACTTTTGAGAGAAATGGGGTTAAATGTTGGTCCCATTTTTTGTCTGAGGGATTTTGACATTCTTGGTTTCCTCCTTCTCTCTCTTCCCTCTGCTACTGCTCCAAGAACAGCAGCTAATTACTGGGATTATGACATCAGAGATGATTAGATGATACTATTTAAGGACAGGAGTTCACCGACAAATAGACAGTATAAGACTGTTCAAGATCACCAGACCACTAGTTGGCATTTAAAAAAAAAACAAAAAAACCCTTGGGACTTTATTGCATATGTATAACTCACTGTATTTTCAATGACACCATCCACACCAGAATTGGTGGAGATCTGGCAGAGCCTTTCAGTAGAAATTCATTCAAAAGGAAAATTATGGTGCAGAGTATTACAACAAAAGACTTGCACTGTAAAGTTAATTCATAGCAAGTGTAGAGAAGAAAGGTTAAATAAGAAAGTTAATCATCTTATACAACCTGAAGTCAGACTTGCCATAATTTTAACTTTCCCCAGTTCAAACTAGGAAGTCTAATAAATTTATTAAAATATTTTGAGTACATGAAACACAGCAAAAATTCAATGTAGTCAGTGGTAAACAAATACAACCTCAACTAAAATCTTGTTATTTTGTGGCAACTGGCATGAAACATACTATCAAAAGTGTAGTTTAAAGATTAATTCAAATTTTCTAAATATTTCAGCATCCTTGCACTAGCCTAGATGTTAGTTAAATTAACTGTCTTATGTACAAATCAGAAACACGACAAAGCAGTAAATTACACTATGGAGTGTATTTGTTATTGTGTAAATCTACATATGTATTGGTACAGCTGTTCTGTAAATGCTTCTGATGAAAATTTTTCTGTAACTCTTGCTCTTCCAGCTGCTCCCATTGTATTCTTTAAGGCAGGGTCTCTCACAAATTTTTCCATGGCCTCAGAAAATTGTGTTGGAAGAGGATCACACAAAAATCCTGTAACATTATTTATAACAGATTCCAAAGGACCACCTGAATTAACTGCTATAACTGGACATCTCATATACATAGCCTCCAAAGGAACTATGCCAAAGTGTTCATTGCTTGGTGTATAAAGCACACACAGAGAGTTACTAAAAAGAGAGATTTTTTGTTCATCTGAAAAAGACCTCACGAAAGTGACTTGCTCGCTAATATTAAGCTTGGTTGCAATAGTCTTCAGCTCTTCATAATGTTCCACGTTCTCCAACACTCTTTCATCATAACCACCAGCTAAAACTAGATGAACTTCATTCCACTCTTGAGCATCGAGCCTTCCACGAAGATCATGTAATGCTTCCAGAGCTAATGCTAGGTTTTTTTTCCTTTCAAATCTATTGATTGAAAGAAACAAATATTTTTTCCTTTGGGGAATTATACTAGCTATATCTGCAGGAACAATTGTTTCAAAGGTACTGACATTCAACGAAGGGTATAGGACATCTGGTTTAATGTGATTTAAGGATTTAAATGTATTCTTGAAGACATTTGCTGTAAAATTGCTGTTGACAACAATGCAATCTGCCATGCCAGTAGTATACTCTTCCAACCAGTCAAGTGGAGCTCTATAGATGCGTTTAAGAAAAGATTCTCTCTTGGTCAGAAGCTGATCAGGAAAGTGACAGTAAAACAAAACCTTCTTAGGAGTTCTGGCCAGTCTGAGAATTGGGATACAAGCAGATACCTAGATAAACCAAGAGGTGGGGGTGAGAATAAGAGAAAGTATTGTCTATTTAATCCCACTACACCTATGGATTCAAAACCAAAATTTTAAGGGTGAGGAAAATGTGGGTGTCTGGTCAATTTTAATGAATCTGTGTTTACTATCACTTATGGGCTTCTGCAAGGGGGCCTTCAGATGATGGCGACAAACCATCACTCATGCTTGCCTTGCTCTAGGGAGGGGTCACCCAAAGGGCAGGGTCCTTGCAATCTCTCCTTCGCTCGTTGACCAGCAAAACATTTGGTTGTGCGACTTCCAGCCCCACCTACGCTACCAATAGGCAGAGGCCAGGGCACCGCGTCAGGGCACTGTTCTGACACAGTCCGCACGTGGGTGCGAACCTGTGCTCCTACCGGGGCTGAAGCCTATTCCCAGCTACGGGAGGCCCATCAGCAGCGCCCTCCTAGCTCAGGGTCGATGTTAACCCCTTCCCCTGACGCCCGGGGCTGGGCAGGGCTGCCAGGCCCCAGCCTCGCAGGTGGGGTGTGTGAAGGCCCCGGGCGGGCCAGAGCTGCACCAAGCTGTTACTCCCCTCCGTGCCGGCTCTTCGCAACAGGGCCCCCCCACGGGAGCGCGGCCCCAGGCTCGGAGCAGCAGGGAGTGGGCCCTTGCAGGGCTCTGAGGTGCGGAGACCGCCCGGACGGCAGGGCAGGCTCGTCCGGAGCTGTGACCGCGGGGCGGGCTCGCGAGTACCCCGGGTAACGGGCGCTGCCCCGCCTCGCCCCACCCCACGACGGCCGTTAGTGGCGCGCGGCCCCGCCAGCTCCTCGCGCTTGGCCCAGCACGTGCTGCTGGCCCCGCCCCCGCACCTGGTCGCACACGAACACGTCCATCTCCTCCCCGCTCAGCAGCAGCACGTAGAGCGCCACGTAGGCCATGCGCAGCGCGGCGCAGAGCGCGTGGCCCCGCCCGAAGAGGCTGCGGGGCAGCCAATCCCCCACACTCCGCACCGCCAGGCCGCGCGTCTCCGAGAAGCAGCGCGCGGGGTCGTAGTGCGCGGTCCAGATCTGCACGCGGCAGCCGCGCGCCCGCAGCGCCAGCGCCGCATCCACCACCAGCCGCTCGGCGCCGCCCAGGCCCAGGTCCGGGTGCAGGAACAGCACAGACGGGCCCGAGCCCGAGCCCGGCCCCCCTGCCATGCTGGCGCTGGCACCCTCCGGCTCGCATCAGCCGGAGAGGAGGCGGAGCCCGCTTCTTCTGAGCGAAGAAGTGATCCTGGGACCTGGGCTTGTCCACGTGTCAGTGCGGAGAGCGCATGCACAGCTCCGCCCTTCTTTTTGGCTACCAGCTAGGGACACATCAGCTTAGTTCCCTATAGGTGTCCTGGCGCTGCCTGGTTATCTTAGCTTGTGCGTCCTGTGGTGTCTCCGTTTCAGGCGGGGTTCGGGCACAGGAAGGGGCCAGGACTATGGTGGCTGGAGCCCTGAGCTCGGTTAGTTGCTCCGGAAACTGTCTCCTGAGAGGGGGCTGGAGTCAGGCAGTGTCCTAGTCAACCGTGGGACCTTGGCAGGCCCAGGAGGCGAGCGGTTCTAGGGGCGGGGCAGCTGGACCTGGGATTTCGCTGCAACAGCCGCAGCGAATTTTGGAGACGGCAGAGTTCTGACACCCGCGCGCGCTTCCCTGAACCCAGAGTCGCTACCATGGTGAGAGCGCGAGACCCCGATTCCCCCCCCCCCCCCGTATGCGCTGTAGCTCGCGCTGGTCCCGTCTCACGCGCTGTCTGTTTCTCTCCGCAGCCCGGCCCGAACCCCAGCGGCACCAATGTCGGCGCCTCTAGCCGCTCCCCCAGCAAAGCGGTGGCGCCTCGAGCTGCGGGATCCACCGTCCGGCAAAGGTACCTGCCGCGCCGCCCCCTTCGCGAGCCGGGCGGGGGCGGACACCGAGCTCGGGACTCGGTAAAGTCTGGCTCCGCCGCCCGGCCTCGGCCCGATGGAGACACCGCCCGCCGGTCGCGACAACGCGTGATAGCGCCGCCTCTTGCCCCCCGCCCGCCTCGGGGCTGACACCTGAGCTGGGGGGAACCTCGATGGGCATCGCTGCCCCCGGTGCCAGGCTGGGAGCGGGCAGCTGGGGGGGGGTTGTCAGCTAACTTCTCACCAGGCACTGAACCGAGCCTGGCATCGCCCTATGGCCCTCACCCCAGCTCTGAGCACGGTCACTTCGGGCCAAAGTCTGAGACCAGCACCAGAAACAGGTTGTGTGTGTGTGTGTGTGTGTGGGGGGGGTTTCTTAGTGAGTTCTTGGAAAGGTTGGTGGTTGGAGTGTTCAGCTGATCACGAATGCAGGTCAGGTTCTGATTCCCGTGCCTTTCCCTCGCAGGAAAAATGCTAGCTGTGGGACTAGGAGCGCAGGCCGTACTACGTCAGCAGGCACCGGTGGCATGTGGAGATTCTACACAGAAGACTCCCCTGGACTCAAAGTGTAAGTCCAGAAAGCAGCCAGAGGGTGACAGTGTTATTTTAAGTCTATATACAGTAATCCAGACTCCATGAGTCATTTGTTCTGGTCTGCACATTATGCATGAAAATGTGGAAAAATCACAATTGCTCAGATAGATCAGAAAGAATGCCTTGAGGAGACCTGGTTATAAAAATATAAAAGATCAATCTTGTAGGTAGATGTTTAACACAGTACAATCAAGATGACTATTTGAATTGTTTTTCTCTAAGGTCCCAAACCTGCAGACATGCCCATGCTTTTCTTGTATACCATAAACATTCCCACAGAAATCAAGAGGGGTTACTCACAGTAGTAAAGCACATGCATATGTGGTTGCAGGCTTGGGTCCTAAGACTTTATTATCTACAGTTTTTCTGTTTTTTGTTTTTTTTTTTTTAATGCCAATAAAAACACATTGCAGAAATACCAAAAAACATTACACATCAATAGGTACCGTTTGCAGTTATACACATGGTCAGAAGCAACTCACTGCTAAAGAGGTCATTAACCACAGGTCTTGAATTAAACATAATGAATTGAAGAACATTTTAAGACACACTGGTGTTACAAGGTTAACCTTTTCAGCCTTGGCTCACGCCTATGTCAGAGATTTGTTTTAGTGGCTCAGCCCTGTCTTTCCTTGGCCTTCTGTTGTAGGGATGAAGAAACCCAGATAATCTCAACCAGTCCCTTTGCCCATTACACCATCTCTTCAGCACGCACCTTCTTAGGTGCTGCAGCTGACTGTAAAAGAGAGAGCTTCCTGAGCAAGCAGCAAAAGCAGTCTAACACAAAAAGGCCATTCTGATAGAGCTATTAAAATATCCCATTCACAAACCATCTTCTCCTATACACTTAGACCTATAGATTTCTCACTTCTGCAGGCGCTCCTGACACTCTTCAAGATATCCTCGTCCCTTCCAAAAAAGTGATAAATCCCACCATCAAGGGGCTCTTTCCTTCCACCCTCATCCAGGCTTCGGTGATGGGCAAATACAGTCAAGAAATAGAGAGAAAAAGCCTGTTTCCTTGTCACATGGAAACAGAAGGCAGGGATGGCATGTTGTTTACCAGAGCTGGTTTTTACCAGGTAAAATCGTGGTTTTTTGACACTCAGGGAGAAACTAGTTAGTCCTAGTTTAAGGCATTTTTAAAAACTGTTTCATTGATGCACACCACAGTACACTTTGTTTTAGTTACATATTCAAATTGTGGTTACATGAGGCAATGGATTCAGAGATTAATTTAGAATTGTTCAAATAAAAAGTAAAACTGCAGAGGGCATAATAGTACACCTCTACCCCAATATAACGTGACCCGATATAACACGAATTTGGCTATAACACGGTAAAGCTGGGGGGGGGGGGGCCTGCACACTCTGGTGGATCAAAGCAAGTTCGATATAACACCGTTTCACCTAGAATGCAGTAAGATTTTTTTGGCTCCCGAGGACGGTGTTATATCGAGGTAGAGGTGTATATAATTATAATACTGAAAATTGGAATGTTGTACAGTTTGGTTCAGTATTTTCTCAAGGAAGTTACACGTCAACTAATTTCAGTTTTCATTGTTATGTAATCAAAAGTCAAAAACACTTGATTAGATGAAAATTACGACAATGCAGAGCATAAGCTTTCGTGGGTAAGAACCTCACTTCTTCAGATGCAAGAAGTGAGGTTCTTACCCATGAAAGCTTATGCTCCCAGTACTTCTGTTAGTCTTAAAGGTGCCACAGGGACCCTCTGTTGCTTTTTACAGATTCAGACTAACACGGCTACCCCTCTGATACTTGACAATGCAGAGTTTCAGGTTTGAAGCATTAAGCAATCAGAAGCGTGCATAGTTGCAGACAACTGGTTGAAGTCCACTTGGGCATACTGCATTCTGAAGCAGGAGATCAAGTTTAGTTGTGGACTAGACCAAGCCCGTTCTCCAGATTTGAATGAATGTATTCAATGTTTGAAAAGATTAGTTCTGTGCTTGCTGGATGTTGAAATTGCACTACCAATTCTATTAAGTCAGAGAGAATATCAGCATTCAGATTTTCCCCACCATATTACAGGGGAAACTTTTTCCTTGATAGCAGATGAAAATATTTTGTTTGTTTGTTTGTTTTGATACAAAGCTGCTTCTACTTTAAATGCACGTATATATGGCAGAAAGTGGAGGGTTTTTTTGCTGAGTAATCACTGCCTTGCAATTTCATCTTAAGCTGACAATTCCTTTCTTGCATATTTTGGATGAAGGAGGTTGGCCAACATGTGTACATGAATACTTGCCTCATGAACTCTTTGTGTACTTTTGCTTTATATGGTGGTGCAAGATCTTCATTTATCATTAGGTTCAACCATACTTAGCATGCAACTGCAATTGTTGATGTCCCTTTAAAGTGTGTCAGGTACCACAACAGCTGGTTTCAATTGACTGATCAAGTTCTTTGCTTTTTGGAAAACTCTTTGATTATCAGTTATACTGACCACTGTCTTCAAGTTCTTCCTCAAGACTGCTCGCAATCCTGGGATAATGTGGCCGGTTTTTAATATAGGTTTCCATGCATGTTATTTGACTGTTCCATCGTATGTCACCACGGATTTTGGGTTTTACAGATCCTTGGTATTCTTTTAACCAGGCTGATGGTGATTACGAAAACACTTTTGTAAATCTACAATGTTTCATCAAAGCACTTGGTATAAGGTCTTGTCCAAGTAGATTTAGCCAATGTGATGCACATTAATATGTAACCAGATGTTAGAGGGCTTATTCCTTCACTCGCTCACTTCCCTGGTCCTTTTTGCATGAACAGAGAGCAACAATACCCAAAGTCCAAAGGTGCAAACAATTAAATGTTTATTGGGGTGAACTTCCAGCAAGCGTGATTCCAGTTTCCTTCCTCAGTGTCCCCCTTACCAGCTATGATACCACGGAGCCTTGCCTGTGTCCCTGTTCCCATTTCCCCACCCCCCCCTTTTACTTTCTGATTGACTGCAGACTATATAGTAAAACTTGAGTTCTGCTTAGCAATACCCTAACCAATCATTTTACTGAAATTTAACTAACCAATCCTAACGTATTGTAACATGATTATTTAACCAATTATATCCCACCACCTTAATTGGTTTACACCCAACAAAATTAATTATACAGCAGACTGAAACAATCACAGAACCAAACAAACAATAGGGAAGTGGAGACTACAGTGATAGAATAATACAGAAATGAGGATTTTACACCCCAGCTGTTGATAAGTGAATTATTGCCAGGCAGGATGCTATCAAACTAAGTTTTCTTTAAATCTTTTAGGCTCTTCCCTTTCTCTGGAAGTAATAGATCGGATCACCTTTCTAACAGCCCCAGACTGCCTTATTTCAATGTGACTAGTTTGGAATGTGAGAAAGTGACCGTTCACTTCCCAGCTTATGGTTGCCTCTGCTGCTTAGCCAAAGGCCTTACCTAGCCTAAGAACAGGGCCTCAGACTGTCACAGTAAGAGAAGGCCCTGACACAGACAGTGATTTTGATTCTTTCTTTTATACCTCTATAACTAGCTTAGTGATAAGAATACACCTAAATTCTTAAAGTATAGGCCTTTTTAGACAGGCCTGAATAGCTATATCCAAACACCAAACTGTCGTCATCTTGTTCTATATCACTTCTTATACTTGGCGCCTTTTTCTCATCTTGCATTAGTGTAACTGTTTTTCCATGTAAACTTCCACCCCCATGCCATCAGTGTCTAACAGTTCACCTGCTACCTGCTTTTTTGATTGGGTGCTTTGTAGCCTAACCGTAGGCAGCTGATCATTTTTTGAAAAGTTTGATGCTCAATAACTAGGGCCCTACCAAATTCACAGTCCAGTTTGGTCAATTTCATGGTGATTAGATTTTTAAAATTGTGAAACTTCAGATTTAAATAGTTGAAATCATGAAATTCATGGTGTTGTAATTGGAAGAGGAGTTGTGGGAGGGTCGAAAGATTATTGTGTGTGTGTGGGGGGGGGGGTGGTTTGCAGTTCTGCTATCCTTCCGTCTGTGCTCCTACTGGTGGCGCCTTCAGAGCTGGGCAGCTGGAGAATAGCAGTGGCTGGCTGGGAGCCCAGCTCTGAAGACGGAGCTGCCACCAGCAGCAGCACAAAAGTAAGGATGGCATGGTATGGTATTGCCATCCTTATGGCTGTGCTGTTGCTGGCGGCGGCTCTGCCTTCAAACCTGGGCTCCCGGCCAACAGCCGCCCGTCTCCAGCTGTCCAGCTCTGAAGGCAGCGTAGAAATAAGGGTGGCAGTACTGTGACCCCCCCCCAATAATCTTGTGAACCTCCACAACCGCAACTCCCTTTTGGGTCAGGACCCCTAATTTGAGAAATGCTGGTCTCCCCCTGTGAAATCTGGTTTTGTGTGTGCTTTTATGCTATATTATACAGATTTCACAGGGAAGACCAGATTTCCCAGGTCCGTGACGCATTTTTCATAGCTATGAATTTGGTAGGGCCCTATCAATAACAGAAAAGGGACTATTACAGACATAAAAAAATTTCTGTAATTTTCAAGTCTATCTTATGTTTCAGTTCTGGAAACATGCATTTGTGGTTGAAAAGCAATGATCATTCCTCCTTGTAGTCTTTGGCTGACTTGGATCTGGCTTTCTTCTGATGGAATTTGGCAGTGCAGTTTTAACAGGACCTTCGTACTGAGTCTGATTCTAATACTCGCATACAGTTAGCCAGAGTCAGTGGTTCTGGTGTTTTTGTTCTTTCCACTGCATGTTGCAAAATGTTTCCTCATACGGTCTGTCTTCCCACTCACTTTTTCTTCCAATTTCTGCGTCAAAGACTCTCTTTGCCATCTTCATGAACTTTCTCAAAATAACCATGAATTGTGTCAGGTGATCTTTCACCTTTGCTCATGTTGAAATATTTTGACTTGAGTCTCTATACTCAGAGTTCAGTTACAGCAGTTGCACTTGAGCCAGATAGAGACAGAGTACTGGCCTGGACAGTTAGTTTGGCAGTTTACCTCAAACAAACTGAAACTTCTGAATCTGGGAATTCTCCTTCTTTGCTAAACAAATATCTCATCTTGATTTCTAAACAAAGGGGAAATTCCCAGATTAAGAAGTTTTTGTTTCAAACAATAGCCTACAGCTTTTGATTAAATTAAACAGATGGCATTACTGCAAAACTATTATCAAATTGCTAAATATTTTCCAGTAATATTCATTAGTATATTCTAATATCTTTTCCCTCAGTTTCTTGGTTTAAGCTGGTATTTACCAGCACTGTGTCCTAAACTAGTTTTTCCCAGGAAATTGCCAACCCTGATAGAAGGGATTTTGTTCCAGCCTCATCAAAATGATTAAAGCCCTTATCCAGAAGGAAAAATTATTATTCTTTTCTCTATGCACGTTTCTGACCTCCACAGACAATTTTAGTAAAGATATGAACTCTGATGTCTGAGCGAGGAATTTTTCAGCATGTGGTAGTGAAAGTATTTAGATCTAAGGGAGAATGGTCAAAACAGCCACTACAAAGAAACTCGCTCATGAACCTTTGATGTCTCGCCTTTTTAAGTATTAGTGGTCACCACTCAATAACATAAGCCCTTCTCCAGTATACACAGATCAGTGCTGTCCCCTTCTCTGCCTCATAGTTATGACCTACATCATCAAAATTTCATCAACTCCTGCCCCGCGTTCTCTGCTAGTCACTAGTTCAGCAGACAAACTCCAAGGCCCTGTTTCTGAAGGGCTTCTCCCTTTCACTCTGGTTGAAGTACCCTTATTATTTTGGGACTGCACTGGCACCGCAGCACCCGGGTGCAGTTCTTCAGTGGCTCAGCAGAGGTTCCTTTTTAAAAAGCATGTTCCCTGGTGTGTGGACCGTAGTCCAAGTAAATCCCAAGTTTGAATACAAAATAGCTTCTGAACGGTTTCACTAAACGCCTGAAACACCTTTTCTGTGGGTGGTCTCAAATAACATCAACTACTGTTGCGGAACAAACATGAAATATTGAAGCCTTAAACATTTTAGGAAGAGTTCTAAATCACTGTAAACAGCTTAAAAGGAAAGTGCTACTTCAGCCATAAATAGCATAACTAGTTTTTCATTATGATGAAAGAATGTCATTCATGTGAAATGACATATTTGCTCTGTTGGTAGTTCTGCTACTGAAATATATTGCATTGTTTTATTGTCTGCATTTAAATCCAGAATAGTAACAATTAAAAGATAGACAACCAAGTGGATTTTTGTCCTGAGAAAATGATCCTGTTTAATTGGAGAAATAACTAAATGCAAACCTTTTAAAGCAACACAAGAAAAAGAGCTGTTGAAACTGGATTGTGAATGTTACCAAGGAGCAATGGGCTAAAGTTGAAAATGTCTTGGCTATTAAGGGAATGGGGGGAAATGTTTTAATGGGAAGGATAGTCAGAGCAAAATAGTTTGCTTGAGACCTGTTGCCCTCCTTTTGTGGCACTCTGAATCTGATCACTGTGAGAATGTCAAGACTATGTAATAGAAATCTTGAGCAGAATGGTTTGGTTCTGATGAAACTAGATTGGTAGAAAATCCAAGTTGACTTCAAATGTTATTGACTGCAGGGAGCTCTAGATATGAAGTCACTGCTGTGGTTATTTAACGTTGTTACTCTTAAGTAATTCATCCGACTAGTCAGAAAAAATGTTGAGTTTTAATGAGGGTGAAAAGAAGCGTGTGTGTTGATGGGAATAATGGTTGATCTCCTAGGCTCACCTTCCATGGGATTGGAGGAAGAGCAATGGAAAATGTAATGATTTGTCAGTACTGAGTACACCTCTACCCTGATATAATGCAACCCAATATAACACGAATTCGGATATAACGTGGTAAAGCAGTGCTCCGCGGGGGGGGCGGCTGCGCACTCAGGCGGATCAAAGCAAGTTCGATATAACGCGGTTAGATTTTTTTGGCTCCTGAGGACAGCGTTATATTGGGGTAGAGGTGTCGTTTGTTTTGGGGGGTTTTGTAATCAGTTCTGTAAAATCTGTAGACTATAGCAGCAGGCTTTTTGGTCTCTTTGTAGCCAGTAATGATCCTGTGCGTTACCGTCATGGCATAATGAAGTCTGTAATTTATGTAGCAGATGTTTACTAATTTTTCTGAAGTACACTTTTTTTCTTTACTGAAGTTTAGTACTTAACAGTGATAATTAGTAAGGTACCAAGTTCTTCCATGAAGACTAATGCACTTGAGAGTCTTTGGTTTTGCATATATTTATGAAGAGACAAGGCTTATATAAGATTTCTGTCACATGCAAATTCATAAAGAGGGAACCCGTAACAAAATTGTCCGCTTTAAGGAGGTCCATTTTGCCTGCCGCTATATGCTAATGTACTTGCACCAAAGTAAGATTAAAAAAATAAAATGCCAGTATAAAAAAACCTAAGTCTTCACACCAAGATGTCTATATGGCAAAGTTCTTTCCCACCAGAGGATTTTAATAATCTTAACTTAAATTTATCTTCATGTTTCACATACATTTACACACAATCCTTTATAAATGACCATGGGTCTGTCTTGTTACACTCTTTTTGGTTATGGTGTTTGTCATAATTCAGTTTAGTCAGTTGTTGAGTGTTTTTTTTTTTTTTTTCATGTACACATTTACCCGTAGGAGTAGCTGTTTTTGATCAGTTTTGTAAATCTTCCTGATTGTGAATTTACATCAAGGCAAAGCAAATGGGCTCTTAAAAAACAAACCAATATTTCATGTGGTATTGATCCTGAGACTATAAGAACAAAACTGCTTTGCAATATTTCCAACTCTTTAAAAAACTTGAGACTAAGCTAGGCTTCCGGACAAGTCTAAAATGAAATAAAAAGTTCCGTTGAGACCAGAGACCATTAGAAATCGGCTTTGGAGAAAATAGTCTCTGGCTCTTCTACATGTATGATGACAATCTGTCCTAACTGAAATATGGTAGATAAATTATAATTGTTCACTGTATAGATCACCTGTTGTACTTTTGGAGAGGATGAGAAATAGGAATGGTCTGAAGAGAATTTGTATTTTAATAAGGGTGAGAATGATTTATTGATTCAAGTGGCAAACCAGATATATTGGTGGGGAGTTCCTCTTAGTTTTTTTTTTATGATTGTGGAAGATTCTAGAGCTTAATTAATTTTATGTATTCATATTTATACTTTTGGGGTCTGGAAGAAGATTGTGAAGATGGGGGTGGGAGGGAATGATGGGTTAGCTAAACATTTCCTATAGAATTACACTGTGGAATTGCAAACTAAAATATATTGCATATTTACACTTAGTTTGATTGCTAAATACATCTACGTATCTATATCTTGTTATATAAAATTCAGGATTCTGCACAAAAAGCCAAATTGGGCTATGCATAGTAGATAGCAATTATGGTTTAAAACATCTCATTTATGAGATGAGGATGTTCAGTAGCCTGTGAATCAGAAAATTGCCTGATGAGTTGAAAAATCTTGAAGACTGTAGCGCGAAAGAGATCAGTTGTTTCAGTTTAATTTTTACATTGTGTTCAAGTAAGATCTGCTTGATCATAAAAACTCTATAGCATGAATCATACTTTTGGAAATCTGTCATGGTGCTTCCTGTAATAAAGGGAAATCAAGTACAGTGTTGTGTTATGCATAGGGCTGTCAATTAATCACAGTGAACTCAGGCATTTAACTCAAAAATTAACTGCAATTAAAAAAAATTGCTATTAATCGCACTGTTAAAATAATAGAATACCAATTGAAATGTATTAAATATTTTTTGATGTTTTTTCTACATTTTCAAATATATTCTATTACAACACAGAATACAAAGTGTACAGTGCTCACTTTATATTATTTTTTTATTACGAATATTTGCACTGTAAAAATGATAAACAAAAGAAATAGTATTTTTCAGTTCACCTCAGACAAGTACTGTAGTGCAATCTCTATCCTGAAAGTGTAACTAACAAATGTAGATTTTTTTGTTTGTTTTTGTTTTTGAGTGCAGTTATGGAACAAACAATGTAAAACTTTAGTGCCTACAAGTCCACTCAGTTCTATTTCTTGTTCAGCTAATTGCCAAGACAAACAAGTTTTCCATTTACGGGAGGTGCTGCTGACTGCTTCTTATATACAATGTCACCTGAAAGCGAGAACAGGCATTTGGATGGCACTTCTGTATCTGGCGTTACAAGGAATTTACATGCCAGATGTAAAAGTGTTATTAAAGCTAATTTTTTTTAAAAATTATATAATACATAGGTTTGGAAGAGTGTTTGTACATCTGGGTATAGTGCTTAGATTATCCACAAATACAAAGTTTGTTTTTAAAAGTCATATGATACATAGAGTACATAATCCGCAATAGCCCAAATTTAGGTGAATAGATTTAACAATACAGTTTAGATATCGGAATCCGAATACTCGTATACATCATTCATGAAAAGTTGTACAGAGATTTGGTTGTGGAAAGCAAAATATATCAATGAGTGGAGATTGTCCCTAAGTAATTGAGAATTAGGTGAATTGAAATCTACTATTTCTTTTGTTTTTTACAGTGCAAATATTTGTAATAATAAATATAAAGTGAGCACTATACACTTTGTATTGTTGTAATGGAAATCAATATATTTGAAAATGTAGAAAACATTCAAAGATATTTAAATGGTATTCTATTGTTTAACAGTGCAATTAATCATGCAATTAATTGCAATTAATTTTTTTAATCACTTAGCCCTAGTTATGAGATGCACAGTAAGAAAATGGTGTTTTTATTGTGTAATGGAACACTTACGTTAACCTACTTGGACTAGTCACTGCATAGATCAGCCAGTTTAACACAGTCTAAAATTGAAACTATGAGAAGATTTCAAAAAAAAAATACTCTAATTATAATTTCTTAAAAATAGAATTAGTGAGCATGAAAGATTCCAACACGAAGTTCAGATTGGGATCTTTAGATAAAGATCTGATAATGGACAGAATTTCCACGTGTGATTTTCCCCCCTCCCGCCCATGTCACTTGCAGTAAATTTAATCAAACTGAAACTGGTGTAACTGTAAAAAGCTTACTTGAAAAATGATTATATCTGTTGCCTCGCTGCATTTTAAATCCTGTTCATCTCTTAAAAACTAGAGAGTTGGCTGTAAATTACTTCCCAAGCTAAAATATTCTGATTTTGAACCTAAGTTTGACAAGCTGCTAAGGGACTCTGTTGTTTCTTATGCTCTGTGTACAAGTATGCTCAGGTCACTAACTCAGTAGCAGACCCACCAGAATGTGAGGCGGAAACTTGAATTGAAAAATGTGGAGAGAAAGTTTACAATCAGAGTATTAAGATCCTGTTTTCAACAAGTGATTAGCAGTGAGTGACTAAATACTCCCTGTAAGCGTTATAGTACAAATGGAAGCATCCATATCCTTCCAGCAATTCAAAACTGAGGTATTAAAAATTAAATCTTAGATTTCCAATTTAATGTGGCAGATACCAATTCTGAGAATGGTTCTTTCTGTTAATCTGAAAGGGTTAACTTGTACTACTAAAAGCTGCATTCCAGTAATGTTTGTATTAAAGCTTTTGCAATAGATGACAAAATAATCCCATCACTAATTGGGATTGTGGGGTGGGAGCAGGAAGGAGTTTTGGTATTAAGTCTGTGTATTTGAGTCATTTATTTGGCTGGTTCTACCTAACCTTCAGAACAAGATGTCTTTATGCATTGCTGAGATTAACTGACTTTTTTTTTCTTTATTTCTAGTGGTCCTGTTCCAGTTTTGGTTATGAGTCTCCTCTTTATTGCTTCTGTATTTATGTTGCATATCTGGGGCAAGTACACTCGTTCATAGACTCAACTGCATCCATATGTCTGCCAATTTAAAACATACATCTTGGACCAAAAGTATGGAGGATTTTGTTTGCTCATGGAGAGAGAATATTTGGAAAGCTTCCTGTTTGGCTATTGAGGAGTCCCTTGTCACTTTTATTTGGCATTGGTGTTGAATGAACTGTTAAATTTTTCTGTTTGTGCTGGTTTTGAAGCATTTCTATCACAGGTCATTGTGTGTTTGCCTGTAGACTTACAAATTACAGGTCTTGCAATAAAATTTGTATACGTAAATTGAAGCAATGTATGCTCTATTCCTCTTCCCTCCCCCCCTCCAACACGGCACTGTCATGAAGTATTATAAAAAGCTCTCTGAATGGTTTTGAATAAACAGTGATATAACAATAGTTCAGAATGGAATTTTACATACTGTACAATATAGGCAAAAAATAAAATCTTGCATCAGAGAATTGTTTTGGAACAAAATTTGTGAGACATGAAAATATTTGAAATAACATATGTGAATGCACTTGGTCATTAAAACATACTGTGGTGAGTGTGCTGGTAGATTGCGCCACCTCTTTGATATGGCATTCCACAGCAAAGATCATGTAATCAGCCAACTTTGGATCACCGAATAGCCTTTTCCCATTCTTTCCAACCCCACCCCCCCAAGCATATATATCTGTGCTACAATTAGGATTA
The DNA here is from genome assembly GCF_013100865.1 of Trachemys scripta elegans. Taxonomy (NCBI): domain Eukaryota; kingdom Metazoa; phylum Chordata; order Testudines; family Emydidae; genus Trachemys; species Trachemys scripta. The sequence goes on from NC_048299.1 coordinate 110,044,835, forward strand.
CTCATATTGCATACTGTAAACTCTTGAGTGAGGACTGGTTCACTTATCTGTTTCCCTCAGTATTGGATAGAATGATTTTAGCCCACTTGCTCTTTTTTCACTTCCGTAGCCAGGTGCACTTAACTGTTGCGCAAGAGAGCCTAAATACATGCTTTGTGGTGTCTTGGATATGTAGCCCTGAGTAAAAGTGCTGTCTTTAGGTAGTAGGCTACAGCAGCATCATAGACTCATAGATTTTAAGGTCAGAAGGGACCATAATGATCATCTAGTCTGACCTCCTGCACATTGCAGGCCACAACCTCACCCACCCATCCTTTTTCTCTCCTCGAAAACTCTTGGTATCGAGGCTGATAACAATTTGAAAGTCATACTACCACAGAGACGGCAAATATCTTTTTTGTCTGACAAGACATCTGGCAACTTAATTACACATGGATTTCTCTTAATTCGGATTGGAGTCCTATTGTATTGGGTGCTGTACAAAAACAGTTAGTCCCTGTGCTGGGGAGTTCACACTTGTAGCTGTTTATTTTATTTAAAGTGAATTTAGTAATGTGGTATTACACCACCATTGGTTTGACTCTGGTACAGTTTCAAGCTCAACAGAATGAAAGTCACCTCTGCTACCTGCTTTAGATTTAGAGCCTCTATGAACACATGAAGACCAAGGGTAGTAGTAGTGACCACACATAGATTTCCAAGTACACGGTCTAGTCTGTGTTTTACAAGTTTATGAAAGTTTAGTTATGATTACCCAAGCATATAGAAATCCTCTAGAGACCTATGCACAAGTTACAAATATAGTCCTACTCACATCCTTAATGATATTCAGAGGGTCTGATGGATGCCTTGCCAATTGATCATCACTAGAGGGATGGTTCCTGCTGGAGTTTTCCCTTAGGGAACTCATTTTCCCAATCTGGGAGCCCTCTTTTATCTTGTGATACTGACTACACATATAGTCTGTGCATGTGCGTGAAGGAGTCCACCCTGTTTCCTTATTTGCAGTGTCCCCCAAGAATATTGGGGTACCCCATTTTTCATAGGCTGTTTATAGTTCCTTTTAGTCTCATTAGTATTTATGCACCTAATGCACCCTGTGGTTAGGGTGCATGTTAGAAAAATGTGTGACATTAATCTTGTGGTTCATTTTTCACTATCACCCATTGGTACAACTATTCCTGTAACTTTGTGGCATAGTCTCACTCTTTGGTCACTAACGTCAAGCATTTCCACTGTACTTTACGTCCTGAATTCTTGATTCCCCAGAATTTACTTTCGTGAAATACATCATCCTTGTACTAATGCATTTGGTGAACCAATTCCATGTTCATTTGCTCCAACATTAGGTACCTGTCCCCAAACTTCTATTTGTTCTTGCCTCTTTTGGAACTTGTAGCTAATTGGTTCATTTTATCATTCATTTATTGTGTGATGTTATGATTAACTAATGTCATATATAATCATTATATGCTAAATAGATTTAAGTTGTAGGAGTATAATTAGGGCCCTACTAAATTCATGGTCCATTTTGGTCAATTTCACAGTTATAGAATTTTAAAAATCATAAATTTCATGATTTCAGCTATTAAAATCTGAAATTTCAGGGGATTTTTAGGGATCCTGATCCAAAAAGGAGTTGGGAGTGGAGGGGTTGCAAGGTTACTGTAGAGGGCATTGCGGTACTGCTGCCCTTACTTCCGCACTGTTGCTGGTGGTGGTGCTGCCTTCAGAGCTAGACAGTTGGAGAGCAGTGGTTGCAGAACCGCTGGCAGCAGCAGTGCAGAAGTAAGGATGGCATGGCATGGTATTGCCACCCTTACTTCTGCACTGCTGCCTGCAGAACTGGGCCCTCAGTCAGCAGCCGCCACTCTCTGGCTGCCCAGCTCTGAAGGCAGTAGCGCAGAAGTAAGGGTGGCATGGTATAGTATTGCCACCCTTACTGCTGTACTGCTGCTGGCGGGCTGCTGCCTTCCGAGCTGGGCTATCTGGCCATCCAGCTCGGAAGGCAGCACAGAAATAAGGGTGGCAATACTGTAATGCCCCTAAAATGACCTTATGACCCCCCCACACAACTCCTTTTTGGGTCAGGACCCCCAATTTGAGAAATGCTAGTCTCCCCTGTGAAATCTGTATCGTATGGGGAAAAACCACACAAAAGACCAGTTTCACAGGAGGAGACCAGATTTCACGGTCTGTAATGCATTTTTCATGGCTGTGAATTTGGTAGGGCTCTAAGTATAAGATTGATCAGTATTTAGAAGGGATAAGTATGTATTAGTTATCTAAGTAAAAAGGATGGAAACGCAAAGCCCACAGGCTAAGGTCTGTAAGATATCAGCTTAGCCGTACTGGGGCACTGTCCCTTAATGTTTTATTGCCCACATTTCAGTAGGGTTTTAGAGACCTCTATCAAAGAGTGCTATATTTTTTTCAGTTGTATACAAATTATTTTATCTGCTACCTTTTAGTCTGGAAAGATCAGTTCAGTAGGTAAAAAGACTACCCGTTCAGCAAAGAATGCTTGCCCCCTTATGTCAGATTCCCTTTAGAGCATCAGACAGCTTGGGATGTGGGGACTGGAGTTCTATCTATGGAGGAAGAACTTAGATAAATGAATGTGAGCAGTATCAACATTAATTTACCTGTAGAGGGCCTGTGTGGTTTTGGGGGAGGAGATAAGCTGCTGCAGATAGCTGCTGTTCCACCCTGCTCCTCTTCTACCTGATCCTATCTTATCATGAATCCCAAACCCCGTGTTGCTCACATGGTGTGGTTTCACAGAACAAAGTAATGGCAGGAGCAGAATAATGCCATGGAGGTAGTGCTCTTGTTTAGGGCTCTACTATGTTTTCATCACCTCCATCAAAATAGGGATAGGAAAGGATAGGACTTGTGCCCTATGTGCCAATCTCCGTTTCTCATTAAAGACTCCTAGGATGTTGGTAAAGAGTCTAATTCAAAATCACAGAGGATATGAAATACAGTAACTCATCCTTACATTATTTTCCAGTTCTGGTAACTAAATTATGAGGCACACTTCAGCATTTTCTAAAATATTTGGGAATGTGTATTTTTAGACTGTCCCCTGACTGCCCTAACCCCTATTCATACCCCCAACCCCTGACAGCCCTTCCCCCCGGAACTCCCACCCCCTATCCAACCGTCCTCTGCTCCTCGTCCCCTGACCACCCCCTCCTGGGACCCCCCTGCCCCTAACTGCCACCTGGGATCCCACCCCCTTTTCCAACCCCCCTGCTCCCTGTCCCCTGATTGCCCTTCTGACCCCATCCACATTCCTGCCCCCTGACAGCCCCCCCACTCCCAACCCTCCCTGTTCCCCATCCCCTGACCACCCCCCTGGAACCTCTGCCCCCTCCTCCCTGACTGCCCCCCAGGACCCTCCTCTCCCTTACCCAACCACCCCACTCCCCGCCCCTTACCAGCAGCCGGAGCTCGCAGCCGCGACACCCGGTCAGAGCCAGCTGCGCTCCCTACGCTGCCCAGTGGGAGCGGCGGGCCAGAGCGCAGCCCGGGAGGGGGAGAGGGACTAGGCTTCCCGGCCGGGAGCTCAGGGGCTGGGTAGGATGGTCCCGTGGGCCGTTGTTTGCCCACATCTGGTCTAGAGTCAATATCTGTCAACTTGCTTTATCCTTGGAAAGGACAGACCAGGCACTCCTAGGGTTTGAAAAACATCATGTTGCTTGCAAGGCAATGTCCATATTTATTAATTATTTTTCAGCTAAATTTCTCAGAACCTCCTACTTGGTTTAGATGTTTGGAGTCACATAGACTAGAGATGGAAGATAAAGGAGAGACATTACAATTTTCAGTTTTTAATGACACACCTGCAGGACCATAGGAATATTATCTTTTTCTTCATTAAGGTGCAGTGTACTTCAGGAAGGTTGTCATTTCTAACTCACATCATGGTGAAGATGTGGGAACTTCTTGGAGTAACTATAGTAATCTATTGTTGACCAGTTGGAAGATAAAAGGCATTTGGTAAATGATAAGGAATTAAATAATTGCATCAAAATTTCAGATTCCTAATACACATTTTAAAAATGTATTTACACATGAAAAACCTGCAAATGGGTTGCTTATTCCTCCCACCCAAAAGTTTAAAAAACCCGTCTCACCTCAGAAAAAAGTGTGGAGCCTGGAACCAGGGCTGTCCTTAGCCATTTTGTTGCCCTACGCAGTCCCCCCAAAAGTAGCAAAGTATTAGCAAAACATTTAATAACATGCAGCATATTTGTAAAGGAGTATACAAACTTTTTTAAAAGCTCTAAACTGCAGAGAATTTTGTGACCATCATCTCAATTGTTTTTAGTTCAGTTGAATTATTTTACTGAGCTATCCATTCTCATAAGAGCAGCTCCCGGATGCTGGTTTACAACCACCTGGCCAGAACTTTTTCAAGTAAGATGCACTTAAACATGATAAAAATCAGCAAACACTTCCAGAAACTGAAAAATCAGCGTGTTGCTCCTGCGTCACTGATAAATAAACTGCCTTGGATAATCTTTTATCATGTTTGTTGTTGAAAGGGCTACATAGAAGACAGTTGCTCGAGTACATGAATTCATTAGCTAAAGAAATCTGTTTCATACTGAGACAGTCCTTTGTTTGGAAACAGCAGGACTTTTTTTTCTTTTATCACATCAGACTGGGAGTTTACCCTCCAACAAGAAACTGTCAGCTCTTTTCATTGTCTCTTGTACCTTCCACTGTATCGCAACATCTTTGAGCCTATCAGACAGTAACACAGCATACCGTATGAATTGCTCAAGACCCTTCACAGTATGTTCCTTCAGTATAATGATGTCTTTACCAAATACACAATCTCTTCTTTAGGAACAAAAATGTGGGCAGCTGGAACTGTGACATGACTTGCCCTCATTAGAATAAACCATGACATGTTCAGTACACATAAGAAAGTAAATTTAACAGCCTGTATTTTTCCATTAGTCATGTTGGTTAGAGATTAGTTGGTACTTTGCTCAGCAGATGCAGTGAGGGCTACATAATTACATAGATAGACTGAAAGATTCGGGGATAGGTTGATAGATAGCTTTGTCATATTTTTTCTGGAAAAATCATACAGCTCTTGTTTCCTCTGAAGTGAAGTTGCTTAAATATTGCTATACTTATGATATTGGTATACATACTTACCACTTTGGTAACAGAAAGGGAAACGGTGCCATTTTCAACTGTTTATCAGTATTTATTCATATGGTAAACTCATTTATTAAAGTGGCCATTTTCCTTTTCCTCAAAGCAAATTATATTATAATGTTAAAGGAAACACAAGCAATCTATTTCATACGTGTACATCAGTATAAGTTTGTCCGTTTTGGCATGAATCTGGTTAAAATCCTTGCATATGTAACATCACTTCAACTAGTATTATTAATTATTATTTGATTTATTTATTATTACTATGATCAAGCCCGTATTGCTCATCCAGGAGCTATTGTCCTAGGCAGTACTCAAACATAGAGCAAATGACAATCCCTGCCTCCAAGATATTACAATATAATATCTAATTGAATTTTTACTCATACAAGTGGGGTGCTGTTCGACTGTATTTCTGGGCCAACCCAGAGCAGCACCATTAAGGGATGAATGCTAAAATGTCTGGACTGGAAACATGGGAGGGATATTTTTAAATAAGAAATGATTTCAACCATATATTTTAAAAATTATAAAATATGTACTGCAATTACACCCCTACCCCAATATAACGCGACCCGATATAACACGAATTCTGAGATAACGTGATAAAGCAGTGCTCCGGGTGGGCGGGGCTGCGCACTCCGGTGGATCAAAGCAAGTTCAATATAACACGGTTTCACCTATAATGCGGTAAGATTTTTTGGCTTCCGAGGACAGCGTTATATCGAGGTAGAGGTGTCGTTTTGTAAAAGCATTTCTTTTCCTTTAAGAATGTAAGCGTTTTGGGACAGGGCACTAATAGTAGATTGGAAAACTTACATTTTGTGCAGCACCATATATGCAGGTTTGACAGTGCTATTAATATTAATAAGAATCTAATTAAGCTGAATTTTGGGGTTGGGCTAAAGTGTGTGTCCATTGGCAGATTTTGACCTTAAAAAATGGGGGAAAATGGTTATATGGCTTCTGTTATATCTTCTTTGTTTTCTGGATTTTATTCAGTGAAAAGGGAGGCATACTAGACACAGGTGTTTTGTGAACATACAGCTAATTTCTGACCTGCAACTTCCTTGTTACTATATGCCAATCACGTACATCTGAGATTGCCAGTTATACTGAATTGTGCCAAGTAGTAGAATAGTGTTTTTATGCAGAGCGATGTCAGCTGGTGTCGACAATTAACACAACAAATCCATTTCACTAATGACAAAATCCGTGTTTGAACTCTCATCTCCAGAGATCTGGTGTGTTGATCCATTGTGATATTTCACATAAATAATCACTCTTCCCAATTTCTAATTTGGAAGTTATTTCCTTTCACAACATTATGTTTGAGGTTTTATCAGCCAGAATTGGAATCTGTCAAAATTACACTACTTATTTTAAAAACACTCAGATCTGAGAATTTTAATGTTGATATGGTGACATTCTGGTTTGTCTGGTGTGATCTTTAAGTGCAGGCTCTATTCACTGAGTTGCACAAATCTAGCTCACACATTGCTTCTGCTGATACTACAGAGAAAAGTTAATGAATTTAAATGAGGTGTAGCAATAAGCAATTGTCTAAAATACTGAAAAGCTTCCAGAACAGGATGATAAGGGCTCAATTTAGCTCTGGAGTGAGCGGGCTCATTGTAGTCCATGAGAGTTGCACTCATGCCAGCAGTGAACTGAATCCCTGTATCTATCAAATGTGCATCATTATCGTGAAGATATGACCTGATGCTGGATAATTCTGATCAAATTCAGTTTTCTGATTGGCCAAATCTCAGGAAGCACCAGAAAATGTACCCAGTTTGACACTGTGTACTGTATTGCTGACGCTACCGAGTTCTGAATCTGAACTTTCCCCGAGTGTGAGGATGGTCAGACCTGAGTTTTTGGTTTGGTCCATTATTATAGAGAGGTTGCAGCCATGGTCTTATTGAAAGGCTGTTTTTTTTTTAACCCTTTGTAAATCAAATACAAAAAAGCTGAATGCTTTCAAATTTGGGGGAGGTTAGTGTCTTTGAGATTGACTTACAGGTGAAAGTTTATAAATGATGAACTTACAACTATGGGACATGACACTAAGAGACTTTTGTCCAGGTACAATGAAATAACCTCCGCGTAATCCACATGCAAGACCAACTTTCTCCACAAGTTCCCCTCTCTCAATATGCTGAGGTTCTGTGGAAGGCTCAGAGAGGCCTTCAAGCCTCCTTTGGTGTCTAAGGGTATCTAGCTTTGGGCACATTATCCCACCCTGACTCTTCAGGGAGAGGCTGGTTGGTCCTTGTGGCTTCTGTGCAATGGGTGACTTGCTCAACCCCTCTTTTTGTAGGAACAGATTCCAAAAGGCTCATAAATGTTTATACTGCAATAAAAGAGCCTCGACCTGGCTGTGGCTGGTCAGATGAGTTCTGACTTAGGGTGCAGGGCTAAAAATTGCAGTAGAGACCTTTTGGCATGGGCTGGAACCCAGGTTCTGAGACCCTCCTCCCCCCAAGATGGGAGGGCAGGGGGCCAGGAACAGAGGCCATGGCACCATCACATTTTACTGCCTGTAGGGCAAATGACGGGCAGGGGATGGAGAGGAGCGAGGGTGGGGCCTTGGGAGGAAGAGGTAGAGCGAGGACAAGGCCATAGTTCAGGCACTGGTGGTCCCTCCCCCGCTTCTAGGGAGCTTCCGGCGCTCCTGCAGGAGGGTTTCAAAGTCTGGGCTCCCTCTTGAGCTTGAATACAGACACTGCTATTTTTAGCCCCGCAGCTTGAGCTCCACAAGCCTGAGTCAACTGACCTAGGCTCTGAGCGTTGCTACTGCAGGCTTTTTACTGCAGTGTAGATGTACCCCTACAGTCCAACAGCTGCCAGTGCCACTGGCCCTTTAACTCACTCTGATGCAGAGATAACCTGAGCTGTCTTCTGCTGACAGGAAAGCCCCATGAGAGAGACACTTTGCTAGGCATGTTCATCAAAGAAGATGTTCCCCAAAACAAAAATACCAAACACAACATGATCCCTGAAGCAAAATCAGGAAAAATAGGACTGTAAGGGGAAGGATTTGAAATAAAACCTGCTAAGTAGTGCTGGAGCTAATATTTTTCCTATATAAATAACATTGAACCTGCTCATTTTCAGTTGGCCCCTGCTAGCTGTTCCAACACAGAATTAGATTCTATCTGATAGTAGTATATGGCATTGCTAGGCAATGTTGCTAGGCAGCATCATGTGCTACATATGGGTGGTCAGCCACCCCTGTGTGACAGTAAAGAATTAAATTAATTTTGTGTACATTACAAATTTTTTTTAGCTTTAATTCTGTATTGAAATAACTATGTAGCAGATTAGGAATAAATGAAAACCACTTAGAGAGGTGTAAGCGAATTGTACACTATGGGCTTGATCCTGCACGCATTGAAGTCAATGGTATAACTCCCAGTGACTTCAGCAGAGCAGGATCAGGTGCTGTGCTGGTAAGTGCAGCTGGCTGTGCCTCTCAAAGCATGAGATTTAGTGCACAGGCTGTTCAGTTTCTAGACTTGTTCTTTGCTGTTAGCCTCGCTGCCTGCCAAAAAAAAAAAAACGAAAATAGCACATAATAATATTCAACATCAGAATTTCTATTATTACTTATTATACCATGGCACCTAGGAGGTCTGATCATGGACCAGGACCCCATTCTGCCAGGGAGTGTACAAATACAGAATGAAAAAAAAAAGGCCCTAACTTCAAGGATCTTATAATTTAAGTATAAGAGAAGAAACAGATACAGATTCGGGGGCGGGGTGTATGTGTGTGGGGGGGTTATAAGGAAACAATGAGACAGTATTGGTGATAGGCACTGATTACATAAATTGAATTAGAAAACTAGCCCCATCTTCAATTTATGGTAACGAATGAGCTTTAAAAACAATTTGCTTCTTTTAAAAGCCTTAATTTTTAATTCTGCCCAAATTCAGTGTCTGGAGCAATGCCGAGATGAGGGTACGTTCATGAATACGTCTTATCCTAACCCAAACCCTTATCCAGCGTTTGTTCCTAATTAGAAGTGAGGTGTTTCCATTAGGGCTGTCAAGCGATTAAAAAAAATGTATCGTGATTAATCGCGTGATTAAAAAAATTTATCGTGATTAATCGCACAATTAATCACACTGTTAAGCAATAATAGAATACCATTTATTTAAATATTTTGGATGTTTTCTACATTTTCAAATATATGGATTTCAATTACAACACAGAATACAAAGTGTTCAGTGCTCACTTTATATTTATTTTTATTACAAATATTTGAACATTAAAACACAAAAGAAATAGTATATTTCAATTCACCTAAAACAAATACTGTAGTGCAATCTCTTTATCATGAAAGTTGAACTTACAAATGTAGAATTATGTACAAAAAATAACTGCATTCAAAATAAAACACTGTAAAACTTCAGAACCTTCAAGTCCACTCAGTCCTACTTCAGCCAATCGTTCAGGCAAACAAGTTTGGTTACAATTTGCAGGAGATAATGCTGCCCATGTCTTGTTTACAATGTCACCTGAAAGTGAGAACAGGTGGTCACATGGCACTGTTGTAGCCGGCGTCGCAAGATATTTACGTGCCAGATGCACTAAAGACTCATATATCCCTTCATGTTTCAACCACCATTCCAGAAGACATGCGTCCATGGTGATGACGAGTTCTGCTTGATAACGATCCAAAGCAGAGCAGCTCAATGCATGTTCATTTTCATCATCTGAGTCAGATGCCACCAGCAGAAGATTGATTTTCTTTTTTGGTGGTTCGGGTTCTATAGTTTCCAATCGGAGTGTTGCTCCTTTATGACATCTGAAAGCATTCTCCACACAGGGCCGGCTCTAGGATTTTTGCCGCCCAAAGCAAAAACAATTTTGGCCGCCCCCCCCCCTTATTTAATTATCCCACCCCCGGCCACGCCTCAACTCCGCCCCTTCCCCAAATCCCCAGCCCTGCCTCCTCCTCCCAGTCTCTCAAGCCTAGGAGAGAGGGAGGGGGAGAAGCGGGGCCGCGCCACGGCTGCTCGGGATCTCCCCCTCCCTCCCAGGTTTGAGAGCCTGGGAGGGAGGGGGAGACTCCGAGTGGCCGCGGCGCGGGCGCCGCTTCTCCGCCTCCCTCCCAGGCGCCCAAGCCTGGGAGGGAGGGGGAGCAGCAGCGCGCGAAACGGCCGCTCGGGATCTCCCCCTCCCTCCCAGGTTTGAGAGCCTAGGAGGGAGGGGGAGACCCCGAGCCCCCGCGGCATGCGAAACAGCTGATTCGCGCGCCATTGCTCCCCCTCCTTCCCAGGCTTGAGAGCCTGGGAGGGAGGGTGAGTAGCAGCGCGCGAATCAGCTGTTTCGCGCGCCGTGGCAGCAGCAGCGGAGGTGAGCTAGGGCGGCCGGGGCACATTTTTAGGGGCGGCATTCTGGCACCGGCCATGCCGCCCCTAAAAATGTGCCGCCCCAAGCACCAGCTTGTTTTGCTGGTGCCTAGAGCCGGCCCTGTCTCCACACCTCATCCCTCTCAGATTTTGGAAGGCATTTCAGATTCTTAAACCTTGGGTTGAGTGCAGTATCTATCCTTAGAAATCTCATATTGGTACCTTCCTTCCGGTTTTGTCAAATCTGCTATGAAAGTGTTCTTAAAACAAACATGTGCTGGGTCATCATCCGAGACTGCTGTAACATGAAATATATGGCAGAATGTGGGTAAAACAGAACAGGAGACATACAATTCTCCCCCAAGGAGTTCAGTCACAAATTTAATTAACACATTTTTTTTAACAAGCATCATCAGCATGAAAGCATGTCCTTTGGAATGGTGGCTGAAGCATGAAGGTGCATATGAATGTTTAGCATATCTGGCACGTAAATACCTTGCAATGCCGGCTACAGAAGTCACTTTCAGGTGATATTGTAAATAAGAAGCAGTCAGCAGTATCTCCCGTAAATGTAAACAAACTTGTTTGTCTTAGCAATGGGCTGAACTAGAAGTGGACTTGTAGGCTCTAAAATTTTGCATTGTTTTGTTTTTAGTGTAGTTATGTAACAAAAAAAAATCTACATTTGTAAGTTACACTTTCACAATAAAGAGATTACACTACAGTATTTGTATGAGGTGAATTGAAAAATACCATTTCTTTTGTTTATCATTTTTACAGTACAAATATTTGAAATAAAAAATAATATAAATTGAGCAGTGTACACTTCGTATTCTGTGTTGTAACTGAAATCAATATATTTGAAAATGTAGAAAACCATCCAAAAATATTTCAATTGGTATTCTATTGTTTAACAGTGCGATTAATCACGATTAATTTTTTTAATCGCAGTTAATTTTTTTGAGTTAATTGCGTGAGTTAACTGCAATTAAATCGACAGCCCTAGTTTTCCTGTTTGTGCGTGCGGGGAACGGTGGTTCTGATACCTTTTGTCAATTGTTTTTCCGTTTGTGGGTGTACAAAGAAGACGTATCAAACTCCAACAACACCTTACTTTCAGTGGGACAAATCCTGCCCTCAGATGCATGAACTTGACTCCCTTTCAAGCACATGGGCGTTGCTACAGCAAATACAGAATTTGACCCATTATTTGAAAATTAGATGCGTCAGTTTGAGTCAAACCTTGAATGTATTTGCTGGAGAGCTTCTTGGAGTTATAATAGACAATATTTGACTTCACAAATAAAATGGCTGGGCCAAATCCTGAATGGTCCTCAATACCTGCAACTCCCACAGATGCCAGTGGCAGTTGCAGTGTCACAACAGTTGTCTTAGCGCTTATACCACTAACACAACTGCATAATTGAATGGAATCAGGGTCTTCAGACTAACCGTGGTTCTACAGTTTGAGATAAGTCATGGCTGACTACTAAAAGGTCTGTACAATGCTTTAGAAGACATGATTTGCTGGATAGTTTGTTACAGCAAAAAAGTACTGTGTGGGTTTAATGTAGACTGGGAGAAATATTGAAGAAATTCTGAGCACCTTATTTCACAGGTGGGATGAAGGCCCTGCTGATTGCAAGACAAAATGGGTAAAAAGAAGTGCAATGCTCTCTGGGAGATTGTTGATGACTCTGATCCAGCACAAGTTTACTGCAAGGAGTGCAAAACACAATCTCTCAAGGCAACACAAGTGTCAGGCTACCCCATGTCAGGTATGTACAAGCATATAGCTGTCCAGCACATTCAGGTCTGTCAAGGGTCAGGGAACTCTGCATCTCAAGAATATCGATCCAATTTCAGTCATCCACAGCTCAGGAAGATGTGAGATGGAAGAACATGCATCCCAGAGGAGGCTTTGGAAATCAATTCCTCAGAGGCAAGGAGAATTAGAAGTGCCCTGGTGGGTTTGTAGTTATGGACATCCTTCCAATTTCAAGGGTGGATGATTTGTACTTTGGGTGGATCATAAAACTACTGAAACCTCATTACTGGCTGTTTATGAACAATTTTTTTTGCTAACAATGTTTTCTGTGTGTGAAAAAGTTTTCCAGCAAGTGATCATTCCAATTTTCTTTAAAAAACCCCATGAACTGCAACTCATTTTCTACAGATATGGTGACACAAAGAAACACCTTGCGGTCTTTTCTGGGGCTAACATCAGACCAGATAGACACACAATGAAGTCACAGGAACAGTTATTTTGTACTGTGAGACTTTCAACAGGAAAGCCTGTTTTGGAGCAAATTCTGGGCATGTATGATAAAAGGCAGATTGCCAAAGATGCTATTCACATGGTGCTCTGAGACAATGGGTCTGACAAAATAAAAGCTTTTAGTGACTGAATTAAGGATGCTTTATTAGAACAACCATCTGTCCATCCATATTCAGCCAGAGGCTGGTCAACATATTTCAAGTAATAGTCAACTATGAAATGGGTGAATCTTCATGTTACTTGGAATTTGTGTTTGCTCCATATCCAAAATATACATTGGAACTGAAATTTGTCTTGGCAAATACCCACGATTTAGGTCAGTTTCAGATCTTCCCTGAGACAGTTGTAAATATAAGGTTTACTTCTACTGTCTCTAAGTTCACAGTATACAAATGGAGTTAACCGACTGTTGATTGCAGATGTCATAGCCAAGTGGAATGTCACCTATGACATGCTTGTCATATGCTGGAAAATGAATGGGATCTCATTCTTTTAATGTCCCAGTAGAATCTCTCAGAGACTGTATTTCTAGTGCTGAAGTAATAAGAATTAACCTGAAAAATAACCTTTGACCAAGCCTATGTTTGTCTACATGTACACTTTGTTCACAATAAGCTGGGGTGTAAATCTGTCCTGCATTAGCCTGCCATGTGCTAAGTGTCCATGTGGACCCTGCTGCTGCACCCTAAAATTCCCTAGTGCTTTGATCCACCCCATTTTCCATTTCAATGTTAGAGCTCACAACATACGTTCTATAAAACACCCCAGAGGTCTTGCAGCTAAACCAGAGAGCAGATTTGACATTCCTGATATTTCTAAGGTAGAAAAACACAAGGGGAAAAAATACTTTAAAAAAACCAATAAACCAAAAACCCTTTCAGGCCTTTTGTTTATCTAGCATAAAGAAGCAAAAGAGGACACAATGTAAAAACTAATAGGCAGATTAGCTGTAAACCCCACAGAATCTGAGTTTCTTAGGCACTTTGCAGATACAATGCTATGTCTTCACTGCAAAAAATAGGTATCTTTTTACAATGAGATACTTAACAGAAGTTAGTTATCTAGATGTAAAATCCTAGTGGAAACAAGGTGCAGGTAGTTTTTACTTTGATGTAACTAACCCATGTCAACTCTATACTCCTTCTGGATATAGACTACCTTGATGAGCTACTTAGAGATAAAAAACTGTGCATTTTCTCTACTATGATTTTACATTGAACTGGCTATCTCAAGTAAGACACATCTTTATTGCAGTGAAGACATGGTCTTAGTCACGTCAGGCTTACTAAAGTTTGCAGGCAATTTACCATGGTACAGTATGTAGATGTGTATACTTTAGGAAGCTTGCACTGCTCTAAAAATGTACAGTGTGTGAGCTTCAGGAAATAAATTGTTGTCTATAAGATCATCTAATCTCCACACTTAGAAAAATACTGTGACACTCCCAGAGAGTTGCACTGCTCCTCTATGACATCCACAAAGAAATAGTAGCTCTCTGATTAACAATTGCATGATGGAGAAGAGAAGGAAAAAGACTGTGTATTATTGTTAATTCCTGAGTTCAACGGCTGGAGAAATATCATGAAAACACATGTATCCCCGTCAGAGCATCCCATGTTACATTTACAGTCTCCTCAAACACTTGGCCAAGAAAAAGCCTGAGGAGAAGGAATTAAATGGTTAAAATGACTGGAATGCCTCACGTGACTTATTGGCGAGCAGCGGCACCGGAGGCAGCAAACAGGGCGGCTAACAGGGGAGTTTGAGTGGGAGTTCTCATTGGAGGAGAAGGTACCTGTATTTGTGTCTGTCCTTGGTGTTCTTGTGGTGTTCTTGTGTGTTTGTAGGGGCCTGCAGGGGCTGGGTGCTGGGAAGGACGCCGAGCCCTGAGTAGGGGGCGGGGCTTGGCTGATTAGGGGGCCCATAAAAGCGGCCGCCCAGCCAGGCAGCGGCACAGCTGCGAGCAGCGGCACCGGAGGCAGCAAACAGGGCGGCTAACAGGGGAGTTTGAGTGGGAGTTTGCAGGGGGAGGTAAAGGGGGAGGCAGGAGGGCACGGTGTGGTGTGTGCTCTGAGTCCACAGGTGCTGTGGGCAGGGAGTGCTGCAGGCATGAGCCAAGCAGCAGGAGCAGACAGAATGCAGATGGCTGCATGTGGAAGCTGTGGTATGTATATGGTCCTAGCAGGGGAGCTGGAACACAGGTATGTGTGTATGAAGTGTCGCCTGATAGTGTTACTGGAGGAAAAGATTAAGGGGCTAGAGATGCAGGTAGATACCCTGGTGGAGTTTAGGCGGGGGTTTGAGCAGCTGATGGAGGACAGGCAAGGAGGGGCTGAAGGAGAATGCCCTGCAGCGCAGGTAGAGGCAGAGGACGGTGAGAGGGGAATGGAAGGGGGAGAACATGGGAGGTGGAAGCATGTGACTGTGAGAAGCAGGCCAAGGAAAAGAAGGGCCAGTGAGGGGGGAATAGAACTCAGGAATAGGTTCGAGTGTTTGGATAGCGAGGTGGAGGGGCAGCAGGTGGCGGCTGAAGGTGGGAGAGTGAGGAAGAAGAGAAGAGCAGCTAGTCCGAGAGAGAGAGGGGAGGAGTTGATGGAGACAGCACCAATTCTGGGCCCCGGGAGGAATCAGGAAGGCATAAGGGGGAGCATAAGGGAAGATAGGAACAGGCACAGGTCAGGACTAGAGGGATTAGAGACTAGATTACTAGATCGCACTGTTGCCAGGCGAAGGCAGGTGTATGTAATTGGAGACTCATTACTGAGGAGATTGGACAGGCCTGTGACCAGGGCGGACCCGGAGAACAGAAGGGTGTGCTGTCTACCGGGCGCAAAGATACGCGATGTGGACCTACGGTTGAAAAGGATCCTAAAAGGAGCAGGTAAGAACCCCTTGATAATCCTTCATGTAGGAACAAATGACACGGCTAGGTTCTCGTTAGAGAGAATCAAGGGAGATTATGCTAGGCTGGGGAAGACACTCAAGGAGATAGAGGCTCAGATTATCTTTAGTGGGATTCTGCCCGTTCCGAGGGAAGGGCAGCAAAGGGCTGATAGGATTGTGAGAATAAATAGTTGGCTAAGAGAGTGGTGCTATAAGGAGGGCTTTGGGATGTATGGCCACTGGGAGGCTTTCGGGGACAGACACCTGTTCTCGCGGGATGGGCTTCACCTGAGTAGGGAAGGAAATAGACTTCTGGGAGGGAGGCTGGCTCATCTTATCAAAAGAGCTTTAAACTAGGAAGTTTGGGGAGAAGGTTGGGAGATGCACAGTTAATCTCCACGCCAGATTCCAGTATGGAAAAGGTGAGTAAAATGAGAGGAGACATAGCCAGGGAGATGAGATTGGACATAGGAAGGACAGGGGGGACGGACGCAAGGACGCCCGCAACTTATAGTGCTGCTAATGGGAGAAAGGCTAAACGACATACATTAGGGTGTTTATACACCAATGCCAGAAGCCTAGGTAATAAAATGGAGGAATTGGAGCTCTTGGTCCAAGAGCTGAAACCAGATATCGTAGGAATAACAGAAACGTGGTGGAATGGCAGTCACGACTGGAACACAGGTATGGAGGGGTATGCGCTGTTTAGGAAAGACCGGAACAAAGGTAAAGGTGGGGGGGTGGCATTGTATGTCAATAGTGAAATAAGCTGTAAAGAAATAATAGTTGATGGATTAGATAACACAGAGTCCGTCTGGGCAATACTCACACTGGGTAATAGGACTACTAGAGCCTCTCCGGGGATAGTGCTTGGAGTGTGCTATAGACCGCCGGGATCGACCCAGGATATGGATAAGGAACTATTTAATGTGTTTAGAGAAGTAATTACTAATAGAAACTGTGTAATTATGGGGGACTTTAACTTCCCAGATATAGATTGGGGCACAAACGCTAGTAGTAATAATAGGGCTCAGATGTTCCTAGATGTGCTTGCTGATCAATTCCTTCATCAAGTGGTAGCTGAACCGACAAGGGGGGAGGCCATTTTAGATTTGATTCTGGTAAGTAGTGAGGACCTCATTGAGGAAGTGGTAGTGGGGGACAATTTGGGCTCCAGTGATCATGAGCTAATTCGGTTTAAAATACATGGGAGGAGTAACAGAATTAAGTCAAAGACTAGGGTTTATAATTTCAAAAAGGCCAATTTTAACAAATTAAGGGGACTGGTAAGGGAAGTGGATTGGGCAAACGTATTAATGGATCTAAAGGCAGAAGAAGCCTGGGATTACTTCAGGTTAAAGATGCATGAGCTGGCGGAGGCCTGCATTCCAAAAAAGGGAAAAAGATTACAAAGCAGGAGATTTAGACCGAGCTGGATGAGCGACCGACTCAAAGGGGCGATTAGGAAAAAACAGAAAGCGTACAAAGAGTGGAAGAGGGGAGGGATTAGTAAAGAAACTTACCTTAGCGAAGTCAGAGAATGTAGAGATAGAGTGAGAAAGGCCAAAGGCCGTGTAGAGTTGGACCTAGCGAGGGGAATTAAAAGCAATAGTAAGAGGTTTTACAGCCACATAAATAGGAAGAAAGCAAAGAAAGAAGAAGTGGGACCGCTGAAGACTATTGCCGGAGAGGAGATTAGAGACAATCTAGGCATGGCGCAATATCTCAATGAATATTTTACATCGGTGTTTAATGAGGCCAATGAAGGTATTAGGGATACTAGCACCACTACAGAGGGGCATTCAGGATGGGGGATTACCGTATCCGAGGTAGAAACAAAACTTGAATGCCTTAATGGGGCTAAGTCGGGAGGACCGGACGATCTTCATCCGAGAATATTGAAGGAATTGGCGCGGGAAATAGCAGGCCCATTAGCGATAATATTTAATGAATCTGTAAACTCAGGGGTGGTCCCGTTAGACTGGAGAATAGCTAATGTGGTTCCTATTTTCAAGAAAGGGAAAAAAAGTGATCCGGGTAACTACAGGCCTGTTAGTTTAACATCTGTAGTGTGCAAGGTGTTAGAGAAAATTCTGAAAGAGAAACTAGTTGAGGACCTGGAGGTTAGTGGCAATTGCGATAAATTACAACATGGTTTTACGAAGGGCAGATCGTGCCAAACGAATCTGATCTCCTTCTTTGAGAAAGTAACGGATTTATTAGATAAGGGAAATGCGGTGGACCTAATATACCTGGATTTCAGTAAAGCGTTTGATACTGTACCCCATGAGGAATTATTGGTTAAACTGAAAAACATGGGGATCGATATGAAAATCCAGAGGTGGATAAGGAATTGGTTAATGGGGAGAATGCAGCGGGTCGTATTAAAGGGTGAACTGTCAGGTTGGAGGGAGGTTACTAGTGGAGTGCCTCAAGGTTCGGTTTTGGGACCCATTTTATTTAATCTATTTATAACTGACCTCGGAACCGATTGCAGGAGTGGGCTGATAAAGTTTGCGGATGATACGAAGGTGGGAGGCGTTGTAAATTCGGAGGAGGATAGGGATATCCTGCAGGGAGACTTGAATGAGCTTGTGAATTGGAGTATCAGAAATAGGATGAAATTTAATAGTAAAAAGTGTAAGGTGATGCATTTGGGGATGACTAATAAAAATTTTAGTTACAAGATGGGGACACATTGGTTAGAAGTAACGGAAGAGGAGAAGGACCTAGGGGTCCTCGTAGACCACAGGATGACTATGAGTCGACAATGCGACGTGGCGGTGAAAAAAGCCAATGCTGTCTTGGGATGCATTAGGCGAGGTATATCTAGTAGGGATAAGGAGGTCCTGCTTCCGTTGTACAAGGCGCTGGTGAGACCTCATTTGGAGTACTGTGTGCAGTTCTGGTCTCCCATGTTTAAAAAAGATGAACTCAAACTGGAACGGGTGCAGAGAAGGGCCACGAGGATGATCAGAGGAATGGAAAACCTGTCGTATGAAAAGAGACTAGAGGAGCTTGGGTTGTTTAGTCTGACAAAGCGCAGGCTGAGGGGGGATATGATTGCTATCTTTAAATATATTAGAGGGATTAATACGAGGGAGGGAGAAGAATTATTCCAGCTTAGTACTAATGTGGATACGAGAACGAATGGATATAAACTGGCCGTGGGGAAGTTCAGGCTTGAAATTAGACGAAGGTTTCTGACCGTCAGAGGGGTGAAATATTGGAACGGCCTTCCGAGGGAAACGGTGGGGGCGACGGACCTGTCTGGTTTTAAGATTAAGTTAGATAAATTTATGGAGGGAATGGTTTAATGGTAAAACATAGTAGTCAAGGAAAACCAAGCAATGGTAGGTAAATGGTATAATGGCTGACAGGGGTCAGGCTGGAGACTCTTGCCTATATGCTCGGGGTCTTACTGATCGCCATATTTGGGGTCGGGAAGGAATTTTCCTCCAGGGCAGATTGGCTGAGCCTCTGGAGGTTTTTCGCCTTCCTCCGCAGCATGGGGCAGGGATCTCTAGCAGGAGGGTTTCTGCCGATTGAAGTCACCTAAAACAGGATTAGGGACTTCAACACCAGAGTCCAGGGAAGGGGTAGGGACGGTTTTATGGCCTGCAGCATGCAGGGGGTCAGACCAGATGATCATAATGGTCCCTTCTGACCTTAAAGTCTATGAGGCTTTATTGTATGCAGTGTTGTTGTAGAAGTGTTGGTCCCAGGATATTAAAGAGACGAGGTGGGTGAGATAATATCTTTTATTGGGCCAACTTCTGTTGGTGAGAGAGACAAGCTTTCGAGCTTACACAGAGCTCTTCTTCAGGTCTGGGAAATGTATTCAAAAGGTATTGTGATGCTGGCAGCCAGGTGTCAGCTCTTGCTCAGACTGCGGGCATTAGTTGAGAAACTTGTGGCTGGAGACCAGACCAGGTCACCTGTATGTTTGTTTTGCTCAAAATAGATATTAATCTTGTAAGAATGTATTTTGTGTTTAGTCTCTATGACAGGGTGGGCAAACTTTTTGGCCTGAGGGCCACATCAGGGTTGAGAAACTGTATGGACAGCTGGGTAGGGAAGGCTGTGCTTCCCCAAACATCCTGACTCCTTGTCTCCTGCTCCTTATCTGCCCCCTCCCACTTTCCACCTCCTGACTGCCCCCCTCAGAACTCCAGACCCATCCAACCCCTCCTGCTCTTGTCCCCTGACTGCCCCCTCCTGGGACCCTCTGCCCCACCAGGACCCCACCCCCTATCCAACCCCCCCATTCCCCATCCCCTGACCGCCTCCCCCCCAGAACCTCCGCCCCGTTCAACCGCCCCCTTCTCTCTGTCCCCTGACTGCCCCCTCGGGACCCACTGCCCCTTATCCAACCACCGCCCACCCGCTCACTTGGTTGCTCCCCCACTCCCCTCCCCCCACCCGCTTACCATACCACTCAGAGCAGCAGGAGCTTGCAGCTCCGCCGCCCGGCCAGAGCCAGCCACACCACAGTGCTGCCTGGCAGGAGTGGCAGGCTGGAGCGCTGGCGGCGTGGTGAGGTGAGGCTGTGGAGGAGGGGGACAGCAGGGGAGAGGCCGGGGGCTAGCCTCCCTGGCCGGGAGCTCAGAGGCTGGACAGGATGGTCCCGCAGGCCGGATGTGGTCCACGGGCAGTAGTTTGCCCACTTTTTCTCTATGAAATGCTTGTAAGATGCTGCATAGCATAAATTAATCTCACTTGTAATGTCAGTATTCCGTGCAATAAGAAAATATGTAAGTTTTGCTTTATAAACTTTAAAATGTTTGCCCTGCACTTGTGAACTCAAGCACAGGAACCCCTCCTCTCCCCTCCCCCCACCGCGCCTTGCCTTCTCCCCACTGTCCCCATCCATCCAAAAGAACTATCAAAATCAGATGGGTCATCAAGAATCATCACAATACAAATGATTGGTTAATGGCCCTATCACACCTGGGAAATGCTACATGCAAGGAAGCTCGTCCTGTGGACTTGGAAGCTGAATGAAGGAAATAAAACAAAGTCACAGGAAATTTTTCCATCTTTTTGGCTGTTTGAACTCTGAAGGGCCAGAGACTCTAAACTGAAGCCAGAGTTCCCCAGGGGTTGCCTCCTAGGTCTACCTTGAAAGACACTTTGAATTGACAGATCACTACAACTCTGTCACTCTTAGGATTTAGATGGTAACTCATTGGTGTGTATGTTTGATTGCTTTAACCTTTCATTTCTTTTTGCTGGTTGATAAACTTTTAGATATTTTATTACAGGATTGGCTACAGGTGTGGTCTTTGATGTAAGATCTAGGGTACCAATTGATCTGGGGGTAAGTGACTGGTCTCTTGGGACTGGAAGGAACCTGAATATTGTGTGATTTTTTATTTAAGTGACCATTTATCACTGAGGCCAGGTCTACACGACACACTTACTTTAGTATAACTACGTCGCTGAGTGACTTTAACCCCCCATGAAGACTTTAACCAGCGCTATGTTGGCGGGAGAGCATCTCCTTCTGACATAGCTACCCCCTCTGGCACAGGTAGCATTATTAAGCTGTCGGGACAGCTCTCTCCTGTTGGCTTAGAGTGTCTTCACCAGAAGCACTACAGCAGCCCAGCTGCGCCGATGCAAGTTTGTAGTGTAGGCCTGCCCTAAGTCCAGTTTATATGGGTGGCAAGATAGACTAGAGAGTCTAAGGGGACTGTCTGTGACTCCATGGTAAGACTGTTACATTGATACAAGAATTCACATTTGTTATTGGCTTGCTGAAATCTCATTATAGAACTTACCACCAGTTTGGGGTGTCTGCCCTGAGGTAGACTCTCACAATCGTGAGCCACTCCAGACAGCGTAACAGGTATGTCTATACTACAATTAGACACCAGCAGCTGGCCCGTGCCAGCTGACTAGGGCTCGGGCAAAGGGCTGTTAATTGGGGTGTAGACTTCCAGGCTTGGGCTGCAGCCTGAAATCTGGGACCCTCCCACCTTGCAGGGTCCTAGAGCCCAGGCTCCAGCCTGAGCCCAAATATCTACACCGCAGTGAAACAGCTCCTTAGCCCAAGTCCTGAAAGCCTTAGTCAGCTGGCACTGGCCAAACGTGGGTTTTTAATTGCAGTGTAGACATAGCCAGAGTGCCACAGCTAAATATAAGGTGGAACAGATTTAGCATAAGTAGTTAACACATATTTCAAGGAATCATACAAGGAAAAGAGGCCTGTTAACACCTCTCCAATCACGGGGGGGAGAGGGGATTAGTGATTTATAGATTGTTGTTATAAACCATAAATCCAGTGTCTCAGTTTAGTCCATGATTTTTAGTGTCTAGCAAAGTTATGAATTTAAGCTCTCAGGTTTGTCTTTTGAACGTGTTGTGCAGGTTTCCTTTGAGGATGAGGACTGAGAGGTCAGGTATAGAGTGATTGTTTTGTGGATAGTGTTCACCCACAGGTAATATGGTGTTTTTGTCTTTTAACATTTTTCTGTGTGAGTTTATTTGCGTGTGTAGTGATTGTCTGGTTTCACCCACATAGTTTCTACTGGGGCATTTAGTGCACTGGATGAGATGTTGTGATAGGCATGTGTAGTACCGATGGATTTTTAAAGGTATGTTTTATGGGGTATTGATCATTATAGCAGATGAGATATGTATCTTTTGTTTCCAGCAGGGTATGGTGCTGCTTTAAGTTGGTTTATTTTGGTCTGTGGGGAGCTTGCTTCTGAGGATGAGCTTGGAGAGGCTGGGGGTTGTTTGAAGGCCAGAAGAGGGTGTTTCAGAAAAGATTTCTTTAAGGATGTGTCCCCTTTGGGTATGGGTTGTAATTGTTTGATTATACCCTGTATGGGTTCCAGTGTGGGGTTTTAGGTGACAACACGGGTTGTGTGGTCGGAAGGGTTTTATTTCTGCACTGAAGGAGGTTCTCATGGGGTATTTGTGTGGCCCATTCCATGATGCCATCTATTTCTCTAGTGGTGTTTCCTTGTCTGGTGAAGACAGTTTTAAGTGTGTTAAGGAGAATATCCTGGACTTTCTCCTTGAAGCCTATTCTGTGGTATCTAAGTGCCTGGCAGCAAATAACAGATTTATTGGTGTGTTTGGGGTGGTTACTGGATCGGTTGTACATAGTTGGCTGTAGGATTCCATTTTTTAAGCAGATCATGGTGTCCAGGAAGTTGATGCTAGTGTGAGTGTATTCTAGAGAGAGTTTAATGGACGGGTGGTGGTTGTGGTGGAAATCTGTGAGGGATTTTAGGTTGTCTGTCCAGAGGATGAAAATATCATAAGTGTATCTCAGGCATATTATTGGTTTCATGATGCATTTGTCCAGAAATTCTTCTTCAAGGTGGTCCATGAAGAGGTTGGCAATTAGGGAGCCATCCTAGTACCCATGGCTATTCCCATGGGTCTTCAACAGTTTGGTTATTTATTTGTTATTTACTGTAAATTGTTATGGGTGAGGATGAAATGGATGAGTTTAGCAATGTGTTTGAAATGAATATCTGAATGTTGTCCATTATCTTGTAAACATCTGAGGCATCAGTAATGCCATCATGGTGAGGGATATTGTTGCATAAGGAGGTGACATCTGTGGTGGCAAGAATGGTGTTGAGGGAGGCTGTTAATGTTGCTGAGTTTCTGGAGGAAGTAGGCTGTGTCCTGGAGGAAGCTGGCCCTTTGTGTGCTGAGTGGCTTGAGGATGGTTTCTGTGAGTTCTGATATTCCTTCGGTAGGGGTGTTGGGACCAGATATGATGAGTCTGCCTGGGTTCCCTTGTTTGTGTATTTTGGGAAGCATGTAAAAAGGTACCTATGGTGGATTCATGGGAGATGAGTTTGTAGAGTTTCTTTTGAGTTTTTTTGGGGAAGGATTTGATGTTATCCTTAAATTCCTGGGTAAATTGTGGTGTGGTATCGTCTTTGAGTTCTTTATAGTAGGTGGTGTCAGAGAGTTGTCGGTTAGCCTCGTTAACGTAGTCATCACAATCGACAACTACTGCTACGATGATCAACACCCTCCACAACACACCTTTCAAGATCCATGCATCCTACACATGGATCTCACAACATGTGGCGTACCTCATCCAATGCACTAAATGCCCTAATAACAACTATGTGGGTGAAACCAGACAATCACTACACTTGCAAATGAACTCACCCAGAAAGCTGATAAAAAGACAAAAATACCCTATCACCGGTGGGTGAACACTTCACAGAAAAATTATTCTATATTTGACCTCTCAGTCCTCATCGGAAACCTGCACAACACCTTCAAAATACAAACCTTGGAGTTTAAATTCATAACTTTGTTAGATACTAAGCATCATGGACTTAATAGAGACACTTAATTTATGGCTTATTATTGTGAGACTGCATCCCATATTTGTCATAGTAATATTATTATAATATGGTTATGGCATAATTATGATGCATTTTGTACAAGATAAGTTACATGAGGCGTCATTGGAAAGGTTATGATTTGCTGAATATGATTGTCCTATTTTTATGCATGTATCATTTTTGTATCTGAAGTTATGAGTATTGACTATATTTCTGTATTTCACATGTAGTCACACCTGGGTAACACCCACTAGATTAAATAGCTAGTTGTAAAGGGCCTATTCAGGGTAATGGTCCATTAGAAAGGACAATAGGCCTTAGGAGAAGCTTATCCCCCACTAGGTGAGCCTTCCAGAGAACACTCCAGACAGCATGTCAGTAATGGCTGCTATGACTCTACAAGGACATGTGACCAGGCCACATGATTCTGGACTTCATCTTGGGATGCCAGTATTTTTCCACAAACCGATCTGGGAACCAAGCTTTGAAACAAAGGATTCCCGCCATATGCTAAAGCTATATAAGGTAGGGAGTGACATCATCTGGGGTTCTTCACTATAACTCCACACACAAGAAGACTTCTGGAAACATCTGAGGACCAAAGACTGAAGGTAAAGCTAAAGGGATTTCTAGCCTGTGTATGAAACACCTGGGGATTCCAAGCTGCAAAGCAAGTGTCACTTGTGCCTTAAGATTCTATAAGTCTGCCTGTACCATCAGTTAGGGTGCGAATCTGCTATTCATATCCAATCTAGTATATTAAACTTAGGTTGCATTTTTGTTTATTTGATAGGTAATCTGCTTTGATCTGTTTGCTATCACTTATAATCACTTAAAATCTATCTTTTGTAGTGAATAAACTTGTTTTTGTTTTAATGTAAACCAGTGAACTTTGACTGGAGTGCTTGGGGAAAATCTCTGCTTGGGTTACCAAAAGTGTGCATTGTTCTCTTCATATTAAGGGAGAGGTGAACTGGGTGTTAAACCCATATACTGGCCAGATTTGACCAGGGCTGGACGGTACTGCTCTAGGGTCTAGGTTGGGGAGCTGGTGGTTGGAAAGCCTGCATGTAACTGCAGCTGGGTGGGTCCCTACCTGTGTGAATGCTGATGAAAGTGCAGGCTGGAGGGCTTTGCAACTTGTCACAGCAGCACAGTGTGAGAGGGAGCCCAGGCTGGTGGGTCAGGGGGCTGAGTGGTACCCCAGTTCCAGGTGGCACTGCAGGGGGAACACATCACAATTACACCCCTCCATGACTGAGGGGTGTTAACTGGCCACTTCACCTTGAATGGTCCCTTGAAATGTGTTTACTTATGCTAAACAATCTGTCCCACCTTGTATTTAGCTGACACTGACTGAGTACCTTTCCCAGACCTGAAGAAGAACTCTGTGTAAGCTCGAAAGCTTGTCTTTCTTACCAACAGAAGTTGGTCCAATAAAATACATTACCTCACCCAACTTGTATCTCTCATTGGCTTTATTGTAAACTGGAAAAATCATGGAATGAAAGTTGAGTTTTCATGTGCAACGACTCATTTTTCACTTTGTATTTAACACCATCAGACTTCAGACTTGATATTGATAGTGTAGCGCCTAATTAATATGCCTATACCAAACGTTTCCAACACCTGGTGTCACAGAAGAGCTTTTATGCAAAGAGACTCACTTCTTACTTTCCACTTCGCGCCCTCAGAGTTCACACTTGATGCTGCTAGGTAAAACTGTTATTGCAAAGTCTCAATGCAATATCAGTGGGATACACTGAAAGACAAGTTTACCATTTCAAACAGGCTTTTATTGTCAAATACAAATCAACTTAAATTTTGCCTTAAAATGAGCTACGAAGGAAAGAATTATACTTGAAAATAACAACGATGTCCGTATCCTCTCAATTTTCCCCAGACCTGCCAATCTTTTGGCGCTTGCTGAACATAAATACAGAGAAAAATGGAAACATCCAGCTAATAATGTTCCCTTGCATATTTCAGAAATAAAGAGACCTTTCTAGACAATACTTTTTATTGCACTGGAATTAAGTTTTTACAAATGTATCAATAATTTAAGGGAAAAAACACATAAGAAATTTGCATTAAAAACAAACAAACAAAAGAAATAACCCCGACATGGAAAGCCAGAACACTAACTGAAATTGAAACTTAATCTTAAGGGGGAAAAAAATTACATTCAAGCAATTGTTCAGGCTCTTTTCTTCACTGGCATGACACCATGCACGCTTGTGCACTATGTCCTACAAAGCTGCTATTCTTACTCTCAAAAGTACACCCGTCCATACATCTTTTCCTCCACTATAGAACTAGTCAGTGAGTAAGGGTAGCAACATTGGGCTCACTCAATGATCAATTACCAACTATTCCTTTTAATATTGCTATCATACAGTCAATATATCTATTAACATAAGTGGAGTTAAAATAGGACATAAAATCCCTTTCCTTTAACTACAATGGGTAGGAGAAAGCTTGGAAAGTAACTAGTGAACTAAAGTAAGGCTCAAAGGGGTTCCAGCTATAGGGTTGCCAGGAGTCCAGTTTTTGACTGGAATGGTCCCTGGCACTGCTGACCAGGCTGTTAAAAGTCCAGTCGGTGGCGCAGGAGTGCTAAGGCAGGCTCCCTGCGGCTCCTGGAAGCGGCCGGCATGTCCCTGCGGCCCCTAGGTGCAGGGACAGCTAGGGAGGCTCCACGTGCTGTCCCTGCCCCAAGCACAGGCTCCACAGCTCCCATTGGCCAGGAACTGCAGCCAGTGGTAGCTGTGGGGATGGTGCCTGCGGATGGGGGCAGCGTGCAAAGCCCCTCGGCCACCCCTGTGCCTAGGAGTCAGAGGGACATACTGGTCGCTTCTGGGAGCCAGCTGAGGTAAGTGCCACCCGGAGCCCGCACCCCGCACCCTCTCCTGCACCCCACTCCCTACCCAGCCCTGAGCCCCCTCCCATACTCTGAATCCCTTGGTCCCAGCCCAGAGCCCCCTCCTGCACCTCAAACCTCTCATCCCCAGTCTCACACCAAATCTCACAACCCTAGCAGAAGCCCTCACTCCCCCCACCCCCAACTCCTGCCCCAGCCCAGTGAAAATGACCAAGTGAGTGAGGGTAGGAGAGAGTGACTGCCGGAGGGAGGGAGATGGAGTGAGCAGTGGGCAGGGCCTCAGAGAAGAGGCAGGGCACGGGCGGGGCCTCAGCGCAGGGGCAGGGCAAGGGTGTTCAGTTTTCTGCAATCAAAAAATTGACAACCTTATCCAGCAATGGAGTACTAATTTAGGGCAATCCTTTTTGATTAATTTATGTATTAATAAAATGTGCACATGTAGTAGAAGTTAGCAAATAATATATTGTGAATAATTTACTTGATTAATTTTGCCTCCATTGCAAACATTCTGCAAGCAGATCATGTTTTTCTCAATTTTATTCTTTATTCAATTTTACTCAAATATTTTTGCATCGTTTTAAAACTTTAAGACATTTTGTCACAAGTAATCTCTACTTGACAGGTGACAGTCAAGTGGTTCTAGTTAGTTTTGATTGGTCACATAATTATTTTGCTTCCACTGATAGAGGGGAAGACTGTAACTGTTTTAAACATAAGATGTAGGCTGAAGACACCACTGGGATTTTGACTCTCTGAGGGAGAGGTTTGTTGACTGGGAGTGGAATTTAAATTTAATTTTCCCTCCTCTCAGTCACTCAGTAGTTCTTTGCATGTGCACGGTCTTAGTTCAATGGGTTTGTCAGCTCTTTGCCTGACTTATTGCACCATCTCTTTCAATGGGGTCTATTGAGGGTTTTTAGGAGTCCTGTCCTACTGCTGTGAAGTGGTGTCCCATCCTCTAAAATATCTGCGAGTACTCTGCTTGTGAACTTACAAGTCCATTTAGATGAGCAGTCATGTGAGAAAATTCTATATTGAATATCTGTGGAAAACGGTCACAAAATAGCGGCAAGCATGGCTGAAGCAAATTCATCTTCACATGTTTTACCAATACCTGCAGAAATTTGAGTGTGGTAATCACCCAGCTTGAATCAACATTAGAAATGAAGACAGAAAACATTAATCTTTCTCAGCCTGTATCTGCGTACCACAAATTTCTCCAGTCAGTCCAGTTTTCACCCACACAGTGGTTCAAATGGAAACTATGAAGAAGAGAGCGCTCTCTGAGTAACAACTGAGGAGCCAGTCAGTGCACTTGCAGTTACCACTGACATTGTTATGCTAACAATTTAAACCTTTTTATAATCCTGAAGAGCCCCTGTGGCAGCCACAATCAAGTGTAACATGTTTTTCTGCACTGTGACCTCTGCTTTTGGCTCTAGACTTGTTTCCCAATCTAGAATGGCTATTTTCTCCTGTTCCATGATTGTAAATTACAGTTTGGCTCCAAAGATGCATCAGTGTAGCTACCTCCTGTACACCTTACAAAGCCCTCAGGAGACTTTGTCTCAGTTCCTGAAGCAGAATGGCTTGAGGAAAGGGTCCTTCATTCCTCTTGACTTCAGTGAGGCAAGATCAGGCTCAAAGTGTGCAGAGTCCTTCCCACAATGCTTTTGTACCATGCAAAGTTCATCAGGAGGAGCCTTTCTCCTAGTCCCAAATGTCCTGACAGTAATAGAATGCTAAACTATATTATACTGTTCAGCCAATAGGTGGGGCTATGTATAACATAGCTTATTTAAGCTAACCTCACACATACCTGGCAGGACATTAAAATCATCAGTGGAAAAGACCTGAATCAAGCACTGCTGAGATGCCAATGTCAACTGATAAGGATAATGAGATTTAACACAATTGCTAAATATGTTCCTGGGAAAAATCTGGCAGTAGCAGACACTCTGTCATGGAGCCCAGCAATGCACTCAACAACCTGTGAGTTCAAAGATGACATAAAAGTGTACTTGGATACATACAGAGCAGTGTCAGAAAAGAGACTCCAGCTACAAAAAGCAACCTCAACAGATCCACAACTTCAAGTTCTAAATTATGTTTGGGCCGGATGGCCTAACCTAAAAGACACTAAGGAAATGACAAGAGACTCCATTGTGTTACATGGACAATTGAGTCAGACAGACTCAAGATTAAAGGTGATTGTAATTTCAAATGAAATGAGAGGAGAAATCCTAAATCTCATCCCCGAGGGACATTAAGAATTAACTATATGCCATGAACAGGCCAACAAATCAGCGTGGTGGCCGAGCATCAGCAGGGACATAATAAAGTATCCACATGTGAACATTGCAGAACTAACAGACCAACACAGCACAAGAACCTTTAACAACTCCCCTACCAGCCAGACCTTGGAAGAGACTAGCTGCAGATTTATGCAAATTCAAAGCTCATCATTACTGATCATAGTGGACTATTTTTCCAGGTATATAGAAATAATGTACTTGAAAGACAACATGTGGAAGTGTTAGAGAAACTGAAGTGCACTTTTGCTCATTTCGGTATTCCAGTACAGCTCATGACGCACAATGGATCACAATTCACTGCAGCAGAATTTAAGTAATTCCAAACAAAATATGATTTTGGTCATATTACTAGTAGCCCACATTATCCATAAGTGAAAGGAGAGGCTGAGAGAGCCATACAGACAGCCAAGAAAATCCTACAGGAGGAAGATCCATTCCTTGTTCTTCTGAATTACAGATCAACACTAATAGTAGCTACTGGATATAGTCCAACACCACTCCTGATGGGAAGACAACTCAAGAACTTCTGTCCCAATTCTTTTGCCCAGTGACCCAGTTTTATGAAATCTCTTTATCACTCTTTGCAGTCTGCTTTGGACTTAACTATCTTGAGTAGTTTTGTATCGTCTGCAAATTTTGCCACCTCACTGTGACCCGTCTGGTGTCAACAACCATAGCTGGCGATTGAAACAAAGCTATTATTTTGTTTTGGAATCAATAAGAAAAGCAGATAGATGGCGTTTTATATAATGTTCAGTTTCGTTGTGCAAATCTTAATGAGTTACCCTCATAATGCTCCTCTGGGTTGGGCAGGCAAGCATTGTGTATTCCCATTTTACAGACGTGAAAATTAAAGTAGAGCGGTGAAATGATCTGCTCCATCCCCCACAGCAGATCAGTGACAAAACTGGGATTAGAATTCAGGCTTTCCCTCTCTCCCCTGTTGCCTCCCCATTTCATTTTGTAAAACAGTTTGAGCCTGAGCTGCAGGTATTAGAAAAACAAGATAACTGGGAAAGTACCTGGTCTCTACCACTGTTATCACTGATAGTGGAAGGCACCAGTATCTCTAACAGCCTTCCTGCTGGTCCTTCTTGCCACTGAATTGCAAGTTTGCACCCCCCAGATTCAGAACATGTATCTTGTTTAGTGGTAACAGGGCTAGGTCAAGAAGAGAGGCTGCCAAAGCGTGAAGCCTCCAGCAAACCTATACCAAGTAAGCCATGGTGAAGAGAGCCTACTGGAGGATTAGAAGAGAAGGAAAGGGATCATGGATCTGTTATTAATAGGTGACCAGATGTCCTGTTTTTAAAGGGACAATCCTGTTTTTGGGGGCTTTTTCTTATATAGGCGCTTATTACCCCCCAACCCCCTGTCCCATTTTTACACAGTTGCTATCTGGTAACCTTAGTTATTAACCACAATGTTTGGTACATCAATGATTGATTTAAGGGACTGATGAAGAGTTGAGATGGTTGTTAATATTAACTTGCTTAATTTGCTCAGACCTACTAAGAATACAGTACCCATTCCATGCAAAACTTTCATCTGCAGGAATCGGTTAAACTGTACATGCTACTCCATCTTGTGGGGAAATCAATAACAACTTTTAAAGACACAGACATTTCTTGGCTATAAGGGGGTGGCTTTTTAATCTCTGTACGTTGCAGCACTGAGCAATATTTTTAACTTGTGATACTTTCACTAAGTGCACAGGACTGATAAGAAATTTGTTTTGTTTGAGGATTTTTGGTTTTAAAAAATGTTGTAGGTGTAATTCATTCTTTCCCCTCTCTCATCATTTTTCAAGATGGGCACCCATACCTTTTCTTAATCAGTGTGGTATTGAATAATGAGTTCCTGTGTTCCATAAGAGAGACACAATCCTTAAAAATGATGCTTCTCGCTCTCTCCTTCCTGTTAAGGAATCTGAACAATGTCTAGAATGCGTCCTCTGGGTTTGTTAGTATACCTATGGAGAGGGTAGATCTTTTAAGTCAAGAGTTTGTGAGCTCTCTCAGGCATGGACTGGGACTATATTTATTTTACTTGTTTGTATAGCACCTAGCACAATGGGGTCCCGACTGGGGCTTCTGTAGATATTTTCATCAGCATTGATGCCATCAGAATGCAGAAGGAGTCTGTGTGAAGGGACACAATGGTGGTGCTGTGAGTTGCCACCTGGAAATAAATATCTGTGCAGAGTTGTTCAGATTTCTGCGATTCAGATTATGCTTGACACCTGCCTATATATTTTGGCACCAGAAAATGGAAATGCTGCCCCTATTATCTCTGGCATGGAAGTACAGGTTCAGTAACCCCTGGTAAGGGAAATTAATATACCTCTGTGGTAAGAGAATTTCATGAGAAGAATCTCTTTAAAGAATTGAATATAGGGGGTTGAATTGAAGGTGTAATTTTTTTGTATAAACATTAGCAACCAATAGTGCCAAACGATGCCACTCCAAACTGGAGAACATGGGCAGTGTAGGGCACAGGGCATGGTACCAAACTGGTTCTGTGCTCCATTACTGGATCTGAAAACAGCATTGAAGCAGTACGTTGAGACTGACTCTCTGGGAGAATGAAGAACAGAAAGCAAAGTGGCAGTGCAAGCGTCTCACATTGACCTAAGAGTGGGCCTGGACCCTGACCTAGAGCGACCAGCTCAACACACTTGGGGGCAGTTAGGTTTCCATGTCCTCGGCCTCACAGCTGACACTGCCAATGAGGATGCCAATCATCAGTTTAATATCTGGTTGTGGCCAGTTGTCTAATAGGAACTGGAGTGAGATCACCAACTCAATTCCCACAGACCACAAAAGTGTTATCGGGTTGTAATAAGATTTGATCACTTGCAACCCAGTGCCAATTGGAATCTTTGACCCAGAAGAGAGAGGTTATTTATCCTATTCCCAATCCTCTGAGTGATCCAGTCTCTTGAAAGGAGTATTCTGATAGAGCCAAATTGTTAGGAAGAGAAGGACCACGAACAAGTATTATTTCTACTAAGGAAATAGAAGACCCCCTCAATTTCTTCTTCCAACTCCAATTCTGATAGAGAATCTTGGAAACACATTGATTCTTTTGAGATCCTATTCAGAGAGAGCTGGATATTGACTAGACTCTCTTCTGCCATAGGCTTTGCAGGAGACTCTGATGTTGGGGCCCCCATTCAAGATGAAAAGATTAAGGAGCAGTCATAGGTAATTAATTGCACATCAGCCAGTGGCATTAAAAAAATAAGGGACTAAGGCTAATCTCCACATTTGGCTATAGGAAAAACTCTGGATAGAGAACACACTGTACTGTACTGTACACTAGTTGGTGAATTTGTATAGCAGGCAGTTCCTTCAATGTCATGACTGTCTGTCTCACCCCGGAGAGGAAAGACAAGAATTTTTTTTACTCTGCGCAGAAAACACATGGTGCTAAAGGGGGACACGAACTGATAGAGCTTCATGTACTTGTCCCAAATACAGCGGGAACAGCACATGCTTAATTTATTATATGATATATTTTGTAGAAGAAGTTCCTACACCACTTAAATCTGATTTTTTCATTATCAGGATCTGCCATGTTTAAGGGAAATTTTAGAAGAGCTATGGGAAAGCGACGCTAATAAAATATTTTTAACTTGAGACAAATTGTTCATATGGTGTCAGTTTGGTTGGGGCTTTCCAGGAAGGACATTTGAGGATCAGAAAATCACAAACTCTAGAGCAGGTTTATTCTGTCTAGCAGAGGGCAGTGGTGACACACAGAGCAGCTAGTACACTGCAGCACAGCTCTGAAAGTGCTTGTCTTTGGGGGAAGTTTCATGAAGAAGAAAGATCTGTGACTTGTTGAAATCAGGGAGACGTTAGTAATATAAAGGTGTCTGAAAAGAAGAGGAAACCAAACTGTCGAGAAGAATGGGGAACAGCACAACCACCAAATTTTTAAAAAAATCTTGTAAGTCATTCTGATGGTATTTCCTGTGAAGTCAGAATTTGATCCCTGTGATTCTGACTGCTCTTCCCATATGTGAAGGACAGATTTAGATCAAATAAAGAAGGAAACGCTGTGAAGAAGAGGAGGATGGTTAGCAGCTTACTTCTTGGCTGCTAACATTGAATCATTAAATGCTAACAGCCAAAAGTAAAGCTGTTATTTTTCTGGTCCAACTACCCAGCCAGGAATAAAACATTAAGCAGCTACACTGATGATGCCTTTCCATTTTTTTTCTTTTCATAATCAGTAAGTTAAGCATGTTTGGCTTTGGGCACACAAAGTTTAAGCCTATTTATTATGCCACAAATTGTAGATTTCCTTGTTTTAAACTTTACATACTATTGACAAGATAAAAGTGGTCCGATGTCACCTTCCACATCTTAAATTCATTTCTCATCCGTGGTCACTAGCCATTTTACACATATCTGGGTGACCAAAGCCTTGAAAGGAATACAACTTAGGGGAGAGGACTCCTTAGGCTGTGGCTTTATTGACTGAGAATTCCAAGGGGAAGGACTAAGTTGCCCTTCCTGCACTGCTTCCTCTTACAGGTTGAAGGTTGTTTCATGTATTTGCAACAATCTGTAGGAAATTTCCTGAGTAACAGCTAAAAAATAATAATGAATAATATCCGGCTCTTATATAGCGCTTTTCATCAGTACATCTTCAAGCACTTTAGAAAGGCGGTCAGTATAATTACCCCCATTTTACAGATGGGGAAACTGAGGCACGGAGAGGTGATGTGCCCAAGGTTACCCAGTAGGTCAGTGGCAGAGCTGGCAATAGAATTCTAGTCTCCTGAGTCTTGGGCCAGTTGTCTAGTCAGTAGGCCACACCGCTTACCGCTTATAGTAAAATGATTGTTTCATGACATGTTTTAGGTGTGTGAAGGAAATCAGAAAGAAAGATAAGAATTACAATGAAATGAATATACAAAGGGAAGTATAATATCAAGCCAGATTCAGCATATCATATAATATTTTACTTTTGTTCATGTTTTTATATTGTAAGAAATCTCAAAGAAAAAGAACCAAAGAAAAGAGAAACCAGACATATGAAATAAGGGGGAGATGGCACTAAGAACTCAGCAGATCTGATGGAAGAAATACCCGCAGAGCCAAAAATTGTCATCATACTGCAATGACATCAGGCTGTAACTGTCTCCAGCACTGGTTCACCCGGCCTGTCAACAGAGCTCCCATACACCCCACCATTCCAGAGTCACCTGTCAAATGGCTCTGAAGATGATGACCAAATGTTCTAAATTTCTGGGGTTCTTCCCTTCCTTTTTATGCTACTCATGCAAGAGCTGCCATAGCACTTAATCCACTGCCTGGTTCTCTATCTTGGGAGAAGGAGGTGATTTTCACTATTGTAGTATTAGGACTTTGGCTTCCATTGCAAAATGTAAATTTCATCATTGTTATGTGAGAATTCCGTACTGTGGGGAAAGTCAGAGACTTGCATACAATATAGAAACAATGGATAGAAGAGACTATTCCATCACCTCTAGCCCCTAATGTGACATTGCCAATGTTAGGGCATTAGCCTAAGAAGTGGGAGACCCAGGTTTGACTCCCTGCTCACTACAGATCTCCTGTGTAGCTTTGGGCAAGTCATTAGCTTCTTTGTGCCTTGGCTCCCTGCCTATAAAATGGGGATCATAACACTTCCTTATGTTGCAGGGGTGTTGTGAGGATAAATACATTGAAGAATGTGAAGAACTTTGAGATCTACTGATGAAAAGCCCAGTATTTTTGCCTCCAAAAATATCTGTTTTGCCAATACCCATGAATTAGACACTTACTCATGACACGGTTTGGTCCCAATGCAATAGTAGCCCTGGAATTGCCAGACTTGCTAAAATGGGTAAGAAGAATTGGTAAGTATGCCAGACCTATTATGTGAATATGTACTTATTTAATGAAGGCCACAGAAAAAAAATGTAGAGAGGTTTCAAAATAAATGGATCCAAGACTCAAAGAGTCCCTTGACTGCACAACGGTGAAATAAAATTGGACACAATGCAAAGAAACCTTCAGTGATTCCCCATTTCCACCTAATTCACCAGAAAATTAAACCCATGTGTCCACATATGGACATATGGGTTTAAACCCATATGTCCATGTACTAGAGATATAGAGAGGGGCTGGATTCCTGGGTTCCCTCTTCTCTAGCCCAGCTACTTGGAATATTTGAAAAAGTTGGACATTTCTATGAAAAATGAAAAATAGAAAAAAAAAAGCAATTTCTTTTTGCTACCTCTCCTCTCCCTAACCCTCTCCTCATGTTTTGGTCAGTCTTAGACACTGGAAACCTTATATATATATCAGGGTCTGTGAAATCACAGCAAGCACAGCCTTGCATCCCTAGAGAATGCCTCTCTCAGGTCCCTTTCTCCCTGGCTCATTGTCAGGCCAGCTTGTCAGAAGAAACCCTAGCCTTGGGTAGTAAGGTGGAATCCTGGCTTCATTGAAGTCAATGACAAAACTCCCACTGATTTCAATGAAGTCAGGATTTCATCCAGTGTGTTGTTTTGTCACCTCCCTGGTCTCCACAGTGTCACTCACTTACACTTTTCAGGCTCCTCCTCCCATGTGACTTTCCCCCTCAAGGGAATTTCCACAGTGTACTCTCTGAGGAGGATGACATGACAGTCATTGCAAGTTTCCCAAACCCAGCATTCTATTCACAGTCTTGGTTCCTGTTTTTCCTGCGCCACCTTTACAAATTAAAGTGTTATTTTGAAGGCGTAGCCACACAATAGTTGTCTGCCAGGCCCCCTCCATGTCTTACGACCAGATAAAAGTGTTCCTCACTCCTAGAAGGGTCTGCTCTTTAGTCTACCTTAACAGCCAGGCTTTTGAATGTTAATTGTCTTGGCAGGAGGCAAAATCTTCAATCCAGTTCTCTGTCTATCAAGCCCCTGACTTTGAAGACAGAGGACTCATATATTCTTATAATTCTCTCTTAACATTAATCTAGTTTACATCAACTATGAATTACTGGCAGATTAGAAGCAATCTGTTACATGTATAAAAGCACATGGTGCAATCCAGATCCCCTCCTCCTTCCTTGTGATGGCTGAAAGGAAATACTGAAACATTTCTACCCTCTCAACATTCATTGAGAGTTCACTGAACAGTCACTGAAAGCCTATTTGATATATTGGGCTGCAATATATATATGTATATGTAATATATTTATGCACTTACTAAATCTGATATGGACTAATGTTCAGGGGAGCTGGAACAATTTGTATGGTGGAGATGCTGAGAGAGCCATTGAACCAACTGTAAACTCTGTACATAATGGAAACCACTTCAAGCCAGGGGGTGTTGTTTTTCTGTATGATACTCTGAAATGTAAGATTGACTGAAAGGAAGCTATATGCAGTGTTGTTCTAGCCCTGTTGGTCCCAGAACATTAGAGTGACAAGGTGGGTCACATAATATCTTTTATTGGACCAACTTCTGCTGATGAGAGAGACAAACTTTAGAGCTACATAGAGCTCTTCTTCAGGTCTGGGAAAGGTACCCTGAGCGTCACAGCTAAGTGCAAGATGGAACAGATTCTTTAACATGGGTAGTCAGCGCATATTCTAAGGGATCATTAGGAACAGACTTGAAAATCTGCTGGTTAGTAATTAAACTTTTAGATGTCCCATTGTCTAGCAATAGACCCTCACATCTCCCTTTTTCTACACAACAGCGATCTGTGCTGCTTGTATATTTGGGCCATGTTTGGCAAGTGCCCAGTCTTTCTCTGCTGGAAGGCTTTCTTCAAAATTTCTTTTTGAGAAAACCATCTTGCAGGTCACACATACAGGTGGCTCAATTCCTTTTCATATACAGTACTTGCACTATAAATATTAAAGCTAAGTGGGAATAAAAACTTGTTTAAAGAGGAATAAAGGGTAGCTTGGATGAACATCAAAAACACCTCAAGCTCTCCTTCATTAAGCTTCTTCCACAAAAACATTAATTTTTACAGTTTTTAAAGCCCAGGGAGATAGCATAGGATGGGGCTCATCCAGGACCCTGTATTCTGGAGGTACCATCAACAACCAGAAACAATGTATATATGCTCTTCTCATGCCTCAATTTATGACATTTGTGGTCTGAGATTTGGAAAACCTCTCTGTGGCACACCTCCTGCCTCCTTCTGAATTGTCTGTTTTTGAGGATCTTGACAGAAGTACTTTCAGCACAAACTCCAGTTAATAGCACTTATGCTCAGAGGCAGCAACTTAGGCACTGAGTGAGTTTAGGTGCCTAAAGAGTTTGGCAGGATTTTTTTAGATTGAAGTGGAGCCAAACTGGGACTTACACACCTAAACCTGACATAGGTGCCTAAATCTTGGGTTTAGGTGCCCAAGTACCTTTGTGAATCTCACCCTTAGTATCTACCAATTGCAAAGTCATTCTTATTGATTTATTTTTAAAGTTTTTTTAAAAAATACCTATGCACAGTCAAAACACATTCATTATGGCATTAACTACAGGAGGGCTCTGGGCTGAGTCTTCTAGTAGGCTGAAGACCCTGAAGATTAGCATCCCAAAGGGGACTTGCACGATAATTGTCTTAGTGCCATCCTAGGTTCTTATTACTTGATCTTATTTCTTAGGGTATAGCTTCTTTTGTGTTCAGGGGCAGTATCCACCCACTCCTGAGTATGGGTTGCCTTGCTGGCTCTGGTCACATTCCTTCTGGGTAGAGGTCTAGTATTGATAGAGTTGGACAAACATGCCCTTGCTTTCACTAGTGTAGTCCCACTGAGTGATTTCAATGGGATTGAATGGATGTAACTGAAAGCAGGATTTGACCTTCTGTCAATTAACATGGTGCCTTTGACAGCAATGATGGGGGGAACTGAATATTATCCAGGGTCTCAGAATGAAGTGAACTGTGTGACATTGCTGTAACCAAGCACCTCAGCTATATCCTGAAAAATGACAGCATCCACCCTTCCTATCCATTTATAGCACCACTCATAATAATAATTCAGCTTAATATAAATCTTAAGAGACTGCTTAAGCCAATGTATATTTGTAAAGATCCTATGATAGAAGTTACTATTTAAGTGCAAAGTTTTATTTTTTATTATTATTTTATTATTATTATCATCCTATGGTGTCTGTTAAAATTTTTTCAACAAGGCCACTTTCACTCTCATCATGTGCTGAATTTAGGCACATACACAATTGTAAGGCCTTCTCCAAAAGAAGCAGCATATGGTGTGAGAACCAGATGCCACTTCCCACACAATAATTCTATATATTTGTTCAAAGGTAATCAGGAAATAGCCATGAT
This sequence comes from Trachemys scripta elegans, assembly GCF_013100865.1. NCBI lineage: Eukaryota > Metazoa > Chordata > Testudines > Emydidae > Trachemys > Trachemys scripta. Next base: position 110,083,372 of record NC_048299.1, read on the forward strand.
CCTCTTCCCACGCCGGAAGGAATGATTAGAACTTAGTTGTACCTCTGCTTCACTCCCAGGGGCCGCATGCTGACACAACTGCTCTGGCTCCAGCAGGGAATGCCACAGCTCTTTTTCTTGTGCTGCCTCTTCTCTTGCTGGTCTCCCTCCACTGCTGCTTATCTATCTCGATAGTACCGGATAGGTTGCTCCATCATGCTCCTCCACTCTCTCTGCTTTATGGCTTTGCTATTTCTGGCACTTGGTGTTACCCATTAAGCCCTTGGCCTTTGCCCCAAGGGTGAGTCAAAGACCCTGCCTGGTGGCACCACAGGGTATGACCTTTTTCCAAGTACAGCGTATACTCTGCTGCCCCTAGGCGTGAATTTCATCCTCCCTCCCAACAGCTCTTCCTCATCATTGTTAATCAATGCCTCAAATTTAAACTTCCAGATAATATAATAAAACACCAGCTTTCATGACCACACCTTCTTCCTTTCTGGGAGAACTTATTTCGGAGGTCTCCTCTATCACACTGCAGGCGTCAGTTTGTTACAGGCTCTCCTCCAGGATGTCTTTACAGCGCTAGCCATCATGACAGAATATGAATGTATAGAGACCAGTCCAGCTTATATCCTTGTTGTAAAAGATCTTTGGCTTGTCTTGAAATGAGATACTGATTTTCTTATGTGCTGGAGATTGTGGTTCAAGTGCAGTCCTAGTTGCCTATCTAAAGGGGGCAGAAGAGCTCCATCTAGGAAGGCTGATTAACTTTTGGTCACATAGCGTCAGTACAGTGTCTCCTCTCTCCCAGTCTGCAGCTCTAACAGATAGAAAATAGTTGTGTCTATAAACAGTAAATATTTTGAAGAGGAAGTCTGGGATTCCTCCAGTTGAATGAACTACATCTCCCAGCAGCCACTGGGACTCAATGCAGGCTCACCAGTTTTTCTGTAAACACCTGTAATAACAGACTCAAGTGGTATCTCTCTTGCTCTGAAATACAGGAAAACAACAAACATAAACAGTAGCACAGAATCTAGGGGTGCTGGAGGTGTGGCAATACCCCACCGGCTTGAAGTACAAAGGTTCTGTGACCTACCCGGCTTCCCACTCCAGGCACTGTAACCTGTGACACAGCATCACAGCACCACTCAGGTTTGACCTATCTGCCCTCTGTAGCTGCAGACAGAGGTGTGGCAGGCCAAATTTGATTGGCTTTCAACACCCCCACTATAAAAATTGTTCCTAAATACAAGGAGTTTCAGATTTTCGTGTTGCAAGAGCACCACTGAACCAGCCTAGGGCAGAGCTGAATATTACAGATAGCACAGCATGTGCCTAAGTGGCTTTATACACATGACTGCAACATATAGGAAGCCCAGTCCTATAGCCATTCCTAGCATAGAACTGCCATTGATTCAATGTAAGTTGTGTGTACAAAGCAGATACAGGATCGGACACTTTGCACTTCTTCATTCAGCTGAGGTATCAAAGCACACTGGGCCTTTCCCCATACATATGCTTCAGTTCCTAGGAACCACTTCCTGGCCTCCATGCATTTATGTTCTGACCTGCAATAGTTTAACATGTTATTGCATTTCATCTTTTAAAGAACTCTGAGTATTGGTGTCATAACTCTAAAGAAGTGTGTGTGCTCATTTGTAGCATGCTGCGAAGAATGCCTTTGTTAGCGAGATGGTAAATGGTTGTTAAAAATCGGGATAGCACAGGAAAAAGACTTCTTTTCTCCTTCAGGTCTTATTTTGTCAAAAAAATCTCTTGGTTAGACTTCTCACAGGGCTTGTTTGCCCTACAGAGCCTTTGTTGGGATAGCTATGCCAGCAGAGTTCCGTATTAGATATAATGCGTAAGCCAACAGGAGTTCTTCAGATCCCATAGCTACATCACCTCCCCAGACGACATGAGCTAAGCCGCATGGAATCTTCTGTTGACATGATTGTGTCTACACCAGAAGTTAAGTGGGAATAGCTATGTTGGCTTGTGAGTGTGATATTTTCCATGATCCTAGCTGACATAGCTATGCTAGCAAAACTTTGTAGTGTAGACTATGCCTGAGGTTATCAAAAATTATTTGGGAAAAATCTGCTCTTCAGTAAAAACTTTATCCTTGCTTTTAAAATCTGACAATGATCAGGCTTTATGGGGTTGAAAAAGATTTCCAAATATGCTTTTCCTACCTGTAGATAGTTACAGAGGAAGTGAATTAATTAGCCCTGTGAATGGTATTTTCTTCAAAGCACCTAATTGGAAGTCAGCATTTAATACTGGGCTACAGCTGGCATTTCTGTCATGACAACAGAACAATATTTATTTTGTGTACAGTAATTCAGTCATGCGTCACGGGGTGAATGATTAAAGGCCAGAATTCAAACATAAGATTTAAAAATCTGTAACCTTCTTGGAAAGATGAATTTAGGAGCAAAAAGACAGTGTATACATCAGATATGCTAACTCAGGGCTTGGAACCACAGGGGCTGGACTGCCCCACCAGATCTGTATGGAATGGGGAACTCCCTTCTAAGATCAAAAACCTCCAAGTAGTACATTTCATGGAGAGCTCAGAATCCAATCCTGTGCATCCTACTGTGGAGAAACTTCCCATTGACTTCATTAAGAAGATTTTCTTGAGAGGGACATGCAGGATTTGGTCCTATTGACCAGATTTTCAAAAGTGCCGAGCAACTAGCAGCATTCATTGAATACATGGACACTTGGTTTCTCTGCATTCATGAGGTCCATTATTCAGTATGTTAAATAGCCATGACTCCATAAGAACAGAAGAAAATATCCTAATTAGAGATGGGTGAAATTGTTCATCCGAACCTTTTTTTGCTAAAAAATGCAGATTCAGGTCAACCAAAACATTTCACAAATTCATATCAAATTCACCAAATTGTTTCAGTCATTAAATAAACCCCTGAACAACAAACATTTCCAACAATATTGAAATGTTTCGATTTGACATTTTTCAAAACAAAACATTTTGCTTTCATTTAGAAATTTACTTTAATTTCATTTAAAAATATTTTTTTAATAAAGCTCAAAAATGAAACAAAACATTTTATTTTGGGTTGAACCAAATGTTTAGCTCAACCTGAAATGAGGATTTTTTTTAACTTTTTGGTTTTCTCCTTTAAATTTTTTTTTTTCTACACACATTTTTTGGAACAGCCAGCAAATCAAAAAATCAATTATTTGCACAGCTGGAATTCTAATAGAAAGGCCTTGCAGCAAGAAATAATTATGTTTAAAAGAGTAACATTTACTAGCTATCCGCTAAAAGACTTTTCTTTATTTGTATGATGGAGAAGAAAGAAAGTTAAAAAAAATGCTAACAACTTTGATTTTCACAAAAGCAATAGTACAAGCTCTTTTAAAGAAATCAAAGTTAAATCACATTCTTCCAACAAGGGCAAGTAGAAAGCCTATTAACTTCAGCTTCATTATATACAGGAGAAAGCCTAAAAGGCTTTCAAAAGTGATTGGTAATGGCAAATTAATGACAGTGTTTGAATTTATCAGTAATTATAACCAACACTAGGGCAGCGTCATTTCAATTATAGTGTCAAAAAAGGGTGGCTCTGACAGGTTCAGATTCCATACATAATTGGCATACAAAACATGAGCTACATTTTCAATATTAAGGTAAAGCCAGGGCTGCTACAGAGTGTTACTCTTCAGATACTCAAGACTTGAATCTGCAATGTTATACTATATGCACACTGTTTTCATCTTTCCAACCGTTACTAAGTTCTAAGATGTGGGTTCTTAAACTTTTTCAGAGTGTAAATCAGCACTCCTTTCCCATTCACATTTATGCAGACCTCCTCCCCTTCTTGTCACCACCACACAGTATCCCTGTGGCAACTACAGCTGCTTATGTGGAAATGTAACAATAGGAAAATATTTAATTAGCTTTAAGCTGACTTCAACGCAATTTAGTAGCTGGAAACAAGGGCCGGGCAGCTTTCTGTGGACTGCCAGTTTTGAGAACTGCAATGGACCACAGTTTTGAGAACTGCTCTTCTAGAGTATGTGGTAGAGGTTTTTCCTTTGGCTACATCTCAAATTCAATTAAATCACAATCTGAAGTCTTCTTTCAGATTTTGTTGATACTTTCCAGTAAATGCACTTCTGCTTTGTTTCCTCCAAGGTGATATATTTCCCACTGCACTTCACTCAAAAATTAGTGGAGCACAAATCATTACTTCCAATTGAATATCAAATACATTTCTTTTAAGTGGGACAAGAGCCTAAGTTTTGTCTTGAGCAAACAGGGAAGAAAAGTACTCCCTGGGATTATATGCAGAATCATGGAAGTGTAGGGCAGGAAGAGACCTTGAGAGGCAGGACCAGCTATACCTAGAGCACCCCGACAGGTGTTTGTGTTATCTGTTCTTAAAAACCACCAGTGATAGAGATTCCACAACCTCCCTTGGTAACCTGTTCCAGTACTTAACTACCCTTATAGTTAGAACAATTCCTTCATCCCTGTTGTACCTCTCCAAATCTTTTCCTCAAATATGCTAGTTAGAATATTATTTTCTGTCTGCCCCATTGTTTTATCCATCTTTGTGGAACTATAAAAGCATTTCCAATAGACAGTGAATCATTATCTCACTTTATTATCAGCGAATTTTATGTTACAATGATCAAAAAGACCTCTAATGTCACTTTCCTCTCCATTCTTCAGTAAATCTATGAGTCTAATAGTTACCATATTTACCTAGAGACTTTGAGGCCCTGCAGACAGTCTAGAGCCCATTATAAGACCCTACAGTCATTATTGCTTCTTTTAGGACCTTTGTGACAAGTGTCTTGCCTTCCATCCTTTGGTTTAAAATACAAAGACCATCTATATTATCAGGTCAGCTGTTCTTTCAGTGCCATCAAATCATGAAAAGTAAAGTAATATACAAAGCTAGGCAAATACCACAAAACAATTCTGCAATATGATTAGATTTGAAATAAATTCATTTTAGCTGTTCTTGTCCATGGTTTGAGATTGTTGTTGTTGTTTTAATTGTGATCATATGTGTTCTCAGATGGCCTCACGGGTAACTAGGGAGCAAGGATTCAATTTCTATATAGTGCCATAGGCTTTCTTGTAGGGATTTCAACACTTCACCTTGTGAGACGAGGATAAACTAGGGTCCTGGTTCTGCAGTCAGACCCATGAAAACGGGTCTCTGAGAAGGCACAAAATCTAGTTGCAGGATCAGAGCCCACTTAAGAGAAATTGAAGTGGTTTTCTCCCCTTTGGCTCCAGGCAGTTGGAGAGATGATCTTAAATACCTTTCATCTTTCTGCAAGGTAGAATGATAGTTAGGGTGACCATATTTCCCAAAGGGAAATGGGACACTGCATGGGGCTAGCCCAATCCTCCTTTCAGCACCCCCTCTTCCCCCGCTACCACATGCAGGGCTGGCTCAAGCTTCTTGTCCGAGCCCTGCCCCCCAACTCCACGCTAGGCTGGGGCTGATGTCGCTGCTCATTCGAGCCCAGCCTGCCCACTGCATGAGCCCGGCCTTCCCCCCTGTGCAGGGCTGGCATTGCTGCTCACCCCACCGCATGTTCCTCCACACCCGACTTGTTTGACAAAAGTGGGCATTTGTCCCATTTGCTCTTGCCAGCTGATCAAGTTGGCAAGAGCAAACTGGACAGATGCCCACTTTTGCCAAAAAAAGTTGGAACGGCCGGAACAGGGTTTAGAACAGGGACTGTCCCAGCCAAAACGGGATGTTTGGTCACCCTAATGATAGTGCTTTGTAGCAGGTGAAGTACCAAAATCTGGAACTGTATGGAGACAGTCTGACTTGGTGAAATCTGGAGAAAATCTGCTCATCATGATATTGCAGATTAGATTGCAAAGGAGGAGAAGCCTTTCTTATAGTTTTTCTCACGTCAGTGACAGAATTGTACAAACTCCTTTCCCACAGCCCAGGGCATTCTGATTTAATTTTTTACCGAAGCATTCTGCTCTTTTGCCTCCTAATTTTATCTACTACAGGATATTGATGACCCGTGGTGAACTAATAGGATTTTGTTGGGGAGGAGAGGCCAACTCATCCATGGTTGTGGACAGCATCTGATAGTACTGTCCTACCACGTCATTGCTGCTCTGACCTGCAGCTGTTCAGTGTTCTCCAGATGCCCATTCCAAAAACCAGAGGGACTCAACTATATAACTGATTCAAATACCTCCAGCTGTGTATGGGCAATTTTCAGTTGTATTGGCTACACATTTAAGAGATGATTAAAAATGTGTTTGTCATGGCTGCCATTTTTGTGTTCCATTTCTGACTCCCATAGGTAGCTGTGATGATTAACAGTTACACCATTTTTGCCACGAGCTGACAAATTAAACTTAGGGTTGCATACGAGGCTAGAGAGCAGGCACTCAGCAACAAAACTGCCATGGCCCAAAGGATCAGATCAGTGAACCCCCCCCCGAGAACTTAAATTTCCCTGGGGATGAAGATAATACCTACTCCTGCAAGGGGAAAGAAAGAATAGCATGTCTTGGAGTGAGAGGTTGGGATAACAAAGGTCATATCTGGCACAGCACCTACAGTCTTCCAATCAGTCCCTTGCTATCTTGCCACAAACACAGCTCTAGCTATTTGCATTAAAATGAAAAAAACAAAAACAGGTTATTTGTGACAAAGAACAGTGTTATGACACTTGACTTAAAAAAATTACATATCTGTTACCTTTGCCCTTTTCCTGATCATCCCCACCTCCCATAATGTTTCCTTCAAGATGCCATGCTAACCACCAGTCTCAGAGATTATTCAGGTTTTAAAAAAATCTATGGACAGATTGACAAGTCCTTGATCAAAATATTTCGTGACTGTTGCTGGAAAAGAAACTCTCAGATATGAAAATTCTTGACATTCTAATAAATGAATATGCAAATTCTTGCTTCCCCATTCGACCAAAGTCCCACTTCCAGTGTTTGAAGAGGGTTGGCTTCAAACCAGTGTTATATTTACTGTACATACCATCTCCTAAGTTTTAAAAAATCCTATCAAGAGCTACGCTTCTGTGTTTTAATTCCAAATTCGTCAGACCGTTGTAAAATAATACATTTAAAAAATCATTCTTGGTCGCAGGATATTCTTTTAAATAATTTACGGCTGATTCTTTAGTGTTGCTGAGGAGTGGTATGCATTGGTGTTTATGCAGCTATAGCCCTAAGTCTATTATAGAGCACCCAGAGCTCTGGCATGAGTCACACTGCAAAGTGCTGGAAGATTCAGAGATGCTTGCCGACCACAATATGAGTAGGCAGGTTGGTGAGTTTCTCTAGAAGAAGGCAAGCTCCTTTTATGTGCCCAACATTCACTTTATGAGATTTACTTGGCATGAACAATAGTGTAGACTGTGGCTCATGGCATGGAAAATAAGATGGACATATACCTCTAATCATTCGTTGTGCCTTATGAAAAGACTTCTCCAAGTGAACATATCTCCATTCAATCATATTTTCCACTGGAAATTCCTCTTCCCTTCACTTAGCTTTCAACACATGAGGCTGTTTGTAATTTCATTTAAATAGCTTGCCACAACAGGTACCTCAACTGAAACCATAGGCTGTAGCCTCAAAGGGAGCGGAAACACTGTTTTAAAGATCTAGTTTCTTTCTGATAGTAAAGTTGGAGCTGACTCTCTTTTTCTGCTTTCCTGGTCTTCAGTGTACTTGTCAATGAAGGTGCTTTGCTCTTTATGAATAATTTTTCAAAAATCACTATCGTGTTCTAAAATGTACCGCTTTATAATGTGCTATGATTGTGATGCAAAACCCAGGATATTTTTCACTAAATCCTTAACACAAAGGAGTTGGGTCAAAGCTTGCTATGTGTAATTGGTCTGTATTTCGTCAGCATTCTCGGCACCATACGGTCAAGCCTATGTGAGTAGATGGGGGCTTGGGGAGCGGGGGAGAAGCTAGTGTCTAAAAGCTTCATCCAGACCTATGCTTGGAAGCTCTATGCAGCAAGGAAGCAGCGACCCTGTTTTGGAACAGAAAAGTCAAATTGAAAGTGATCATAGAGATTAGAGTAGAAAGTTAACCCTTTACAAGCTGTCCCTGATTATTATTTCTAGCCATGAAGCCAAACAAAGAAGAAAAGGTTTTGCATCCTTCCTTCTCCTGCTCACTACGCCTCTCCTTGCCATACTACACTCCTTCAAAGTAAGATGAGCTTGGAGCCCTGCTCTGTACTGATTAGCACTGTAGTATCCCCCTGTAAATTATTCAGCTGAAACCCACAGAATGCATCAGACCAAACAAACCAAGAGATGATGCTCCAAAGATTTTACATATCAATTCAAAGGGCAAGCACTTCACGTAGTAGGGCCCAGCAAGATGTAGCTGGGTTCTGAGTTCATCCTGGCAGGGGGCTGCGTGTGAATTTCTGTAGGCTGGGGCTGGTTTTGGGGTGATGATAGTGACCTGGCAGCATGTGGGTATTGAGGGTGGGAGTTGAGGTGGAGTGGGACTGGGCAATTATATAGAAACATGACAAAATAGAAACATAGGACATCAAAACACCTGCTCAAAACCAAAGCATTTTGGAAATATATGGTTCCTGGCCACCCTATCTCCGGAAAACATGGTAAGGATATTGGAAGCAAAAAAACTTAAATGAAACCACCTCTAACTTTGGGAGGTTCAGTCTGTGCATGGTTGTCCCTTCCCCTGCACTCCCATGGTTACAGAAAGTCTTTCATCAGTGTGGTTCAACTGCAGAGGTGGATGGATGGAATTGGGAAGCTTGAGCAGAGGTTCTGCATCTTGTGTGGACAGCATAACTGGGCTATGCAGGGTCTCTCCTGGTCTCCAGCGTGCAGCCACTTTTTTGGTCAGGCCAGGTGGATCTCTCCACCATCCTCTCTTTGGAGGGAGAGCCCACTGGTTTGGTGTGCTGGGGCCTGCAGTGTAAGTTGTCCAAAGTAACAAAAATCCAACTTAGCCTGTTATTTAAAATTGTTTCTCAAAATCAGCAAAAGTTGGAGAGAAATAGATTGGTACAAATTGGGTTGTTTAAGTTAAAAAAACTGTGACAAGGGGTCTGCAAGGCACCTGGTAAAGTCAAGACTTGTCATGACTGAAAGATTCTAGAAATGAGAGGAAATGTTTAAAGTCAAAATTACCAAAATGTGTTTTGATTTGTTAATGTCACTGGGAGGAAGTTGCCATTTCTTTTTGGACACTGTTCATCTGGAGGTCACTAAACAGGTCCTGGAGGGATGGAACAGTTCACACGTGGACTGAAAGGCAAGAGCTTTATCACCATGTCTGCTACCCCTACCATCTCCTGGAACCACAGAATTCACCATAACACAGTTGACCCTTCATAACCCTGATCCTGAAAGGTAGCCTGACCTGACCAGGCCAAAGAGAGGGAACCAGATGACATCACCACCTCCATCAGCTTCAGCCAAATCCTGAATGATAACCAGGATGTAATATTGGGTTCCTGCTGTCACCCCCCCTTATGTCTCATCTTCCTTCCCCACATTATTCTCTTTCCTAGCTCTCCCTTTGTGCCTTCTGTCTAATAAGAGTGTCCCGACTGGTGTTCACATTTTAAAAAGGATGTTGATAAATTGGAGAGAGTACAGAGAAGAGCCACAAAAATGATTCAAAGGTTGGAAAAAATATTTTACAGTGAGAGACAGTACGAGCTCAATCTGTTTAGTGTAGAAGAAGATCAAGGGATGACTAGATTACGGTGTATAACTACTTACACAAGAAGAAAATACCAGGATTTTTTTAAATCTAGTGGATAAGGGCACAACCATAACCAATGGCTAAATTCAAATTAGAAATAAGGCATTAATTGTTAACAGTGGGGGTGATTAACCACTTGAAGAAATTGTCATGTCCTTGGGTAGGTTGTCCCTTCTGAGATCCTTTTCTGATCCCCCAAGCATATCCCTGTCAAGTGGCAGGCCCACACCTCCATTTCACTTAGGGATTGGATACCACAACTCAACTGTTTTCTGACTGGATCTCCAGGTTATACCTCCCTGGCTGCCAGCCATGTTACCTAGCAGGTACAAGTGGGCCTGGATCCTGCCGGAGTTCTCCTTTGGGAGCCTGTGGCCACTAATAATGTGCAGTGACACGGAAGCAATTTCTCTAAAACAAAGTATGATTTTGCCTAAATGGTACATAGAGAAGTAGATTTAAACATAACAGAGACCTATATGCATATTGTCTTTCCTGTGTTGGACATTCCCTTGAAGCCCCTAACGAGACATGATTTAACCCTCCTCTCTCTGGCACCAAGTTACATCTTGTTTGCTGCTGACCATGACTTGTTTGCTCAATCAGTCTGTCTGTTTGTCAACATCATGGCCGGCTGACACTTCCCCTCTCCCTTAGTGCCAGGGCCATCTTTTTAATTGGTCAGGCTCTTTTGATCTCAGGCTTAGCCTTGGGAGGAAAAAACATCTTAATCTGGATGGTGCCAGCTAGGTAGTTCCCTCTCTCAGTTGAAGGCCCAGCCATTGTTGTTTTACCTCCTTTGCAGCTGGATACTTGATAGGCTGCTTTATCTGCTAAGTCACTGTGTTACCCTTCCTGGATTCCTTAAAAGCCCCTCTTTTACAGCCCCCTTTGATGTGACTAAATGCATTCAGGTAGGTAACAACACCAAACTGAAAAGGCAAATGAGGTCATAAATATTACCACTAATAAGAAATAATCTGGACGTTTTCCTGATTTGTCACATGAACTATCAAGGGAAGTGGTGGATTCTCCATCCCTTGATGCCTTCAAATTAAGACTGGAAAACTCCATCAGTTCCATAGAGTTTATCAAGCACTTTCCCCCTCTAGTGGGTATTTCTGCAGATGGAGAGTGTATAATCCCAGGTGTGTTTAACCTTATAATATAGGCTTTTCTCAAATATACACATTTTTGTTGGATTTCCTGCAATTTACTTATGAGTATTGTACTTCCCATTTCTTCTGAGTGTTTGTTGTTATATTATTATATACCAAAATCAGGCCCCATTCATTGTGCTAAGCACTGTACAGACAAGTAACAAAGAACACAGTACATGCCTCCAAACAGCTCAGAATCAAAGAGGATTCAGTATGTGGAAGAAACAGACACATGGTGGGTTGGGAGGATGAGGTAACAAAATGAACAGAGGTTAGGAGGAAAGCAGAAGTCTCAGCTCGTCAATTGTCTTCCCACTTGTTTCAGTTTCCTAGGGTGTTTTTGTGAAATAATTACACACACTTTCTCAGAATTTCCTTTCCAAAAGTTGTACACCATTGTAGTTCCCTTCCTGGGACTTGCCTTGTCCTTAATTTGAAACCGCACACATTATGATCACAGTTTTCTAGGTATTACACTTGGTACTTTCCCTCCATCCCGTCAAATAACTTGTATCCAAGAGAATTGGCAGAGGAGTTCTCTGCGCCCTTGATGTTGATATTGAACAAATCTTAGAACACTGTACAAGTCTTAGCAGACTAGAAAAAAAGCTAACTGTTGTACCAATACTTAAAAAGGGTAAATGGGTTGACCTCGGCAACTACAGGCTGCTTAGCTTGACATTGATTCCAGGCAAAATCATGGAAAAATTGATGGGATGCAATCAACAAACATTAAAATATGGTTGCATAAATAATACCAATCATCAGAGTTCTATGGAAAATATGTCTTGTTAAACAAATATGATATTGTTTTTCAGCTGAGGTTACAAGCTTGGTTGAGAAAGATAATTGTGGTGACATAATCTACTTAGACTTCCACAAAGCATTTGATTTAGTACCACATGACATTCTGATTAAAAAAAATTAGCTCTCTACAAAACCCATGTAGCCCATATGAAATGGATTTAAAACTGGCTAACCAATAAAGCTCAAAAAATAATTGTAAATGGGGTATTATCATCCTGTAGCAGCCTGCAAGGATTTGTTCTTGACCCCGTGGTATTCAATATCTTTATCAATGATCTGGAAGAAAATATAAAATCATTGGTAGTAAAGTTTGCAAGTTTGCAGCTGACACAAATGGGTGGAGTGGTAAATAATGAAAATGACAGGTCAGTTCTGTAAAGCAATCTGGTTCACTCGGTAAACTGGACTCATTTGAACAACATGGGCTTTAATACAGCCAAATGCAAAGTAAAACATCTAGGAACAAAAATACAGGAGATATTTACAGGATGTGGAGGGGTGGGGCAGGTTTAGAATCCTGGAAAATAGTGACTCTGAAAAGGACTTGGGCTAATGCAGTCCTTGGGTGTTTAAAGGAAAAGAATATTGAATATTGAATAGGTCAAGAAGCAACGGGCTTAAATTGCAGCAAGGGCGGTTTAGGTTGGACATTAGGAAAAACTTCCTAACTGTCAGGGTAATTAAGCACTGGAATAAATTGCCTGGGGAGGTTATGGAATCTCCATCATTGGAGATTTTTAAGAGCAGGTTAGACAAACACCTGTCAGGAATGGTCTAGAAGATAATACTTAGTCCTGCCACAAGTGCAGGGGACTAGAGTAGATGACCTCTCGAGGTCCCTTTCAGTTCTATGATTCTATGAGTTGGGAGATGGTATTACTTCTGTACAAAGCATTGGTAAGACCATTACTGGAATACTGTATCCAGTTCTGGTGTATGCACTGCTAAAAGAATTGAAAAATTGTATAGGGCTCAGAAAAGAGTGATGCAGTGTAGTTGTAGTTGTCCCCAGATTTTAGAGAGACAAGGTGGGTGAAGTAATAGCTTTTATTGGACCAACTTCTGTTGGTAAGAAAGATGAGCTTTTGAGCCACCCGGGGAGTCTATACTGCAATGTAAGTCCAGGCTTAGTGGGACTCGAATTAGCTGACTTATATTAGGGAACCCTGGGCTTAACCCTAATATTATGACTTTTCTAACCTATGCTCAAACCTAGGGCTCTGACGTCTACACTATAGTGCACAGACCTTAGTCAAAGTAACCATATCCCAGAGTTCCTAGAACCCTACCCCATCCCCAAAATGTGGCTGCTCTAGCCCTAGAACTGTGGTGCACTGTGGGAAAACTTCACTGCCCACCCTGCACATTGCTAGGAAGCAGCTCGCTTTGCAAAAGGCTTGATCAGGTCACTCTCCATTGTAAACCCAGGAGGCTGTCTGATAGTGTGCTTGCAGATTGGTGATCAGGAAAGAATGGTTCAATGCTGACCTGAACTGCTGCCATTTGCAAAATGGGGTGGGTTCTGCTATCAACAGTGTGGGTTGCAGATTGTTGGGATAGGGAGGACTAAGGAAGTTGTCCCATGGAATTGTGGGACCTGAATCAAGGCAGTCTGTGTCTATACTGCAAAGCAATAGGGCTCAAACCCTGGGTCCCAGTTTAATGTGAGCTCGGACCATCCAGCCCTGCAGGGTCCTGGGACTCTGGGTCCGAGCCCTGAGTTAGCACAATTGCTGTGTAGACACAAGAGGGGTTAGGCTTGAACCTGGGCTAACGCATGGGTGTATGTTGCAGTGTAGACATACCCATAGAGCTCTTCTTCAGATCTGGGACAAGTACTCCAAGCATCACAACTAAATGCAATTGTTTAGCATAAGTAGTTAGCACATATTGTAAGGAACTATTCAAAGTAGAGTGGCCCAGTAACACCTCTGCAATCATAGGAAAAAAGGGATGGTTAGTGGGTTTCAAATTGTTGTAATAAGCCATAAATCCAGTGTTTCTGTTCAGTCCATGATTGTTAGTGTCTAGCAAAATAACTCTCTTTCAGCCCTTGTTGTATTCTTCTTATTGTAAGCCATGAAATATATAGTCTATGATTCTGGATTTAATATTGCTCCATCCAATGACAGTATGGTATTTCTTTGTGCAATTCCTCTCACTGGAGGTTTGAGAATGCTCCACTTTCATATACTGTTATTTTGTGTAGGCAAGATCTGAATTAATTATGTGGCATCTAGCATGTTTTTTAAAGTAACTCCCTTGATAAGTAGTAATAACTCACCAGTTGCAAGGGATGGAGGACATAGGAAGGCAGAAGGCCTCCAGTGTATTCTAACAACTCCTTTTAGAATTGTGGTATGTAGCCAGTAGGCCCATGAGTTCCTGACATCCAGCACTGCTGGTGGTCCTCAAACACCTTGGATTGTGGGTATCAGAAAGTGCAAATCCTAGGATTTTTGCTGCCCTGTTCAGGTGGTCAGAAGGTCAGCTGTTTGTGCTCTCTCCTCTTCCTCCTTGCACATTCACACACCTAGCTCTCTTTGTCTTTAATCTCCTGTATTTCCTAACAATTAATGCCTCCTAGTTTTAGGAAAGGGTCATTCGCCATGCTTTCACCTAGCCTATCACAAACACAGCCTGTAACTTTCTGCTAAAACCCTCTTAGCCTGGGGCAATCTCAGAAAACACGGATAATCCCTCATTCAAAAGCAAAACATCTAAGGTTAAATCCTGCTGGTATGGTTTCATTGAATTAAATGGGAATCAGATTGGGCCATTACAAAGGAAGTTGCTTGCAGGTAAACGTGATATATTTTATTGCTGATTCCATATAAGTTAATTGATTGTATTCCAGCATCTGAAGGGAAAATGGGAGGCATCAAAGTTTTGTCCCAGCAGCAAAGCTGTGGAGATTGAGATAACTGTTTATTTGTGTGGTTGAATTCAGCTTTCCAGCAGTCAAATGGCTTAGTTGTATTTTCTAAGATTGTGTCTTTTAGAAGGTTCACTCTTATTTGCAGCCAAGTTTTGATGCAGAAGCAGAAAATGCCTCTGGCATATTGCAGCTATCCCACCAGGGAGACAGTCGTGTGAGCTTGTCCGTTCCAAAGGCTTCTTGTATTTCTTCCCAGATTCTCATGACATAGGAGATTCTGTAGTGATAGCGAGTATTTGTTTGAGAGGTGGTATTTAAAGGAGTTTGTGAGTCTCCTTGGACAGACAGAGCTGTGAATGTCCTCGCCTAGGGGACGAGAAGTGGGTTAGGCTCTGAAGCCTTGTCCCCCAAGAGTAGAGATTTCTGTCACATGGAGTTAAGGGAAAGTGAGTGTTTCTTTCTTTTTCCTGGGTATCTTTTGCTGCATAGGAAAGAGATGTATCTGTGCCATGATACCTACAAATCACCACGTGGCATTGGCTAGACTAGATAGAACTGAGTCTTCAGCTTCTCTGCTAGGTTGCATTTGTTTTTTTTGTTACTTTAACCTCCCACCTGTCATACCCATTTGTCTGCTTTGACCATCAGTTACATCCTGTCTGACACCTAGGGTACATCATAGTAAGAAACGAAATTGAGGATAACACCTTTTACCTCAGTTTTGCTGGCTCCTTGCTAGGGTCAGCCTTCCAGCTAAATTGAGGCAAAAGGTGTTAGCCTGCATCTATACTAGGGAAAAGCTTGAGGTTAGCTCAGAGTTAGACAAAATGGATTAGTTAACCCTGACCTAATCTTGACCTTTTTTGTAACATAGGCGTGCCCCTAGCCCATTAACTCTTTGGGGCATGGCTTGTCTTTTGTTAGTTGTTTGTACAGCACCTCACACAATGGAAGCCTGATCCTTCACTGAGTTCCTAGGTGCTACTGTATTAGGTCTGGTCTACATTACACACTTACATTGGCATATCTTCCTAGCTTGGGGGGGTGGATTTGTTACGTAGTTATACTGACCTAACCCCCTGTGTAGACAGTGCTATGTCAGTGGGAGAGCTTCTCCCATCAACATAGCTACCACCTTTCGGGGAGGTGGATTAACTACGCTGATGGGCAAGCTCTCTCCCGTCGACATAGAGCATCTTAATGAAACTGCTATAGCGGCGCAGCTGCATTGGTGCAGCATTTTAAGTGTAGCACTGCCCTCAATTGTGATATTTTGTCAGTAAGATTCAAACATAAGGGCCTGATACAAAGCTCACTGAAGTCAATGGAAAGACGTCCTTTGACATGAATGGGCTGTGGATTAGGCCCTAGCTGAATAATAGCTAAAGAATGAAACATGTATTTTTAAATAAAATATTATGTGATAACAACCGAAATGCTCAAATGTGCTTTGGAAGTGTGTCAGTGAATGTTAGATTAAGATGACATTACGTCTTTACACTTTTTTAAAGGTGATACAAATAATATTAAAATATTAATATTTTTGCATGAATAAATGTCAACAATTCTGACAAAATCACCCCCTGCTAAATTAGATGTAGTCACTTTATGTATGAACCAAGTTAAAAACTTGGGTTTAGTCAATATATTTTGGTAGTCTTTGCCAAATATGATATTATTTGTAATTGACTGCCATTTGTAATATTTGTATTTGTAATAAGCAAAACAAGACTAATGAAACATGCACAATGCATTATTAATGGTCAATTATAAAATCCTCTCTTAATTCCATATCTTACATGATCAACCACCTCATTGTTTGACTACCTGGGACTGCACCAAGTTTTTCTCTTCAGCAGACCACAGTGCAGTAGCATGACTCAGAAAATAATAAGAAACAAAAGGTGTAATTAAAAAGAGAATATTTAAAAAAAGCTTCTTGTCTGCAGTGTTGTCTGTTCTCTCTCTTGCGCATGCACATACACACACACACACATGCAGGCATGAATGTGGCCTGCTTTCTCTTTCCAATGATCCCCTTCCAAACTCACCCTAAGACAAGCATCTGGCATTTGATGTGTTCTGCAGATGGATCACCAGTGATACACATACAGTGCAGCTGTCCATATCTGGCACACAGGTGATTATTTGTTAGCTAATCAGCCAGTAGCCAAATTAGCAGGATGGGTTTGGGTGATTAAGTATACAGAAAGAGTGTTTGTGATCAAGTCGTGTATGCAGCTATGGGCAATATCTACAGTAGAAGAAAGGACTGTTATTGTAACCCTGGTTGTAACAAAAATTAAATCCATCAATCCAAAGTGCATATCACTGAAGTATCCAAGTGCAGTTTCCCAAACAGTCTGCTTTGCTGCAAAAATAGTGAAGAGTTTACATGTTGGCAGTAAAGACCTGTGGTCACCTTCAGAAATTATAAGTTTCACCCTGAATCACGTTTACAAATTCTCACCACTCTTTGTGAAGAACCTCAGGATTTGGATGTGAAGAACTAAGAACTGTAAATGAATAGTTTTGCAATCCTCAACTCATTCTAATCAGGTGAAGATGAAAAATGCAGAAACAAATGTGGTAGGTGTAAACTGGAAAGGGTCAGTTTGTAGGTTTGATATGGTGCAGAATACTGTTCACCTTGTTAATCTGTATGTTTTATATGTAGCAGAACACTGCTCACCTGATATGCCTTTTTTATGGTTTGTGTCACTTGCAATAAAATATAACTGAACATAAATAAAAGAGCGTTTTCCTTTCTCATTAACATTTTAAAGCTTACCGATGTTGTGGAAGCTCTGCAGTGAGTTTTAAGTGAACTCTGAAATTAAAAATTCTTGCTCACTCACTGCACAGGGAAATCACTGACAACGCTAGTTGTCTAATTATTATGGTACTATGTTATTTGGAATCATATTTAGCTTATATATAGCTAGGAAAAAATAAGTCCAAAATATTTCCCCTTCCATAATTACAACAGATACACTGGACAAAATCTGGCCCCAAGTCAATGGGAGTTTTGCTATTAACTTTAATGGAGTCTGGATTTTACCCATTGTTTTTTGGTAATATTTTGTTGGCTTTTGTTTTTCTGGATTCATTCTTTGTCAGTGCCCCCCTACCCCACTTTCAAATAGCCATTCATCCAGGAGGAAAAGAGGGACATGGTCCTCATATAAGATTCCCTGAGAGGGTTACATGACTCACCAGTGGGAATTTACAGGGGCAAATGGCCATTTTGAAAACCGTCCCTGTAGGAAAGGTATTGTGGTCTTCCATGTTTACTGTCTCACACTGATAGCTATTAGGAACAAAAACAAAACAATTTTTCTAGCTGAAATCCTGACAAACAACCTGGGATCCAAGAGTCTAGCTGTCTCCTCCCACTTCCTCTAGTTCGTGCCTCACTTCCTATGATAAAGATTCTGTTCTCAGTTACATTTCTGCAATCTCATAGACTTTGGCTCTGCAATTTCGCCTCAGTTAACAATCCTGGTAATAATGTGCAAGCCAAAATAGAACCCTGCTCCAACCTCCACAGCTGAATTGGCTCTGATGCACTTACTGGAAGAGCCTCATCTGTACATCATATGCATGGCCCTGCAATGTGTGTGGTACAGAGCAGCAAGCACCCTAGGGGTCGCTTTGAGAGGCATTCTGCCTCACGGAGACAGAATTCCTCCTGGAGCTCCATGAAATGCAGGGCAATGTACCTGCTGCTACATTCTGTTGCATTAAGCCCACTCTGTGGACCTGTGTGAAGGCACGATTGATGGCCTAACTCCACCCTTCTCCAACCCCTTTCGAGTGATGCATGTGCCGTATAGTCGGGCTGATCCCTGTATTCCGGAATAGATTGATGAGCCCAGATCGCCTCCTCACACATAAAACATTTTAATGGATTACTAAAACCTGTCCTATACTATGTTAATGTTAATCATCTTCATCAGATGCAATAGTGGGTAAAATCCTGGCGCCACTGAAGTCAATGGAAGTTTTGCCATTGCCTTCAGTGAGGCTAGGATTTCACCCAATAACTTCTAATACCTATAGGGTACAGTTAACCACGGTCTATGCTCAGCCACTGGGATACAAGGCGCATTCCCTGTTTCCTGCTGCTCATGTGCATGCATATTCATTTTGAACAGAATGAACTGTCTAAGTCAAACCATTGCATCTGATACACAGTGCAGTCTCTCAGTATTCTTACTATGTCTGTCAGTTGCTTGCTTCCAGTCAGTATTTCTGACTTCAAGGCTACTGACATGCTGTTACTAAAAATAATGCTTCTCAGAATGTGAGCCCTTTTCATTACACTAATTAACCTGTTAGCCTGCTACATTTCTGCTTCCTTGAGCTGCTTCCTTTCCTTGTCCTCCATAGTTATTTTCCTTCACTTAAATACACATCTAAGGCACACCATGAGGATATGAACTGAACCCAGTCAATGAGCACTTAAAGTACAATTCTAGGCTCATATTATGTAACCAGTGGCAGACCACAGAAACAGAGAAATTATAGCTGGAAAAGACCTGTTAGACCACCAAGCCTACCTCACTGCCAATGCAGAATTGTTCCCTGTAGTAAATATACTAGATTTTTTGTCTAGCCTCCTTTAAACTGTCCCAAGGAATGGGACTACCAACTCTTCTCTTTGGAGATCATGCCACACCCTAATGGGGCTTACAATCAGGAAGCTTTACCTGTCATTCCCGGGGACATGCCAATGGCCCTCACTAGAGCAACACTGGTAGGCAGCCTCAGGTAGGGATGCCTGTCTGCCTCAGAGAACCGCTGCTACTGCTACGAGCAATATCTCTATAAACAGAGGGTGTAATGGGGTCAGCTGAATCTGGTGATGCCAGAGACCTTGCAGGGAAGTCTGTGAGTTTTCTCTCAAGCAATATTCTGAAGATAACTGAAAATATGGTGAATTCCAAAGGCAAAACTTTTGCCCTTCAGAGGTATTCTTCTGATGCCCAAAGATCATCTCTAGTGCTAGGTTAGCAGGGTCCGGAGAGGGGGGAATTCCCACCAGAGGCAGGGTAATTCTCCGACCCACCCTTCCGTTTGGTGGGAGAATGTTCTAAAGAAACCCCTCTGGCACATCACTGTCATTTTGTCTGATAACTAAATTATCATTTCATCTCCATGTGCTCTCTGATCCTCTCACCAGTTTCTCTTTTTCTTTCATTTTATACCTTTTTTCATGCCCATAACAACCTGTATGTCTACCCTGCAATTAAAAATCCATGGCTGGCCCATGTCAGCTGATTCAGGCTCACAGCACTCAGACTGTCAGAGTGATAGCTCAGTGGTTTGAGCTTTGGCCTACTAAACCCAGGGTTATGAGCTCAATTCTTGAGGGGACCACTTGGGTATCTGGGGCAAAATCAGTACTTGGTCCTGCTAGTGAAGGCAGGGGGCTGGACTTGATGACCTTTCAAGGTCCCTTCCAGTTCTAGGAGATAGGATATCTCCATTAATTTATTTATTTTTATTTTATTTTATTTACTATGGGGATATAAAACTGAAGTCTGGGCTCAGGTTCTGGGATAGTGCAAGGGGGAGCGGCATTTTGCTTAGTTCACAATGCCTTTGTTTTTTCATGGCAGGCTGATGTACATCACTCTGTACACCCTTCCTGATATGTGAAGAATTGTGTCCATTTGATGGGCCTTTAGGGCTTTGTCATTGTCTGAGGCCTGGTCTACACTACAGGGTTAGGTTGATGTAAGCTGCATTGCGTCAAGCTAGCTGCGGAAGTGTCTTCACTTATATTTGGCTCCCGCCAACGTAAGTCCTCTGTACACTGATTTAATAACACCACCTCCCTGAGTGGCATAGAGTCATGGTTGATGTAATTAGGTCGACTGCTACAGGCTTTCGTGAGCCATCCCACAATGCCCCGCACTGACAATACAATCGATACAAGCGCGCCTGGTGAGAACAGGCACTGCTGACACCAGGGGCCAAGTGTGCACACACACAAGCGATTTAATAACTGCAGTGGCTGTTTGCTGACCTAAGTTAGGTCGACATAATTTTGTAGTGTAGACATGGCCTAAGAGTAGGTCTACACTTAAAATGCTGCATCAGTGCAGCTGTGCCACTGTAGTGCTTTAGTGAAGACACTCCTGTGCCGACGGGACAGCTTCTCCCATCGACGTAGTTAATCCACCTCCCCGAGAGGCAGTGGCTATGTTGACAGGAGAAGCTCTCTCACCGACATAGCACTGTCTATGCCGGGAGTTAGGCTGGTATAACTACATTGCTCAAGGGTGTGGATTTTTCATACCCCCAAGCTATGTAGCTATACCAATATAAGTCTGTAGTGTTTCCTTGGCCTTAGTGTTAAAGAGCCTCTATTTGAGGACTTGTGAGAGGAGACTCTGAGCCCGATTGCCCACTACCCTGCTCCTTGTGTAGTGATTTACACATGTGCAAATTGTGGGTAAAACACTACCATTCTGATAAGCATTTGCACCCACTTTTCGCTTTGCACAGGCGTAAATTACTGGCCAAGACAAAAGGCACTGAGGACTTGGATCAACTCTCTCTAAAGTTCAAAGGAACATTCATTTCCCCTCCGTCTATTGTGCCTCCATTGTACTGGGCAATCAACGTGCTGAGGTTGTTAAAGCATTTAAAATCAATACCAAAGTACACAGAGCTACACTTTCTCTTTAAACTCTTTCATTCTGTGCAGGCATTTTCTCCTCTCAAATAATATTATGGGATGTGGGGGTTTCTAATATAAGCATGTTTAGCCAAATCAGCACAGAGTGCACTGAGAGAGGAATGTCAAGGAAAACATATGTGTAACATAACATTACCTAAAATAGAAGGGAGAAATAGTTAGAAAAAGCCTGACAATTGCTTGTAATTCTAGCTTCCTCAAATGGAATGGCTTTGATGTCAGACACAGGGAAAGAGGAAATAAGGGTTGGCATAAGTTATGACTGAAACATTCTGTTCTCACTTCCTGATAACATTTCTAATGTGTAAAAGGAAAATGTAAATGGGGGCTTTTAAAGGTACCCAGACATATAGTAATGAAGAAAGAGCAACTCCAGCTATCCACGGGACTGGTACAGCTCAGGCTGTGAGAACACAAGGTTTCTCTCAGTTCCCCATTAATATGTCTCAGCCTTGACCTGGCAGGATCACCAGAAAACAGAGCCTTAACTTCCATCTGAGGAAGCTGCCGAAAACTATCTGAAATAATAAAGTCCAGAATCTGGTATGTCTGACAAACATCCAAGGATACTTGTCTGCTGCCTGTGTACAGAAATACCTCCCTCTGTGTATGAAATTCAATTCTCCTGGGCCATTTTGTTAGTAAGGTTAAGCAGCTTACTATTCCTGTTTTGTGGATAGGAATTCTTGGGTTAATTATGAGTGTGAGGAAGCTGGTATTGAGTCAATGTATTAAGTCTGTAGGTTAAGATTCTGGCTAACTGGGAGCCAGTTTATGACATTCTATTGCCATTACCCACCCTTTCTTAGCCCAGTGTCATGCCTCCAACACACAGCCACTTCCCTACCCACTTGCTGTGATTTTTTTTTTTAACTGGTGACACCTCTGCTGGTCACTTGTGACAGATCTAAGAATAGCAGAAAACAACAGGAAGGTCTGATGTGCACCCAGCAGCCACAGAAAATTGTTCTTGTGACATATGCCCACCTGATCCTGACGTATGAGCCATCAGTGATGCCAAGGAAAGTGAAAAACCTCAAGGTCCATGCCAGGAAGTCACAAGGGAACTTCCTAAGCCCACTCTTGTGGAATGTAACAGAAAACAGTAACCTTGCTAGTGAGTTTTTAAACGATATCACTAAATTTAATAGAACTTTACCTATCTGCTATGAAAATGTCTAGGTTATATTATAAATTATATATAGAGAGACCACTCTCTATTAAATTAAATTCTCTAGGATTTTGGAGTAATTTCTATAGAACCATATTGCTCTCATCCCTATTCAGTTCTATAAGACTTTCTCAAAGAGGCAAATTTGCTAGGTCTTTAGGGCCAGTTAACCTGTGGATGTGGGAATAAAATCTCTATGGTTAAGCACTTTTGCAGTCTGAGATATTATTAGGTTCCCAGTAAATGTCCATTGGTTTTTTAAATCCTAGAAAAGGAGATTCTTTTCTGAGGACAGATTTCCATAGATTGATCATCTTCAAAAGAAATATCTCCCTCTGTGTATAAAACCCAGCTTTGTCGTATCAGTGAGAATCTAGGTTTCTTTTCTGTAGCTGCTTAGTTCAAATATATTCTAACCCAAGCCTTTGTGATCCTTTCTTAAATGTTTATAAATTGCAGTAAAATTCCATTTCCCCCGAGCTCCAATAATCTCCTCTTTTTCACGCTACGTAGGTGTAAACCTAAATTATCACAGCAACTAAAATCTTATATGCACTGATCTGTTTAATATAGTAGCTCTTCTCTAGCCTGGTTCCAGAATTTCTAATGTAATCTCCATGAGAACCTTTACTTTTCTGCCTTTTGCTTATTTAATATTATCTGAGTATAAATTACATTGTAAATGATGTTAAAGGGGACTGGCAAAAGAAAAAAAAAGTTGACCTTTTTTCGCTCTTTGCCACTATAAATTGTATAAAGAAGGCCTGAAAGGCTTATGCTAATAAAAGAAAGGAAAAAAAGTTTTGTTTTCTTCTTATTTTTACATTAGAAGTTCAGGTCTTGTCTCTCCTGAAAGGGTATGTTTAGACTAGGATAAAAGGTGTGTTTTTTTTTTTAAAAAAAACATTACCTAACACGTTTTATCTAACACATTAAAAAAACCTTAATATAGAAAGGGCAGGTGGTATTTGAATGTGTTAGGTGGCTGAAATGAGCCCTAGGCTAAGTTAAAAAGGTTCACCTTTTTCCTAGTCTAGACAGGGTCTATGGTGACTAGTGAAATCATGACATCAGAAGAGTATAAAGACTGAAAGCTGAACACTTGTGAAGGGAAGGGAATTTTAGTTTGACTTCATACAACTCTTTCCTATTTATTTGTGTGAACATCTATTTAAATCCAAACTAGCCTAATGAGCATTTGGAACAAAAGAGATCTTTGTAAAAAATGTGTGTATCTGTCATAAGCATTTCTAATATGCCTCTCAGCATAGTCTTTAGGCACCGGTTATTGAATTATAAACATTATGGATGAAATCCTGGCCCCACTGAAGACAACGGGAATCTTCTCATTGACTTTGATGGGCCTTGGATTTCACTCTATACATTTCCTACACATTGGAGGATTACTGGGGAGTAGCTGTTGGCTCTCTTTTGACCGCAGCCAGTGGGAGCTAAGAGCAGAACTTCTTAAATCCATGGTCATTTGAATACAATTAATTTGAAAGAACTTTATGTACTCTAGTGGTCATTTGTCTGATTTAGACGCTACTAATCCCCAGGCTTTTGGAAGCTAGTATTTTATCAGGTTTGTAATTTAAAATAATGACTTTTCCATTCTGCCCTGTGTGATTTACGAAGGGACAGAAAATCACGTGGATTTTTCCAGAGATGTGAAGTTTAAATTTTATAACTCACACACTGCATTGCGTGTTATCATGTGATGTTCTAATTACCAGAAATCACCCACAATGCCACAGGAAATGTGCTGAGTGAACTGGGACATTTGAAGAACATAGGCACACTACCTTAAAGCCAGGCATTTGATGAGACTAATGCTCTTGGCATCAAATACAGCCAGTATTATATTCATGCTGTGGTAGGGATTTCTTTTTCCATAGACCTCCTGATTGTAAAAGGGAATTCCAAAACCCACATGCAAGCAGCAAATGTGTCTCCAAGTACACTGTGGAACATGGCCAGTAACAGAAACCCTTGTACTGTCCAGAGCTGCTGTACGCTGACTGGAAATTGGATAGCTATATGAATGTGGTGTATCATGGCATTCAGAAGTCATGTGAGAGAGACATCAGGGAACTGTATCTGACAGTCACATCACGACCACTCGGAGGAAGCTCAATGCTTAAAAAAAGCACTGGATGCTTTCAGCACGACTGAACCCGGTGCTAATCTGCATACGCTTGGATTAGAAGTCACACAGCTATAAAGATGCCACTATCCAGGCATTACCCATACGTCACGCTTCTGGTGACAGATCCTAAATATTCTGTCCTCTACAGCTCTATTTCTTAGCCCAAGCAACAAGAAGAAGCTAAAAGGCACAGTGGCAGGCACACAGCATACAGATTGCAAATCTTCCCAGTTCTGATTCAGGTATCGGTGTGTCTTTAAGATCACTGATCTCTCATGCACTCTGCGTATGTGCACATCTCTCTCCCTTTTGAAGAAGAGAGATTATCCTTTCAGTTGGAGTTTTAGTCTTATAGCAACATTATTATGTGGGTTGACTAAATATATCACTCTTAATCAGATGCAGAATGGCATAGCCTACCTTCTTGACAGCATTATGGACCACGTACCATTTGATTTAGTCTGAGGAAAGGATTGTAAATATGGAGCTTCACACAAAGCTCACTGCTAGAACTGGGCTTCATATTCAAGTCTGAATGCAAATACACCTGAAAACGGGAGTTTGGCGGTGAATGATCAGAAAATAAATACGAGAGCTGGTGCATGTTTGTTTCTGAGTCTGAATATAAACATGAACATGCAACAAAAAGGCAGCAATTTTTAGCTAAATTGATGTGGATTGTTTTGGCCACGTGGGCCAAAAATGATGGGAAGTCCAAACGTGGTAGGTCTTGCCCTGTGTAGCTGTGGTGAACAAACTCAGCTCTAGCCATATGTATTCTGGGTTGCACTGGGCTTAAATTTTGTGGCTCCCTGATTTATTTCTTGCACCCCAATGATGAGTTCAATGGTGAATTCTAATTTTTAAAGCAGCCTGAAATACATTAAAAATGTACTAAAGGAGTCCTTGTTTATTTTACCACATAAATTTGAGTAAATGAAAACCTCCTGGAGAAGACTGGCATCCATGTAATATGTGAGCCATTACTTTTTGAACCAGAACTAACTTTATTGAGAGCTGCATTTCTTGGTAGTCATATGGAGTCTGCTATGTCAGCGGCTAAAATTCTCGCTCAGTTCGTTTACTAAGTGAAGTCTCTTGATTGGCATAGGAGTGGCAGACAAAATGGTGGTGAACAGGGTACAATCCACACATCTATTAAGCATTGCAAGCTTTTCCTTTGATCTATGCTTCATGCCCCCAAACACACAGAATGCCTTGCAGAAAATGTTCAGGGTCAGCAGTGTGGAAAGAGAGGACATTTTGTTAAAGAATGCTGCATTTCTCTTTCCAGAAGTCAAGTACATGAAACCACTGTCACTGATATTGCTGTTCAAAGCATAGGTAATTACAGTGCACCTCACTGGCTTCATAAACTGTTGCTATGTTATCATTTAGGTACCTTCAGATGGCCACACTTCACTGACTAATACTATGCCATTTCTGCTTGAATCTAGTTATCTGCTCTGTTTCCAGAGTGCAAAGTATACAGAATTAAAACAAAATGTAGTAACTTTCTGGAGTGAGGCAATCATGTACTCCAGGCACCAGCAGGTACCATTACATGAGGATCTAGCCAGTTTTATGTCCTAGGATGGACTTTTTTTTTCACTTTGTGCCTTTTGACCTCACATGTGAACACAGTGCCAGATTTTTGAAGGTATTTAGATGCCTAAAAATGCAGATAGGCTCCTAGAGGGATTTTATGGGATCCTATCTGCATCTTTAGACACCTAAATACCTTTGAAAATCTGTCCCCTAGTGCTCGGAAGAGGAGTTTTCAGTGATACTGAAAAGGCAGTCAGGGCTCCAGTGTTATTTGGACAATCTCATAGTGTATGAGAGAGACATCTGCACAGCATGAAGAAAACCTGAGCACTGCTTTGGAATGTACAGCTAAGTCGTGAGTGAAATTGAGTTTTGCTAAGTGGCTTTTTAGACAGGCTCTTTGGGGTTGGGCGGAAGGGGGAAAGGGAAGGGTATCAACTCAAGGAGAACCATAAGACCTAACTGAGACTAGAGTGACCATATAGCAAGTAGGGGGTAATAGGAGCCTATATGAGACAAATCCCCAAATATCAGACCTGTCCCTATCAAATTGGGGCATCTGGTCACCCTAGCTCAGACTATGCTATAGGCCAGAAAACCAGATGTGATCACTTTGTACTCTTTTCTGGAATTTACTTCATAGCACAGTGTGCCAAGCTTACTGTAAATTATGCAGCAGTTGTGGACCCCTGCAGGCATTATTACATGGTAACTAGTTTTTTCCAGATTAATGCTGCATAGTGTAGTTTTGAAAAAGTTAAAAAATTAAATTGTACAAAGCCCAGAACCTACCTTGTTTGATCTTACCTTGCCTGCTATACAGTCATAACCACAGCAGCTTCAAATGCCTGGCTGTAGCGTGCTCTCAGATCCATGAAAATAAATGAGAAAGATTTGTATTTACATCCAGGACACTAACAGGATCCAAACAAAAATATTGTGTGGTTAAAACAAGGGCCGTCCTTAGGATTTATGGGTATTATTAAACTGGTGCCCCTATGCTTCACTGAAGGCAGTCCCCAGCCGGCACCACTGACCCCAGTGTGTCCAGGGGGCAAAGCCACCATCCCCGCCCGCAGACCCCCAGAGCCGCTCCCCGCCCTTTGCTGGCACACACTGAGCTTCGTACGCAGAAGATGCTGTGGCAGTGGCTCAAGGCAGGCTTCGTGCTGTCATATGGGGGCTGCATCTTGCCAGAGCCCACAGCCCTCCTGCGGCCCCTCGCCACTCCTGGCTCACCATGCGCATTTTGACAGGAAGTACCAAGCAGTAATAACAACAATAATAATACGTGTGTGTGTGTGAGAGAGAGAGAGAGAGCGAGACAGTGTGTGTGTGTGTGTGTGAGGCTGTGTTGGGGGAGTGTGTGACAGAGTGTGTGTTGGGGAGAGTGAGACTGTGTGTGTGTGTGACAATCTGTATTGGGGGGGCTGTGACTCGTGAGAGGCTGTGTGTGTGTTAGGGAAGTGTGAGAGACAGTGAGTGCACTGTCACTTTAAGTCCCCCCCTCTTTCATGCCCTCCACCTCCCCTGCTGACTCATGTGGAAATTTCCCTCCTCATGTCCTGGCCTGGTCGCAGCCTGGCCCCCGCCGGAGACTGAGTGGCGCAGGCAGGCAGGGTCTAGGGAGGGACTCTGCTCCGGGCGGCGGTGGGCCGGGCCACTGCGCCACCAGTGACTGACCGCGCAGCTCTGGGCTCCCCGGGGCTGAGGTGGCAGAGTCTGAGGCTGGAGCCCTCAGCTGGCCAGCTGAGGAGGGAGGGAGGGATGGAGGAAGGGGGAGGGAGGGCAGGGGCGGGGCGAAGCCTGCCAGCCCAGCCCAGGGGAGGGGCCAGAGAAGAGAGGATTCCAGCCGCGGCCAGCAAGGGGAATGTTTCCCCAAATTTTCCGGTGCCCTATGCAACCGCATATGCTGCATATGCATAGGGACGGCCCTGGTTGAAACAGACGTCCTTGCCTGAATTAATATTCTTGCACTTAGGGATTTATGTTTAATTTATGGACAGATTACCAGCTACATAACATTACTGCTCAGAAATAGACTCAGGTGAGCTGGAGTCCCTGTTTGATTATGGTGAGTCCAGCTGCTGTCCGTAATATATCGAAAGGGCAATTTAAGGAAAACACACTTCAAGTTCAGGAAAATACTTCCTTTCAACCAGCCTTCCCAAGCTTGGGAGCCCCCTCAGCCTCTTCTCTCCTCAGCATCCCTTTTCCCATCCTTCTCTCCCTCTTGATTCCTGAGGCTTATATTCTTCTCCTTTGATCTCCCTGAATAAACTTAAGCCAGAGTAGGAAGCAGGAGGCCTGAGGCAGAGGAGGGGTCTGGGAAGTCAAAGGCACGGTTCCTTGAGGAGGGAAGAATGTCTGTAGGCAGAGAGGAGGAGTGGTGCCTAAGACACGGATGGGTCTTTGAGCAGCAAAAAAGGTTGGTTGGGCAGCACTGCCAGCATGTAGATTAACAGTGCACTAAATCTGCACAGTAGTGCGGTGTCTGTGATTGGCTGGGTGGAGCAGAGGAATCAGATCTGAGGTAGATGAACTCAGCCTGGAGATGAAAGGAGTATGAAAATGAAGATAAAGATTTAGATAGCTAAACATAGAGAGAGAGATGCGAGGCCAGCATTAGCCAATACTTCTCCCCTCTTTCCCTCCTGCTCTCTCATGATGGAGTTGGTGGATCCCCATGGAAAGGTGGTCCATGCCTTTTGATCTGGTGAACCTCTTCCCATCCCAGTGCCCAGATCCATGAACTTGTCCTTAATCTGATCCTGGATTTGCACTATCAATCAGGATATGAAAATATTTCTGCAGATTGCTTGTCTCACTCATGGTTACCAACCGTTATGTATCCACCTTACAGTTCATTCTCATCACCCACAAGGGTTCCCATTATGATTCAGTTGTATCAGTGTACCACAGCATTTCAACATGAAGGGCGCCTGTGTGGAATAGATATTCAGCTATGACACGAGAAACCATGAAATTATTAGGAATTCTTTAGTGGCTTTAGTCTCACAGTGATTGCTGTATTATGATAGTGCTGTTATTTCTGCCAAGAGATCATTGTGACACTAAAAGAGTCAGAGGAGGGTGTCCATGCTGTAAGTTTCAGCTGGCCTGTGTACCCCAACTCATTATCGTTATAATCAGTATCTAAAAGGTGTCATGTAATATGTCATTGGAAAGCTCATAATTCACTGGTTATCAATATCATTGTGTAATGTAGATGCGAGCACTGGATGCACAGTTATGGACATTAACTGAAATTATAATTCTTAAAATGAGTTTGCCAGTCAAACAGGAATAACCACACCCCAAACAAAGTATGCGGTTTCTCCACCAGGCAGTTACTTCCAAAGTACTTTGAAAGACTATGAGAATTTATTTATATATCAAATAAACAAAGCTATCAAGCTATCAAGTGGCAGGAAGAGACAGAGTGGCTATACCCCAACAGGGAAGGGAGACTTTATCTGAACTATAAAGACAAGGGGGGTCTAAACCGGGGGCTTTTCTTGTGGCCACAGTCTCCTGGGCAGTGACGAGGGGTGGCGGCAAAGCAGTGGCCCCTCCCCCAGGGCCACCAGCAGGGGTTGGGCCCTGCCCCCCTCTGGAGCCACAAATTCTGGAGGAGTAGGCAGCCAGTGAGTTCCTCACTTTCCCAGGCATGGTGAGGCTCAGGCTTTGGGCTTCAGCCTTGGGATGGCGGGTGGCAGGCTCCAGTCATGGGGCAGGCCCTGGATTCTGGCCGCTGGCCCTGAGCTAACCCCTCCACCCCCATCGCCCCTGACCTCTGCTGCCTCCTCCAGCTCCGGGGCCACAGCCACACAGGGGCAAGCTCCGGCCCCCCATACATAGCCCCTGGCCACCGCTGCCTCCCTGCAAAGATTGTACCTTACTAGATTAAGTTTTTAGACTTTTAGAATCGTATTTTGTTTTGTTTTACTTGTAATTATTTCTGTCTTCATTCCTTATACTTGAACTCACTTAATCCCATATCTATTTTATTAATAAATGTATTTCATTTTTATCATAAACCAACTCAGTGCTGGTTTTCTCTCTTTACAGGAGCAACAAATCTTATTAATTCCTTGAGCTGTCCAGGAGAGGGCTGGATACTTTAGTGCACATGATGTTGGGGAAATTTCAGGACTGGGAGTGTGTTGGGATCATCTTGCTGGTTGTAACTGAGGCTGGTGGAAGCCAGAGTGTGACTCATGAGTTGCTGGCAGGCTGCTGAGGTCAGAGCTGCTGGACCAGGGCTGCAGCTATACACAGACACTCAGGGTTTGACCTGCATGCTAGTAGGCTGGTGTGAGCGGCCCAGTTCAGAAGCTATAGAAACAAAGCATTGTGAGGCATCAGGGTTACACGGCAGATGGTGACACACCCCTCACTGGTCTGGATTTGCACCCCCAAAACCCAACAGGACCATGACAATCATCTATCTTCTGCATTTCACAGAGTTAGATGTGATGCTGGAGTTACCTTGGAAGTTAGCTAGATGGAGCTAGAGTATCCTCATGTTCTTCCTTGCTGCTTTAATATGACTGCTGGACAATCTGAGGTTATGAGGATTCCCCTGAGAACATGATAATGGGGCTTCCACAGAGCCCTCTTGTTACTCTGGTTCCACACATGAGCCTTACTTCCCCACCCCCACTTCCTTTGGTTTCTGGAAAGAAGATACAGGGTTTTACTTTTCCTCTATGTCTTTTAGCATAGGTAGGGAGGTTACTACTGTCCTTTCTTTTTAGCTGTTAGTGGATTAAGGGCTTTTGCTTCTGTTGCCCTATTCCCCAAGTGTATTTGAGCCGCCAGTGATTTCTCCACATCCTACAGAGCTGGTCCAGTCAGGGTGGATTTTGGCAGGGTGGAATATTCTTATCCACCGCCTGACATAATTCAGACAGAATTATTCCCTTCTCTTCACAGTATTGACAGAAGCCCTCACTCAGCCTAAGGGTCGACATCCACCAGCATCAGGTGTTCCTCCTCCCTTGCCCTCGCCTCAGCCATCTTTTCTCAATGTCTTCACTTAAAAGATTTTGGTTAAAGTGATGTGTACACTTTATCACAACATTTTTATATCAAACATTGTATGCTTTGTTTTTATTTACAGCTGTTTGTCTTTCATATTCCTTTTCTCTCTTCCTCTACTCCTTTCTTTCCCTGTAGCACGTATCTTGGTGAATATTTCCCTTCATATGTTTCAGTGTCTGCATTTCTTTAATCTAGTTTCCAGGCATTTTTCCCCAATAAATACTTTTTCTACTTTTCA
This sequence comes from Trachemys scripta elegans, assembly GCF_013100865.1. Taxonomy (NCBI): domain Eukaryota; kingdom Metazoa; phylum Chordata; order Testudines; family Emydidae; genus Trachemys; species Trachemys scripta. The sequence goes on from NC_048299.1 coordinate 110,114,820, forward strand.
CTTAATTGATTCTCTCTTTCTTCAGTGTCCTATTAACACTAATAGGAATTGCAAATGCTCAGCACCTCTGACTAGCCAGCCACTTTTATTTAGGTGCCTAAATGTGGACATATGGACACAGGGGCCTAAGGTTAGCACCCATGCTTAAAAACTTTGACCTAAATTCATGAGAAATTTTATAGCATCTTCTAATAGCACCATTTTAAAATTAGTAATTATATACTAGACTTCAAAATTACAGGGAGAAAAACCTATTTACTGAGTGGCACATACTTACAGACTCATTAGGAAAAATAGCCCAGCCCAAGAATCCTGTTGTGAAATGGGAAGAAGACATTGTAGCAGGAACATATACTAAATCCCTAAAGGTAACACCTGGAATTTGGTTAAAAACAGGCAAACTTAAAAAAAAGTTAATAAGGTAGTGGAAGCCAATTTACCAAAACCTTCCCTGAAAGGATGCAGCAAGGATAAGGGCCCAACTTCTCTAATTTGATGTTATTCTAAGTATATTTATTAGTGGAATTGTAGTAGCATCTAGGAGCATCAGTCATGGACCAGGACTCCATTGTATTAGGTGCTGTGCACACACAGACTTTCACTGTTTACACTACCAACTTATGTTAGTATAACTATGTCATGTAAGAGTGTGGAAAAGCCAGTGTAAATCTCTAACAAGCTATAGGAGCTACATGAGGCCTATCAAGCCATATCATTTTTTGCTCCAAACTTTGTGGCAATAATAAAAACAAGAGAACATTTCTTTTGAAAAGCATGCCCAGTAAATATCTTGAAGGAAAATGTGAACAACAGCTGGCAAATATAATGTATACCGTTCTGAAAGCTGCTCACAGACACATTTTGTCTTCAGCTGTTCTAGGCTTTACCTATCCATCCATCCCAGAAAACTGCAGTCCAGGGCAAAGAGGAGGTCAGTCTGTTAGGGAACCATGAGGGGAGTATTAGGGCAGTGTGGGGGCTCTGGAAGAAGGAGAAATTACAGCAGAATGGAAAATGGTGGGGGTGGCATGGGTAAGATGTGGGTTTGAGACAGACAAAGAACAGTTATTTTTCAAATAAGCTGGAGAAATGAAAGCTGAAAGGGAGCAGATATGCATTCTTGTGAATTTTAGGTTATTTTCTTTGCATTGTTCTTTCACACCTCTAAGATGTAACTGTGATGCTGGTAGACCAAGTGCAAGTTCTGGCCAAGGCTGTAGGCGTTAATTAAGAACTGACAAACCAGCTCACCTGTATGTTAGTTTTGTTCAAAATAGGTATTAGCATTCTAAGAATGCATTTAGTGTTTAGACTCTATGAAATACTTATAACTTGCTGCATGCATGAATCTTACTGCTGAGCTCCAGTTCATTTGCAAATTTGACACCATCAGATCAGGATTATACAAAGACTGTGAATGGCTATCCAACTACAGAAGCAGTTTCTCCTCCCTTGGTGTTCACACCTCAACTGCTAACAGAGCACCTCACCCTCCCTCATTGAACTAACCTCGTTATCTCCATACTGATTTATACCTGCCTCTGGAGATTTCCATTACTTGCATCTGAAGAAGTGAGGTTCTTACCCACAAAAGCTTATGCTCCCAATACTTCTGTTAGTCTTAAAGGTGCCACAGAACCCTCTGTTGCTTTTTACAGATTCAGACTAACACGGCTACCCCTCTGTTACTTGTAAAGTCAGTATTCCATGCTATATGTACATTTTGCTTTATAACTTTGAAAATGTTTGCTGTGAACTTGTGAACCCAGGCACAGGAATCATTCCCCTCACTCATCCAGGAGGACTATCAAAAATTAAGTGGGCCAGTATAAAATGAGAGTTTTGTTAATTGCCCCATCCACCCATGGAGAAGTATGTGCAGATGGCCTCATTTCATCGGTTTGAATCCTGAAAAAGGGAAATAAAAATGGTGGACATGAAGATTTTTCATCCATTTGAACAGGGCCAGAGACATTAAACTAAGGCAGAGATCCCCACGGGTTACCCCTGGGTCTGCACTGAAAGACACTTTGAATCGACAGATCACTACAACTCTGTCATTCTTAAGATTTAGATTGCAATTCATTTGTGGGTATGTTTGCTTTCTTAACCTGTAAATAACTCTCTTATTTCTCTTTCCTAGTTAATAAGCCTTTAGATAGTTTATTGCAGGATTGGCTACAGGCATTGTCTTTGGTGTAAGAGCTTAGGGTATCAATTGATTTGGGGTAAATGTCTGGTCTCTTGGGACTGGAAGCAACCTGAATATTTTGTGATTGTTGGTGTAAGTGACCAATGATCACTAAGTCCAGCTTGCCTGGGTGACTGGAGAGTATAAGGCAGGGGTGGGCAAACTACGGACCGGAGGCGGCATCCGACCCTTCAGATGTTTTAATCCGGCCCTTGAGCTCCCTCCAGGGAGCAGGGTCTGGGGCTTGCTCTGCTCCGGCACTCCAGCTGAGTAGCGGGGTTGGAGGCTTGCTCTGCTCTGTACGTGCAATGGCGCTGCGTGGCTCCTGGAAGCAGTAGCATGTCCCCCATCTGGCTCCTACGTGTAGGGGCAGCCAGGGGGCTCCGGACGCTGCCCCTGCCCCAAGCGCCACCCCTGCAGCTCCCATTGGCCTGGAACCATGGCCAATGGGAGCTGTAGGGGTGGTGCCTACAGACGGGGCGGTGCGCTGAGCTGCCTGGCTGCCCCTCTGCATAGGAGCTGGAGGGGAACATGCCGCTGTTTCTGGGAGCTGCTTGAGGCAAGCACTGCCTGGAGCCTGCACCCCAACCCCCTGCCTCAGCCCTGATCCCCTTCCCACCCTCCGAACCCCTCGGTTCCAGCCTGGAGCATCCTTCTGCACCCCCAATCCCTCATCTCCAGGGCCCCCCAGAGCTCTCACTCCTCCCGCACTCCAACCCCCTGCCCCAGCCCAGAGCCCCCTCCCACACCCTGAACTCCTCATTTTTGGCCCTATCCCAGAGCCTGCACCCCCAGCCGGAGCCCTCACCTCCTCCTGCATCCCAACCCCCAATTTTGTGAGCATTTATGGCCCGCCATACAATTTCCATACCCAGATGTGGCCCTTGGGCCAAAAAGTTTGCCCACCCCTAGGCCTGGTCTACACTATGAGTTTAGTTCAAATTTAGCCGCATTAAATCGAATTAACCCTGCACCCGTCCACACAACGAAGCCATTTACTTCGACATAAAGGGCTCTTAAAATCAATTTCTGTACTCCTCCCCGATGAGGGGAGTAGCGCCGAAATCAACATTGCCATTTCGAATTAGGGTTAGTGTGGCTGCAATTCGATGGTATTGGCCTCCGGGAGCTATCCCACAGTGCACCATTGTGACTGCTCTGGACAGCAATCTGAACTTGGATGCACTGGCAAGGTAGACAGGAAAAGCCCTGTGAACTTTTGAATTTCATTTCCTGTTTGCCCAGCATGGAGCGCTGATCAGCACAGGTGACCATACAGTCCTGGAATCAAAAAAGAGCTCCAGCATGGACCGAACAGGAAATACTGAATCTGATCTCTGTATGGGGAAATGAATCTGTTCTATCAGAACTCCATTCCAAAAGACAAAATGCCAAAACATTTGAAAAAATCTCCAAGGCCATGATGGACAGAAGCCACAACAGGGACTCAACACAGTGCTGCGTGAAACGTAAGGAGCTGAGACAAGCGTACCAGAAAGCCAAAGAATCAAATGGACGCTCACGGAGGGAGGGGCGACTGACGACTGTAGCTATCCCACAGTTCCCGCACTCTCTGAAAACCATTTGAATTCTCGGTTGAGCTCCCAATGCCTGAAGGGTCAAAAACGTTGTCGCCGGTCGTTCAGGGTATATGTCGTCAGCCCCCCCCCCCCGTGAAAGCAAAGGGAAAAAAATCTTTTCTCGCCTTTTTTCACTGTCACCGTATGTCTACTGGATGCTGCTGGCAGACGCGGTGCTGCAGTGCTACACAGCAGCATCCCTGTGTCTTGCCTTGCCTTGCGGACGGCAGACGGTGCAGTATGACTGGTAACCGTCATCGTCATCCCGTGGGTGCTTCTGGCTGGCCTCGGTGAGGTCGGTCGGGGGCGCATGGACAAAAAAGGGAATGACTCCAGGTCATTCTCTTCTTTGAGTTTTGTGTAATGGAGATTCAGTCCTGCCTGGAATATCATGACAGCTGGAGGCTTCTGCCTCAGGCTGCTCTCCCAGTCGGCAACACCGCGCGGTCGCACCTACCCCAACCTACCCCTTGCTCCCAGGGCTCACAATCAGATACTTTTTGCTGCAAATAAAAGAATAAAGCTGCCATTTAGAACCGTCCCCCAACATACAAATCCTGGGACATTTTGTATTTTACCAGTGTCAATCAAAGGCCCACACACAAATGGAGATTCAGTCCTGCCTGTGCTTCTATCCTAGTGCTTATCACAGATTCCCATTTTCAGCTATAGGTTCACTCGACTTCGCTGTAAGCCAACCGCCCTCCCCTCGCCCCTTTGATCTCTGCTTGCAGAGGCAATAAAGTATGTGTTCTTTCAAATTCATGCATTCTTTATTACTTCATCACACAAAAGGGGGGATATCTGCCAAGGTAGCCCAGGAGGAGGGGGGGAGGAGGGAAGCAATGGGTGGTTTTGTTGTAGCTCATCATTTCTGCGGGATGTCTGGGGCTCTGACCCGGAGCGGCCGTTTGCCTCTCTGGTTCTTTAGTAGGCTTGCCTGATATTCTAGGCAGGACTGACTCTCTATTAGACAAAACTTAAAGAAGAGAATGACCTGGGGAGTCATTCCCATTTTTGTCCAGGCGTCCCCGACAAACCTCACCGAGGCCGGCCAGGAGCACCCATGACAGCAGCAGACAGTACAGTATGACTGGTAACCGTCTTCGCCAACTTGCAAAGCAGCAGACGGTACAGTATGGCTGGTAACCGTCTTTGCTAACTTGCAAAGGCAAGGGGATGCTGCTGTGTAGCGCTGCAGTACTGCATCTGTCAGCAGCATCCAGTAGACATATGGTGACAGTGAAAAGAGGCTGAACGGGCTCCATGGTTGCCGTGCTATGGTGCCTGCCCGGGCAATCCAGGGAAAAGGGCATGAAATGATTGTCTGCCGTTGCTTTCACGGAGGGAGGATTGACTGACGACATTTACCCATAACCACCTGCGACAAATTTTTGGCCCCATCAGGCATTGGGATCTCAACCCAGAATTCCAATGGGTGGGGGAGACTGCGGGAACTATGGGATAGCTATGGGATAGCTACCCACAGTACAACGCTCCGGAAGTCGACACTAGCCCCGGTACATGGACGCATACCACCGAATTAATGTGCTTAATGTGGCCACATGCACTCGACTTTATACAATCGGTTGCCAAAAATCTAATTCTGTAAATTCGGAGTAATCCTGTAATGTAGACATACCCTTGGTCTAAGGGGATTGTCTGTGACAGGGGAGGGATAGCTCAGTGGTTTGAGCATTGGCCTGCTAAATCCAGGGTTGTGAGTTCAGCCCTTGAGGGGGTTACTTAGGGAGCTGGGGCAAAATCAGTACTTGGCCCTGCTAATGAAAGCAGGGGGCTGGACTCAATGACCTTTCAGGGTCCCTTCTAGTTCTATGAGATAGGTGTATATCAGCGGTTTAAAACTTTGGTTTCTCAGTTTTTTGGAGTAGATGACCTCCTGAGGTACCTTCCAACCCTGATATTCTATGATTCCATGGTAAGACTGCTATAATGATTCATTTGTTACTGACTTGGTGAAATCTAATTATAGATCACACCACCAGTCTGGCGTGTCTGCCCTGTTTCTGACAGTCTGCCCTGAGGTAGGCACTCCCAGTCATGAACCACTCCAGACAGTGTGACAGTAAGTAACTAAACATTCACCCGTGCCCCCCACAAGAGCTTGCCTCAGGTCCCTACTTCTCTGGGGACTGGTCCTTTGGGAAAAAAAACATTTAAAATGTTGGCACTATATTAGCTGTAAGGACAGTCCAAGGAAAGCAAAGTCTTAGCCCAGTCAGTTATTCTTTCCAGGGAAGTTATACCAAATTCTCAGTAGCGTGAGCTACCAACATATGAAACTGCTTGATTCATTTGGAGACGCAGACTTATAAACATGTTCACCAACCACCAGTAGGCTCGTGTTTAACTCAGAGCAAAGTTATCTGGTGGATTTCTTTGCATAAATCTGTTGTTATTTCTATTTTTAAAAACTTGGGTGGCATTTCAATCTTGTAGATATGAAGGCCATATAATTCCATAGAAGAACTCTGTTATATTCTAGCAGTACTTACAGCGATATGCTAATCAGCTAAGAGCTTATCAATTCTATTTTAAAAAGGAGTTACTATAGTGACTTCGGATGTTTTTCATTATAAGCCTGATTTTGCCCTCTTTCCCTACTTCTAAAACTTTTTGTACAGCACTTCCCATGTGTAGTCTTTGCCCAGAGGAGAGTTCTGGCAAATTGTACAATGAAGGTAAGAATTGTCAGTGTAAGAACCTTTGGCATACTGAAAACTGACCATGAGGGGACAGCATAAAATAAATGTAATTTGATACTAAAGTAAACAAAAAAGGGGCTATTGTATTGTCTACTCTGCATTATTCATTCTGATATTTATTTAAATATCTTTTTAAAAATTTAAATGGAACTGCAGCAGAATTTGCATTCTGCTGTACCATATTGCCGCAGAGTCCAGGAACTCTGCCAACAGAATTTAGATCCAGTTTGTGGTGGAGTACATGGGGCTTTGGCTACCAGCCATGGTAAACTGAGGCATGGCCATATCCTAGTACTAGAAAGATAAGAGGTCCTTGCCATGCAGATACATGGTATGGAATGTAGAACAGGAATTACAATATATGTTTTTTATTATTACTATTATTATTAGTTTGGAGTTTAAATTGCTTCTTTCCAACAGATGATTCAGTGCAATTTATAAAATAAATCCAAGAATACAATAAAAATGGATGGTTGGGAAGGTAAATACATGATAAGTAGTGCTCATGCTAAGAAAAAAAACCAACTACTTATGACTTTTCTGTTTCAGAGGCATCTTTTAACAAAATAGAGAGAAATGGACAGAAATGGATGTCAAGGGGAAACAAGTTCCATGTTTATGACCCAGAAAAAAAAGGTATGATCAGTTGATCACTTGTTCACACAACATATAAGGATTGGATCCCATACAGGCAATAAATCTGAGTATAGATGCCCCACGGAACAAGGTGTAAGGAAGAGTTCTCAAATGTGAATACAGCCAACACCATCTAAGACTTTAAAAACCAAAATGGCCAAATTAAAGTCAACCTGTCACTGTATGTGAAGAAAGCAGTGCCGGCATATTATGTTCACTTGCTGCTGCTCTCTGAATTCAGTATGCAATGAAGATCCACTGTTTTCAGCTTCACTGAAATGGAATTACAAATCATTAAACCTCATGTGCCCAAGATCAGACGTTGCTATTGTCAAGCCGTCACAAGATAAATAAGGGCAAACCTATGTACTCTGCAGAACTGAAATTAAACACTTTTGGATCACACGTCCAACACATGGATTTCTAGTGGAGCAAGATTGATGCCAAAATTGCTAACCTTGAATGGACCGACCCCTCAATAAACAGGGATAAGAGGAAAAGAGAGAATCCTCATAACAATAGCCTTTATCCTCCTGCAAGGCTTCTGTTTCCACATTGTTGAGGCTGTGGTAGCTCTGACGCATTCAGCAGGCAATATTGTCTAACCATTCCTCCAGAGGAAAGACCAATCTTGCAAATTCTACAGGTTAAGGAAGTACTCATTGGTGCAAGACATCATGGAGGCAAGGAGCTTAGTATAATTGTAAAAAGGGATTAAACAATTATATGAATAACATCCATAATTACACTAGCTAAGATATTTATAAGGGATCTATCAACCCTTATGCTTCAGGTTATAAGCCAACCTTCAATTACCTTGGGGAAGGAGGACACATTCCCCATATCGGTGTTATTGCACAATTCTCCATAATGACGGTTTTGCAACTTCCTCTGAAGCATGTGGTACTGACCACTGCTAGAAACAAGATATTAGTCTAAATGGACCATTGATCTGATCCAGTATGTCAGTTCCCATGTTGTTATTAGTGCTTGATATCTATGTTCAGGATGAATTTTTACTAGATATATAGGATTGCATTTCTCCAAGTAGAATCTCCTGTTGTCATTTTTAATCTCACTAGGTCCTCAGTGAAGTCTGGCAATCTTTCCAAGTGTGGGATCTTCCCAAAGTTGTTAAACTGGAGCTTTTTGGTATAGCAAATATTATATTTTAATTATGAGACTCATCTCACCACATTTCAGGTATACCCACTAAATTAAGCTATCATTGAGTAAAACTGCTAGTTCTTGTCTTTGTATAGACAATTTCATACATTCATACTTTCCTTTTTCTTCAAAATCTTTTCTTTCAGACACACTTCATTTCCTGTCTAACTTTGTATGTTAGAAATACACACCACATCATTTGAATTAAACAAAAAAAAATCCCCTATTCCCCTACGAATAGTTTGAAACCTATGTAAGAAGCCCTTGCCAGGTTTGAAATTGGAAGGTTGATAATTCTTTTGCTTACATGGAGGCCATTTAATCCAAACAGCTCTCATTACAAAAGGCATTTTGAGCTTCATGAATCCCAAACCCTCCCATATTGGCACATTCATCCTTTGGTCTCTATCTCCTCCTCTCTTTGCTTGCACTTCAGCATATTCATGACCTTCTATCCCATGCTTAGAAGTGATCTCACCAGGAGGTCTCATATATAAACTGAAAACACGAGCAGTAGAATACATCTTTAAGGGATGCCTCAGGTCAGACTCCTTAATGATGATACCACCAGTTGAACCTTATTATCTTTATATGACCTGAACTACTGAAGGTCAGTGCTAGATACATTAGCAACATCCCTTAGCTACGAAAGCACCAACCCAAGGTTGGTAATGTAAAAAACTGCTGGGAAAGCCATTGTGACCAAAATAGTTGGTTGGCACTGCTTTCAAACTAGCATGAAATCCTTTATGGCCCTAACAAATGCATTCTCAATTTCAAAGGAAGGCCAGAACCCAGAATGGAACCTGCCCAAGGTGTCAATGGTCTAATAACTGAATAGTCATTGCTTTCTTAATCATGCTCCCCAAAAGGGGAATGATATGAATTGGGCTGTAATTGTCAAATAGTCCGATGCGGAGACAGAATACTTCTGCATGTCTCAGGGTGGTTGGCATCATCCTGGCTTTAAGTGAGGCATCAATAATGGCTGCCACTCATCTGCATATGTAAATGACTTGGAGAATCTCTGCTTGGCTGCTAAATCTCCATTCTTACTCTCTGTTCTCCTCCCCTGGGAAAAGCCAGAATTTGACTCTGGTGGCTTTGGTGTTTATTTGGTAGGTACATTTCTGTGACTGAAATGTAGGAAATTGGGTGAATGGTATCAGTGAGGTCATCTCCTTTCTGAGGTCTGCAAAATGTATACCTGAGTTTTTGCACCTGTCATTCATTTGCGGCACAAATCAAATATTCAGATTTACAACTGCAATTGGTTTTTGCTGGTATAAAAAAATGGGTGCAAGTTTTGCAGACTAATTATCCTAGCAGAAAGGAAAAGAGCACTCACCATGGCTGGAAAGATACTTCTTTATTTCTGCACTTTAAACCTCAGTGTATTTGTAAACTCTGGGCCTGTTTCTCTTACACTGAGGGTGTGTCTACAAGGCGAGTTAGTGCAGAGCAAGCCAGGGTATGAATAGAGAGCGCACTACCTTGCGGTGGTCATGTGGATCCTGCACCAGTACACTAAAAGTTCAAATTGAAATGGGAGTATGTTAAGTGCACTACAGAATGTCTAGAGCAGGGGTAGGCAACCTATGGTATGTGTGCCAAAGGCAGCATGCGAGCTGATTTTCAATGGCACTCACACTGCCCGGGTTCTGGTCACTGGTCCGGGGGGCTCTGCATTTTAATATAATTTTAAATGAAGCTTCTTAAACATTTTAAAAACCTTATTTACTTTACATACAACAATAGTTTAGTTTATTGTAGACTCATAGAAAGAGACCATAGAAAAACATTAAAATGTATTACTGGCACGCAAAACCTTAAATCAGAGTGAATAAATGAAGACTTGGCACACCACTTCTGAAAGGTTGCCGATCCCTGGTCTAGAGCTCTGTAGCAGGGTGCACGTGACCAGTTAGTGCATGGCAAACTAGCGTGCTGTAAATTTACACCCTGGTTTGCCGTACACTATTTTTTGGCATAGGCAAGCCCTCAGTCAAAGTGACACAAGCCTGCAGTTTACAATTAAACTGAGACTTAGACTGCTTTCATATCAGCATATCTGCACTGGCTTAGTGAAGCTACACCTGACCTACAGTTCTGTAACTGAGAGGAGAATCAGGCCTTTGAATACAAAATCAAATATTGTTCTGTGTAGCCATCAGGGCCAGCTCCAGCTGTTTTGCCACCCCAAGCGGCGAAGAAAAAACCCCAACAAGATGAAGCCGATCAGAGGCACTTCTGCGGCAGCTCAACCAGCCGCTTCTCCTTCGTTCCCAATCTTCCTCTTCGATGGCACTTTGGTGACAGCTCAAAGAGGAAGAGAGGGACTGAGGGAATTGCTGCCGAAGACCTGGACATGCCACCCCTTTTCATCGGCCGCCCCAAGCACCTGCTTCCTTTGCTGGTGCCTGGAGCCAGCTCTGGTAACCATTTTCTAAAGATTGAGATTAGATTAATGTGATTCACAAACTGAATTAAACTGGAAATCTCACCAGATTGCACACCTTGAAATGGCCTCCACTTCTTGAACCCTTTTGAAAGTGATAGATGATGCATTATATGCACAAAACAAGGTCAGAAAACAGAAGCCAAGTGTTTCAGAAAAAAGTTGTGGCTCTCCGAAAGGGACAGTCCCATCTGCTGAAGGGACTCTGAAGGCGGCTGCACACCCATTACACTTTGTGTAGGAAGCATTCATGTTTCCTGTCTGAAGAGCAGAAGGATAATGTGACAAAGCCACAGTGACATTTTACTTTTTTTCTTTTCTCTTTTTTCCAGTTTCTCTTTTCACGGCCAGACTGTATGATTCACCAGGGTTCTTCATGAAAGTAGGAGTGGTGTGAAGAGGAAACACATAAAACTCAGCATTGAGAGAGTGGCCTTAAGCACTCTTGTCCCACAGGTCACCATGGTTTACAGGCAAAGCAATAACTGAGACAGTTAACATGCTGATGGCACAAGGCTCATGCTGAAGTTGATCAGCTGTATAATAAAGGCTTTTGGAACTCTTATGGCATGGCTGTGCAGGAGGCAATGCCATGTTTCTTTACCTCCAACATAGCATCTGCACAGTCTTGATCAGCAGATTTCTAATGCATGGTGAATAACCTGGTTAATCCGGACTGTCTCTACTTGGTCCCTCCCAGTGCAAGGAAATTTCTGAGTATGTTGCAAACAAAAATCAATCAGATTTGGACTAAGTTGTCTGTGTCAGGGGAGGCAGGGCAATATCTGGAGGAGACTAATGCTATGTCTTTCTTTCTGTTTTGAGTTTTGTGATTGAATGTAAATTTATTGTGTTGATAGAGAGTCACAAAGAAATGTCAGGCTTTTTACAAAAATTTCAAATGTACCAATAGTTAAGATTTTTAGCCTCAGAAAGTATTTCATTTATGCATACTATAAGAAGTAATTCTTGTTTTCGGTGAGAGCTAAACATTTGGAGGTTGGTGTGGGGCATGACGGGAGTCCTAAATGTTCCGCTCTCATGGTTCCCCCCCTCTGAAGCAGAATCCCAAAATAGGGCCATGAACTTTTGGATTGGCATCAGATTAATACCCCCATCCCAGGGCCAGTTCAGAAGTCTGAACCTTCTATCCATATGATCTAGTTGTGAAAAAAAAATGTAGTTTTCCCGATCTCTAAAAGGAAGCAATTAAAATGTATTAGGGTTAACATTCAGGGAAATGATATAACTTCTTTAGGTGTCTGTGATAGGATGAGGATTACTACTAAACAACAGTAAAGCAATAGTCTTTCAAAGTCCAGAGCCTCTGGCATCTCTGTCTATATGGGGCAATTTAGCAGCAGAATGATATTGGCATAATTATACTGCTGTAGTTATACCACTACAACCAGGGCTGACTCCAGGCACAGGCCTAGCAAGCAGGTGCCTGGGGCGGCCAATGAAGAGGGGGGCAGCACGTCCGGCCCTTTCGGCGGCAATTCGGCGGCGGGGCCGTCACTCCCTCTGGGAGCAAAGGACCTGCCGCCGAATTGCTGCCATAGAATGAAGCGGCGGTAGAGCTGCCGCCGCGATCGTGGCTTTTTTTTTTTTTTTTTTTGCGCTGCTTGGGGCGGCAAAAATGCTAGAGCTGGCCCTGACTACAACTCCCAATGTGGATGCTCTTATTCTGGGGTAAGAGGGCCATTTTTGTATCGCTTACTGTTTGACATAAGCTAAACCAGAAAAAGGCACTTTGATTCCAAAACAAGTGCGTGTCTACCAGGTGAGTTACACTGACATAACTACAGCTGTGTAACTATACCGTAAATGTCCTCATGGAGACCAGCCTGAGTGTTTATTCTCCCACTGTATGGATGGCAAGTGTGTCTGTGTGGGGGGAGCCGCCCACAATTTTCAGTTGCAAAGGACTGAAAGAAGGAAGTGGGTTATTTAATGTGTCCCTTGTCATGTCAATACCCAGAGTGCTCCTCCAGCTCACAGCCATTTCATAACGGTGCTGGGGGCTAAGCCCAGGGAGCTCATGCAAAGGCTTGGATGTGCTTGTTGGTATGCAGAGTCCTGTTCTCTTTTGTTTGCTGGAAAACAATACCTGTTTTGTGGGTGAGAAAAGCATACCAGAGCTGGTTAACAGGATTATTATTAGATAATATTTACATAGTTTTTATATTAAACAATAATGTGTGCTGTTGCAAATGAGATTTTCAGACTAAGTATATTTTTATGTTGCAGTTGGTCTGCAAATTATAAGGAGTCATTGCTCTTACACAACAGAGGGGGGAAAGGAATTAGTGCCCTGAATCTCTTTCACATTGAGATCTATTGTCAATTTATTAAATTCAGATTTATTGCTGACTTCCTAGCCAAAAAATAGCTGTTAGCACACTATAACATGAAGCATAAATTTGAGTTCACTGAATCAAAGACATTATTAAAGAAAAAATGACTTAATGACCTGTCTGATCTAATAAATCTTGCTGTCCACATAAAACAAGACAAGAATTTATGTCTACTAAATGTGTAGGACTAACGCAGCCATGGTGGTTAGTAGCTGAAATGATTTCTTTAACAATCTGGTACTTAACCACAAGCTCTCATAATTATTTTAATAACTGATAAAAATATCTGCATAAGACAATATTTGTACAGAAATACTTTCTTATATGGAATTAAAATTAAAGTAGCCAGATGGTTTGAGACGTCTGAAATTGTAATTGGGCCACCAGATTTCACAACTGGTAGACAGAATCCCCTTGGAAAAAGGATCTGTTTTTAAGCTGCAAGCTTGCAGTGCAAAGGGAAACTACACGTTGTCTCCGTTAGAAAAATCCCTGTTGTAACACTCTGACATAAACTTTCTGAATATTAGTTCCAAGTTCTAGAGAATCTGTAAAGTGAAATCTCTCTAACATCCAACATGATTCCCAGAAATATGCTCTCTCTGCACACTGTCCAACTCAAATGTATCTGCCTAGCAGCTGGGGCATGTCTGGCAAAATGGACCCCTTACGTTGCTCTATTAATAGTCAGTTGAATGTCTGACTGAAGAAATTAGTGTTACACAGTTCTAGTGTCCACCAAACATTGTCAGAGGACACAAGATCCATAAGCTTTTCAGTTCCCAGGTGTCCCTGATGAATTCTCTCATTTTTCATAGACACTGAGGAATATTAAGTCTGTCCGCTGGAATAAACTGGACAGTGAGTGTATGCATAAAACAGAGTCACCTGTGCTGCATAATTAAGGCCATACTCATTAGCAATGATTTTTACATACACCACAATTCCATCCAGCTGTGTTATTGACACAGATAATGCTGTGTCATCTTCTTCTTAGCGTATGCACAACGTGCCTCGTGTGGCATGTGATTAGGATTCACATAATCATGAATAGAGTTGGTTGGAAATGTTTTATTGTTTGTGAAAACTTAAAGACACCTCCCTCACCCCCAACAATTTTTATTTCAGTTTTTGGAAACAAAAACTGCAAAAAATTTTGACTGAAAACTGCACACACACAAAAAAGTGGCTTTTTGGGGGGGGAGGAGATGCTTTTAGATGGGTTTTCATTTTCTGTGAAAATGTTCATTTACAACAAACAATTGTCCATTGCAAACACATTTTGATGGAAAATTCTTGACCAGTCCTCATTATGAAAGTTCATGCTAATTTTTCTATAATGAAGTCCACATAAGAGAATGCAGCTACATCTGTCAGATAGTTTCACTGTTTGTAGGTCAAATGATAACAAAATCTTTAGAGATTCACTATGAATTTTTGTTTATGTGGAGATGAGATTCAGACTCTTTTTTATATTGCTGTTAAAGGTTTGTGATCTGTTTCTGTTTCAGATACAAAGTGTAAGTGTGGCTGTGAAATTTCACACATCCATGGGACACACCTAAACATTCTTTTTTAACTATGCATATTTTTGCTCAGTCTCAGTTATCAATCTTGCAACATATGCAACAGAAAGCCAGGGCCTGTCTTCTGTTCTCTTGAAGCAACACTGCCCCAAGCAGGGCCGCCTGGGGGAGGGGGGCAAGTGGGGCAATTTGCCCTGGGGCCCCCCAGGAGAGTTTTCAGGGGCCCCCACGAGAGTTTTCGGCGGGTCTTCGGCAGCAGGTCCTTCAATGCCACTGAACACACCCGGAGCAAGTGAAGGACCCACTGCCGAAGACCCGGAGCTTCTTCCGCTCCGGGTCTTCGGCGGCAATTCGGCGGTGAGGGCTCCTTCCGCTCTGGGTCTTCAGTGGCGGGTCCTTCACTCGCTCCGGGACCCGCCGCTGAAGTGCCCTGAAGACCCGGAGTGGAAGGATCCCTGCCGCCGAAGACCCACGGCTCCCTGAATCATCTGGGCGGCCCTGGCCCCAAGGCCATCCTTAGAGGCATCAGTGGAGACCCAGATCCTTTTGTCTGGATCAAAAAGTATCAGCACTGGTTAATTGATTAGAATGTACTTCAGTTCCATTCATTCATACTCGTGTTTTGATCCCTTATGGCCATGCCTTGTAACAGTGTCTTGGTCAACACAGCCTTTGCTGTCACATCTATATGAATTTTCCCAGTGCCATCAACATTCATGGATGGGTTTCCTAGCACAACTTCAGAATGGGCCTTCCCATGACACTTTTTCAAAACTCTTCCCATATTCTGGCCTTTCCTGAGCAGCACAATCACCTTCTCTTTTACCCCTGGTAAAACCAACCACTTTTCTTCCCATCTGTCCTCATCCATTGAGGTCTTAGGAGTCAATCACCCACCCAGCTTCCCCCATTATTTTTATGAAGGACTAATCCACTACAGCTCCTCTTCCCTAATTCAGGTGTAGTGGCTCCTTCAGAGAAGAACCAAACGGGGCAGAGCTGATCTTGCATTTTTGTGGTGGGCTTGAAATTCATCCTCATTTCAAACTACCCTCCAAAAATATGAGTGCAATATTTAGGGAGTCATATAGCTGGGGGCAAAAGCAAAATCCTCCATTTGTGCCCACACTGAATTGTCCATTTGTACATTCAAGTACTTTTTGAACATATATAGATACCAGTTTGGGTGCGCAAGCATGGGTTTTCTGCTTGCATATTTTGTGGACTCAGTTAAGGAGGCTGACAGGAAATTTGGCCCTGAAATTCTAAGTGTGCATGCAATAAGCTATCCACAGCCCTTCTGCCATGCTGACCACTTACATCACGGCCTTTGCACCCACCTTTTTGCTCCCTGGCTGCATCACATTTTGTTAAATCTTTCTAGGATTCCAGATGCACTGTTGTGAGACAGAACTCATAACCAGGCAGCAAGCAGGGGAGGGAAGGAATCTGTCAAGGAGTCAGAGGAAAGACAACAGCCTAGGTAGAAGACTGCCAGTAAGTGGGAGGGAAGGCAAAGTGGAATGGGCACAGGATAAGGAAAGGTACGGGAGCTGGGCATGGGCAGATGTAGGTCCTTCTGGGAGGAGGTAAGGAAGAGAAGAAAGTGCAGGGCTATCAGGAATGGGGAGCAAGTTTGTCTGGGAAGAAATAAGTATGGGGAGGAGTGGATCTGTCTGGGAAGTGGGACACAAGAGAGAGGTGGGCAGTTTGTTCAAGAAAGGGGAGTGGGGATGAGGGCAAGGTGGGTTGCTCTGTCTCGGAGTTATAGCAGGGAGTACGGAGGTGAGGAACAAGCCTGCCCTGAGATGAGTGCGCTGAAAGGTTTAGATGCAGGGAGTCAGAGCAAAAGAACCCCTTTTCTTCAACAGTACAACATCCCCCCTACTTGATGGGCAATTGCTTCCATGCTGTGCTAGTCCCATTTTTCTCCTGCATTCCTTGTTTCTTCCCTAGGCCTACTTGATGCTTAAATTGCCAGGTGTAAGTTCATCTGTAAGAAGCAGGTCATAGAATATCAGGGTTGGAAGGGACCTCAGGAGGTCATCTAGTCCAACCCCCTGCTCAAAGCAGGACCAATCCCCAACTAAATCATCCCAGCCAGGGCTTTGTCATGCCTGACCTTAAAAACCTCTAAGGAAGGAGATTCCACCACCTCCCTAGGTAACCCATTCCAGTGCTTTCCTAATATCCAACCTAAACCTCCCCAACTGCAACTTGAGACCATTGCTCCTTGTTCTGTCATCAGGCACCACTGAGAACAGTCTAGATCCATCTTCTTTGGAACTCCCTTTCAAGAAGTTGAAAGCAGCTATCAAATCCCCCCTCATTCTTCTCTTCTGCAGACTAAACAATCCCAGTTCCCTCAGCCTCTCCTCATAAGTTATGTGCTCCAGCCCCCTAATCAGTTTTGTTGCCCTCCGCTGGACTCTTTCCAATTTTTCCACATCTTTCTTGTAGTGTGGGGCCCAAAACTGGACACAGTACTCCAGATGAGGCCTCACCAACGTCAAATAGAGGGGAACGATCACGTCCCTTGATCTGCTGGCAATGCCCCTACTTATACAGCCCAAAATGCCATTAGCCTTCTTGGCAACAAGGGCACACCGTTGACTCATATCCAGCTTCTCGTCCACTGTAACCCCTAGGTCCTTTTCTGCAGAACTGCTTCCTAGCCATTCGGTCCCTAGTCTTTAACAGTGCATGGAATTCTTCCATCCTAAGTGCAGGACTCTGCACTTGTCCTTGTTGAACCTCATCAGGTTCCTTTTGGCCCAATCCTCTAATTTGTCTAGGTTCCTCTGTATTCTGTCCCTACCCTCCAGCATATCTACCACTCCTCCCAGTTTAGCGTCATCTGCAAACTTGCTGAGAGTGCAGTCCACGCCATCCTCCAGATCATTAATGAAGATATTGAACAAAACCGGCCCCAGGACCGACCCCCGGGGCACTCCACTTGAAACCGGCTGCCAACTAGACATGGAGCCGTTGATCACTACCTGTTGAGCCTGACGATCTAGCCAGATTTCTATCCACCTTATAGTCCATTCATCCAGCCCATACTTCTTTAACTTGCTGGCAGGCAACTGTGGGAGACCGTATCAAAAGCTTTGCTAAAGTCAAGGAATAACACATCCACTGCTTTCCCCTCATCCACAGACCCAGTTATCTCCTCATAGAAGGCAATTAGGTTAGTCAGGCATGACTTGCTCTTGGTGAATCCATGCTGACTGTTCCTGATCACTTTCCTCTCCTCTAAGTGCTTCAGAATTGATTACTTGAGGACCTGCTCCATGATTTTTCAAGGGACTGAGGTGAGGCTGACTGGCCTTTAGTTCCCCGGATCCTCCTTCTTCCCTTTTTTAAAGATGGGCACTACATTAGCCTTTTTCCAGTCATCCGGGACCTCCCCCGATTGCCATGAGTTTTCAAAGATAATGGCCAATGGCTCTGCAATCACATCCATCAACTCCTTTAGCACCCTCCGATGCAGCGCATCCGGCACCATGGACTTGTGCTCGTCCAGTTTTTCTAAATAGTCCTGAACCACTTCTTTCTCCACAGAGGGCTGGTCACCTTCTCCCCATACTGTGCTGCCCAGTGCAGCAGTCTGGGAGCTGACCTTGTTCGTGAAGACAGAGGCAAAAAAATCATTGAGTACATTAGCTTTTTCCACATCCTCTGTTACTAGGTTGCCTCCCTCATTCAGTAAGGGGCCCACACTTTCCTTGACTTTCTTCTTGTTGCTAACATACCTGAAGAAACCCTTTTTCTTACTCCTAACATCTCTTGCTAGCTGCAACTCCAAGTGTGATTTGGCCTTCCTGATTTCACTCCTGCATGCCTGAGCAATATTTTTATACTCCTCCCTGGTCATTTGTCCAATCTTCCACTTCTTGTAAGCTTCTTTTTTGCGTTTAAGGTCAGCAAGGATTTCACTGTTAAGCCAAGCAGGTCTCCTGCCATATTTACTGTTCTTTCTACACATTGGGATGTTTTTTTCCTGTAACCTCAATAAGGATTCTTTAAAATACAGCCAGCTCTCCTGGACTCCTTTCCCCCTCATGTCATTCTCCCAGGGGATCCTGCCCATCAGTTCCCTGAGGGAGTCAAAGTCTGCTTTTCTGAAGTCCAGGGTCCGTATTCTGCTGCTCTCCTTTCTTCCTTGTGTCAGGATCCTGAACTCGACCATCTCATGGTCACTGCCTCCCAGGTTCCCATCCACTTTTGCTTCCCCTACTAATTCTTCCCGGTTTGTGAGCAACAGGTCTAGAAGAGCTCTGCCCCTAGTTGGTTCCTCCAGAACTTGCACCACGAAATTGTCCCCTACACTTTCCAAAAACTTCCTGGATTGTCTGTGCACCACTGTATTGCTCTCCCAGCTGATATCAGGGTGATTAAAGTCTCCCATGAGAACCAGGGCCTGCGATCTAGTAACTTATGCTAGTTGCCGGAAGAAAGCCTCGTCCACCTCATCCCCCTGGTCTGGTGGTCTATACCAGACTCCCACCACAACACCACCCTTGTTGCTCACACTTCTAAACTTAATCCAGAGACTCTCAGGTTTTTCTGCAGTTTCATACCGGAGCTCTGAGCAGTCATACTCCTCTCTTACATACAATGCAACTCCCCCACCTTTTCTCCCCTGCCTGTCCTTCCTGAACAGTTTATATCCATCCATGACAGTACTCCAGTCATGTGAGTTATCCCACCAAGTCTCTGTTATTCCAATGACATCATAGTTTCTTGACTGTGCCAGGACTTCCAGTTCTCCCTGCTTGTTTCCCAGGCTTCTTGCATTTGTGTATAGGCACTTTAGATAACTCGCTGATTGTCCCGCTTTCTCAGTCTGAGGTCCATATTGCCTTGGAATGCCTGACTCAGAGGCAGCTTCTCTGCCTTCCTTGTCACAGCTCAGTATCTCTTCTGGTGACAAAGCATCAAAGTGAACACCCTGCTAGCTCTCAGGCCTTCGCACACTCAGGGCTTCAGGGATGTATTTCCTGTGTGTGCATTTGCCTAGGAACTGTAGCTGCTCACATTACACTTTCTTGTATTTATTTTGGTTAGTAAGTCAGAATGTATTTCCCACAGCCTGCAATTCTCTTCTTGCTGGTTGTAGTGAATAACTTGTCTCCTAAAAAGATCATTGTGCTTACAAAGAACCGACACTTCTCTGTTTAGAATCAAGAAATGTTACTTTAATTTTTTAGCATTTAATTCATCTCAGTATTAATAATAATATTACTTAGCACTAATAACATAGACATTAGCAGCTAACTAGTACTAAGTTATTGCTTGCTACATTTGTATGACTTCAAATATATATCCCATAGTCAGCTGTGTAGTGGTGATTTTGGAACTGTGTAAGCTCTACCGATTGAAATATTTCAATGTGAGACTTCAGGGAAGCAGAAAGGAGAGTCCTTGGTGTCTCTTCTTATTGTCTGGGTCTACACTACAAAGTTAGATCGATGTAAGTCGCCTTGCATCAACCTAGTTGTGAATGTGTCTACACTTAAATTTGTCTCCCACTGATATAAGGGCCCTGTTACTGTGATGCAGTAACACCATCTCCCCGAGCAGTGTTGAGCCATGGTTGATGTTCTGATGTCAACACAGTGCGAGTGTAGATGCTGCATTACCTAGGTCGACCCTAACAGTCATCTAGCAGCTGTCCCACAATGTCTGAGACTCACTGCTCTGGTCACAATTGTGAACTCCACTGCCCATGGTCACAGAGACCAGCAGGCCTCCCCCACCCCTTTAAGCCCTGTGAATTGTTAAAATGCCTATTTCAGATTGCCCAGCTTGGCAAGCACACCTAGTAGAGCTCCACTGTTGTGTGCAAAAGCCCAGCTCACCATGCTGGTTACATGTTCCAGACATGCTCCAGCTTGGAGTAGACAGGAGATATTGCATCTCCTGGCCCGGTGGGGAGAAGAGGCTGTGAAGACACTGCTACATATCAGCTGAAGAAACGTGGGTCATCTATGAGTTGATTGCACAGGGGATGCAGGAGGAGGAGTATGACAGGGATCAGCAGCAGTGCCGCTTGAAAGCAAAGGAACTGCATTAGGCATATCAGAAAGCCAGGGAGGCCAACAGTCAATTCAGTGCTAAGCCGCAGATCTGCTGTTTTTTCAAGACCTGCTGTTTTTTCAAAGAACTACATGCCAGACCTGGTGGAGACCCCACCACCACCCCACACACCACCGTGGATACCTCAGAGGAGCCTGAGTCACAGGCCCTTGATGTGAACAGCAAGAGTGAGGAGGAGGATGGGGAACATGCGACTGAGAGGTGCAGTTATGCCGTGAGCCAGGACCTGTTTGAGACTCCACAGCAGTCCAGTCAGTTTCAGCATCAAGCATGGGCAAGCCAAGTGCAGGGGAAGAACCTTGGGTAAGTGTGTAATTGTATTTCCCCTTACAATGATGTACCGACAGTGCCACCAACTTCACAGGACACAGATATCGACTTTTCATTAATTTACTTGTACTAGAAGAGGTAGCAGTACAACAAAGAGAGGTAGCGTTGTCACCTGCTTTGCATTCCCCTGTAGAGTTAGGCAGGGGGACCATATAGAGCAGTTTGTTTATGGACACTGGGATGCTCCTTGAATCCTCCTGAGAGATCTCGAAAAAACTGCCATGGAGGTGTTCTGCAAACCTCTCCCGAAGATTTCTGAGGATGGCAGCTTTATTTCTTCCTCCAGAGTAGGACATGTTCCCAAGTCATTCAGCAATAACTTCGGCTGGCACCATTTCAGTACATAGGCTAGGACCATATGGGCCCTGGTGGCTTTGGGATGTAAACAGCAGTTGTGCTGTGTCTGCCTTTTTGTCACCCTCAGGAGTGAGATATCAGCTAAAATCACCACTGCCTGTGCAAAATGGTGCCAGTATTCAGTGCCAGTGCCCTATAGTCATAGTTTCATGCACCTGAGCAATTCCCTCCTCATTTCCCTCACTTATGGTGGGCCTACTCACCATGGCCTCTGCTGTGAGTGGCGCCATGCACAAGCACTCCAAGCTGAAGTGTCAATAAGCAGATCTTGTTTAAAGCTTTAGGGTAGCAAGGGAAGGGAGTTCTGAATCTTAACTTTTGCTTTCTGTTGTGACCATACTGACAGTGGAACCTCTTGTGTGTTTTATCTGGAACTGCTGCTATTGAGGCATTGAGCGGATCCCCCTCCACACCCATGGAACGCCTGAGCCAGATAAGGAGGAGAAAGAAGAGGACTCAGGCTGACATGTTCATTGAGATCCTGCCAGCCATTGCAACATCAGACCATGAGCAAAGGGCCTAGAGGATGAACATTGCAGACAGCTTGGAGAAGGAAAGAGCGGACAGGAGAAAGGTCCAGGAGTCCCAGCAGGAAAAGGAGGGAGATGCACCAGGACATAATGGGGCTTCTCCAGCAACAAACACAGCTGCAGACTCTTATGGACCTACAGGTTCAACAATCCTGGGCTCTCCTCCCTCTGCTGTCCATGGAGAACCCCATTACAGCACCTCCCTAAGTGCCCCCTCCCCAACATTCCATGAGGCATCTGGGGCCACATCTCTGCCCCTACCACTTGTCACCAGGCCTAATAGGTCACAGGTGAGAATACCAGATTCAGGACAAACTGCTGAGAAATGGGGCAGACTCTTCCACAAGATATACCAAGCCAATAACAAAAAAACAAACAAACAGAAAAACCACTTCTGTCTCACCACACTGATTAACAAGAAGTCAGAAATGCAGTCTCCTTAGGCATTCC
This sequence comes from Trachemys scripta elegans, assembly GCF_013100865.1. Classification (NCBI taxonomy): domain Eukaryota; kingdom Metazoa; phylum Chordata; order Testudines; family Emydidae; genus Trachemys; species Trachemys scripta. Next base: position 110,137,230 of record NC_048299.1, read on the forward strand.
AGCCCTTATTTCATCACTCAGACCCTGGAGTTTATGCTGAGTAGTTTTTGAAATCCAATTTTATCAAACAAAGGGTTCTTCTGATCTCAAGAGATCAGCCACATACCCAGGTCAATATATAACTCAGATTTTACCCAATAATCATGGTGTCGCCATTCCTTTAGTATCTGATATCTCAAGGTTTATTTCTAAGAGAAAAGAAAGAGGAGAGAGTTAAAATGGTTAAGGAAATCATATACATACATTCATTGCAAAATTCTTGGATCAGGTTTGTAGCAGTGATGTTACAGACCACTGGGTTGTAAAGTGTCTGGTAACTTTCAAAAGATTGGACGGTCCTCAGTCCATTGATTAGAATGCTCCTTTTAATTAGGGCTGTCAAACGATTAAAAAAATTAATCGTGATTAATTGCACTGTTAAACAATAATAGAATACCAATTATATAAATATTTTTGGATGTTTTCCACATTTTGAAATATATTGATTTCAGTTACAATACAGAATACAAAGTGTACAGTGATCACTTTAAATTTATTTTTATTATAAATATTTGCACTGTAAAAATAAAAGAAATAGTATTTTTCAATTCACTTAATACAAGTTGAATACATTTTACAAATGTAGAGTTATGTACAAACAATAACTGCATTTAAAAATAAAACAATGTAAAAAGTTAGAGCCTACAAGTCCACTCAGTCCTACTTCTTGTTCAGCCAATCGCTTGGACAAACACTTTTGTTTACATTTGCAGGAGATAATGCTGCCTGCTTCTTGTTTAAAATGTCACCTGAAAGTGAGAACAGGTGGTCACATGGCACTGTTGTAGCTGACATCGCAAGATATTTACATGCCAGATGCTCTAAAGACGTATATCCCTTCATGTTTCATTTCAGAGGATATGCATCCATGTTGATGGTGGGTTCTGCTCAATAATGATCCAAAGCAGTGTATGTTCATTTTCATCATCTGAGTCAGATGTCACTAGCTAGCAGAAGGTTGATTTTCTTTTTTGGTGGTTTGGGGTCTGTAGTTTCCGCATCAGAGCGTTGCTCTTTTAAGACTTCTGAAAGCATGTGCCACACCTTGTCCCTCTCAGATTTTGGAAGGCACTTCAGATTCTTAAATCTTGGGTTGAGTGCAGTAGCTATCTTTAGAAATCTCACATTGGTACCTTCTTTGTGTTTTGTCAAATCTGTGTTCTTAAAATGAGCAACATGTTCTGGGTCATCATCCAAGACTGCTAAAACATGAAATATATGGCAGAACGCAGGTAAAACACAGTGCAGGAGACGTATAATTCTCCCCCAAGGAGTTCGGTTACAAATTTAATTAATGCATTATTTTTTTAATGAGTGTAATCAGCATGGAAGCATGTCCTCTGGAATGGTGGCCAAAGCATGAAGGGGCATACGAATGCATAGCATATCTGGCATGTAAATACCTTGCAATGCTGGCTACAAAACTGCCATGCGAACATCTATTCTCACTTTCAGGTGACCTTGTAAATATGAAGCCGGCAGCATTATCTCCTGTAAATGTAAACAAACTTGTTTCTCTTAACGATTGGCTGCACAAGAAGTAGAACTGAGTGGAGTTGTAGGCGCTAAAGTTTTACATTGTTTTGTTGTTGAGTCCAGTTATGTAACAAAAAAAAAAAATATACATTTGTAAGTTGCACTTTCACAATAAAGAGATTGCACTACAGTACTTGTATGAGGTAAATTGAAAAATACTATTTCTTGTATCATTTTTACAGTGCAAATATTTGTAATAAAATAATATAAAGTGAGCACTGTACACTTTGTATTCTGTGTTGTAATTGATATCAATATATTTGAAAAAAGTAGAAAAACATCCAAAATATTTAATACATTTCAATTGATATTCTATTGTTTAACAGCAATTAAAACTGCGATTAATCGCGATTAATTTTTAAAATGGTGATTAATTTTTTTGAGTTAATCGCATGAGTTAACTGTGATTAATTGACAGCCCTACTTTTAATGTAAGTCCAGTGATCAGAGCAGAAAAGAGGCAAAACGGAGATGCTTCCAGGATCTTTTATACTTTTTCCCATGTGGAGGGAACACACTCATGTTTCATTTGTATAAAATTATATGCACAAGGTGGAGTCCAGGGTCACATGCCCTTGCATGCTTTGATGACTTAATAGGAGTAGCCATTACTCATATTTTAACTAAAGAATCCACAAGAAGGCTCACTGGGATGGGACAAGTGTCTTCTGTGGCCTGTTGTGTTTGTTAATAGGCCATCAACTTGAATGGTCCATTCACAATGTGTTGGCTAGACTGGACGCAAACTACCTTGTGGATGTTACCCCGGGGCAAACACATTTGAAATACTGGTACATAGTCAATATTAGAACATAAGAACATAAGAATGGCCATACTGGGTCAGACCAAAGGTCCATTCAGCCCAGTATCCTGTCTACTGACAGTGACCAATGCCAGGTGTCCCAGAGGTCCCAGAAACAAAGAGGATACATGCATACAAGCAGGATAATCATATTCAGCAAATCATAACTTTTCCATTGACACCTTACATGATACTTTGTACAAAATTTGTTGCAATTGTCTAACAGTGGCAATATCAATGATATACATAGTCATGTTTCAATCACATAGCATCACACCACTCCATTAAGGACAACCACAGTTTCTTATACACTGATCTATGAAAGCTTCAGTTGCTGTACATGTAAGTAAAATGGACATGACTGTCCTTTTCCCTTGTTAAGTTCGGTTCCATTAATTTATTAAATTTTAATGTATTTGCTTTTAAATTGCACAGATCTTTCTTTGCACTGCTTTTGTTACTGAATAACATTCTATTTGGACAATAATTCATCTTTATTAGTCCACAACGTACACTGCATAGTGCCTAGCAGTTCAGAAAACACCCACCTACTCATTACTGGACAGTGTGACACAATTCACAGGATCAGTGACAAACAATGTAAAAATCATAAATGTACAGCAAGCACCACAAAATTAATAGGTGCATTGATAGTGTTATAGTCATAGATGTACACCAAGCACCACACAATTCCTAACAGGCCCCAAAACATCAGGGCCAGGTACAGCACTGTCCACAATGACGCATTACTGTGGTCATTTTTAAGGTGCTCTTTTAAAGCCTCCCTGAGCTGTATAGCTCCTCATTGAGTTCTTCTAATAGTCCTTGCGTCTGGCTGTTCAAACTCAGCAGACAGCTGCTCCACCTCCACGCCGGTGGCAACTTTTCACCCTTTGCTTCACAGGTATTATGCAGAACACAGCAGGCAGCTATAACCATTGGATCTCAGTGAAAGAAACATCCCAATCTTGTGAGTGAACAATGCCAGCGTCCCTTCAATCTACCAAAAGCGCATTCAACTGTCATCCTGCACCCGCTGAGTCGGTAATTGAATCTTTCCTTGGTGCTGTTGAGCTGGCCTTTGTACAACTTCATGAGTCAGGGGAGCCAAGAGTAGATTAGGTCCCACAGGACCACTGTGACATTTCAACATTGCCAATGGTAATCTACTGGTCAGGAAAGAAAATACCTGCTTGTAGCTTTCTGAACATTCCTGTGCTCTTAAAGATGTGAGCATCATGCACTGTCCCTGACCAGCCAACAATGACACTGATGAAGTGTCTCCGGTGATCCACCAGCGCTTGCATTACCATAGAAAAGTAGCCCTTTCTGTTGATGTACCCTGTGGCAAGATACCATACTAGGGATGTGCACGCTGCACTGCAGTTTGGGAACCCCATTCCTGCAAATCCATTCACTATGTCCTGCACATTGCCATGAGTCACAGTCCTGTGTAGCAGAACATGATTAACGGCCCTGCACACTTACATAACAACAGCTCCCACAGCAGATTTTCCATGTCCAAAATGATTTCCCACTGACAGGTAGCAATCCAGCATTGCAAGTTTCCATAGTTCAATTGCCACTCACTTCTCCACTGTAAGAGCAGCTCTCATTCTGGTGTCCCTGTGCTGGAGGGCTGGGGCAAGCTTGGTACACAGATCCAGGAATGTAGCCTTGCACATCTGAAAGTTCTTCAGCCACTGCTTGTCATCCCAAGCCTGCAGTATGATGCCATCCCACCAGTCAGTGCTCAGTTCTTAGGCCCAGAAGCGGCGCTCCACCATCTGCAGCTGCTAAATGAATGCTAAAAACAGTCTTGAGTTGGTTCTCCCTATGTCCCACAGCAATCTGTCCTCCAAGAAATCGTCATTTCCCCCAGTGATTCAGTTCTTCTTATGGCTCTGCAAATACTGGAGGATCATGTGTCCTGTGCTTTCAATGCTTATGACAATAGTGCAGAGCTGTGCAGGCTCCATGCTTATGGCAGACTGCGATGAGAGCCATGGGGGTTTGTGGGATTTTTTTAAAAGGCATGAAAATTATGGGATATAGATGACATTATGGGATGGATACAATTGCATGCTGGGAAGTTGACCCCTTTCTCCTAGTCCCCCCATGTGACTCATTTCTGTCCCACCATGCATTGCCAAAACTTCCCAAAAGACAGTGTGCTGGACAGTGGCAGGTTGCACACTGGGATACCTATCATGGTGTACCTCACTGTGCATCGCCACAAACACTCCTGGTGAATATGTGCAGCACTGATGTGAGAAGTCAAGTATGCATACACACAAGCGATAATGGCAGCAGCTTTATGTCAGCATAACTTGTGGTTGACCAAAGTTTGTAGTGTAGACGTGGTCTTTATAGCCCAATGAAGTGCAGCAACAAAAGCATGCTAGAAAGCTCTCTAAAGTCACAGTGTTACCACCCATCCATTCCATCTTATTACATCTTGCCCATTGTTGAGTAAAATAGTTTAGGTCCTGAACTGATTCCAAATGGTGGCCTTTGAACGCAAAACCCAAGTGGGTATGTCTTAGAAGATGCTTATTGGAAAACCTCAGTTGACAGAAGCTCATGTGAGCATCTAACTTTGCAAGTACAAACTAGCAGCTGACATTTTTCCTTCTCTTCAGCCTCTTGTCTGAGGATTTAAACAAGCATTCTTCATATTAGTGCAGTCCCCTTGCCATTTTGGGGACTTACTAAAGAGCAGTTTCCCAGAAACAGCAGCTGGGGAAAATGGCAGTGTAAAAAGTTTTCCTGATAACCCTGAATGGGAGCTTGTCGGGAGGCTTTAGAAAAGAGAAGAACCTGCAGGGCCCCAAATCTCTGACTAAGTTGGGTGCCCAAGACACACACAGCTTGTTGTGGGTGGGCCAGGGAAGAGAAAGAGAAGTGACTGGTATTCCAGGACAACCAACTGCAGGCCCTGGAGAGCCTTAATATGTCTGGCAATTGCCCAGACATACTCACCAAGCCTGGCCAGGCACAGTGGGAGAGGGGAAGTCATTGGCTACAGGGAATCAGCTTCCAGCAGCAGGATGAGACACAGCCCCATAATTGCTCTCTGAGGGGAGGCAAGAACGTGCACAAAAAAAACCTGGGCCTATTACTGCTAAAACGAGCCACGGAGCCACTTAGGAAGGAGGAAGGAGTGGACTCTGCCACTCTTAGGAAACAGAAGCACACCAGGAAGTGACTACATTAGCATTCAGCTCCATGGATCCTTGCGCAGACACACTGTGCCATGTTTCTGACTGCTACAAGCTCCCACGTTAACCCATTCAGTGGAATCCTTGTTGTTTCTGAATCCCATTTAGAGACAGATTGTCAGTGGAGTTATCCCAGTGACTGAGAAGCCTCAAATATGCAGGGCTGCACAGATGGGCACATAGCTGTAGGTGCCAAATCAAACCCCAATGTCAAATAGACCATGTCAATCACTCAGGGGAGATAAAGGTGATTTTGTCATGGCTATGAAATCTGGGGATAATCGTATGACTGAATGTGACGTTAGGAATACAAATTCCTGTCAGGCTTTCGTGTGCAAGAACAAGGAGTAATGGTCTCAAGTTGCAGTGGGAGAGGTCTAGGTTGGATATTAGGAAAAACTATTTCACTAGGAGGGGGTGAAGCACTGGAATAGGTTACCTAGGAAGGTGGTGGAATCTCCATCCTTAGAGTTTTTTAAGTTTCGGCTTGACAAAGCCCTGGCTGGGATGATTTAGTTGTGGTTGGTCCTGCTTTGAGCAGGGGGTTGGACTAGATGACCTCATGAGGTCTCTTCCAACCCTAATATTCTATGACTCTGTGCAAGTGTTAAATGCTTACCTAAATATTGGTGTATTTCATGCTCAGAACTGCGTTTCCTGGTAGGGAATACAAATCATAGCACAGCGCACAGCCAGCTATACAAAGTCCCAGAAGAAAGGCTAATTTCTCTGTTTCAGAGATCCACCAGCTGGAAAAACTCATTCTGCTTAAGGAAAAGCTGATATATTCAGCAAGCAGGAAGGAAAAACCCTACAGTACCCAGTTCTAGCTGTGGGCAAACATACAGGCATTTCACTAGGCAGTTCTCTGTGCCAGGGAGATTAAGGATATGAAAAGGATATGCGGGATGTTAGTAAAAGTAGATGGATGCTGAGAAGGAAAAATCCTGCACCCCCGCACTATTAAGAAGCACTATCTGACTGAGCCAGGGAGACCAGTGCACAGCATATACAATATCACCCGTCACATCTCAAAAAGTGTTAGTGGCATGTTCACAACCAGGGCCGGCTCCAGGCACCAGCTCAGCAAGCAGGTGCTTGGGGCGGCCAAGGGGAAGAGGCAGCATGTTGGGCTCTTCGGCGGCAATTCGGCGGCAGGTCCCTCAGTCCCTCTTGGAGGGAAGGACCTGCTGCTGAATTGCCGCCGAAGAAGAAAGCGGCGCGGTGGAGCTGCCGCCGATCGCGGTTGCGGCTTTTTTTTTGTTTGGTTGGTTTTTTTTTTTTTTTTTGCTGCTTGGAGCCGGCCCTGTTAACAACAGACAAAAAGGCACAAATATATCCTTAAATCCTTGGGCCCCAAATCAGACAATTTTGAGTCACAGTATCGGTGATCCCACATTGCAAGATGATGTTCACTTCACAAGATTTAAAAAAAATAGTAAAATGCTACACAGCACCTACTGTGCGATCACTGAATCTGTTTTATTCCTCGCCTATGTTACCTGAGCAATGTGCTTTCCAAGGCCAGGTTTCACAATACACGCAATAATGCACAGGTATATACTGAACATTTATTAGCCTGCCCTGATTTTTGTCTGAACTCAGGTTCACTATTTCTGAGTAGGGACTAGGCAAGAAGGCAAATGGGGCCTGTAAGTCAAAGTAGGGCATAAACTGCAGGTACAGTATGAATAAATCAAAGTGTCAATGTCTTTAGGTCATTAGTACCTGGCCCTACTATTATGTTGTTCCACACAAAGAGCAATCTCAAAACTTTCAGTGAGAAAGACTTACTTAAGATGAAGAGAACAACAATACCAAAAGGGACAAAAGAAACAGTTCCATTCTATGCATCCAAAGAAGTGGGCTGTAGCCCACAAAAGCTTATGCTCTAATAAATTTGTTAGTCTCTAAGGTGCCACAAGTACTCCTGTTCTATTTCCAGGAGAGAGTGCACAGCATGCATCACCGATGTCAGTCTGCACTCAGCCCTGAGAACAAAAATGGCTGCTGAACACAGGAAGAGGGCTTAGACATTTAAAAGGTACAGTACACCAAAACAAATGGCATCTCAGTTTCTCAGCTACATATCCTCCACCTATTCCCTACCCTCTCTAAGTTGTATGTTGTGTATTTTATATGGTGCTAGCAAAATCGCCAATGTAAGAAAGTCACTTTCTCCCAATGTATTCAAAGCACTGTCTCCTGCCACAGGCTTTTTTCAATATTTCAACCTGATTGGTCTACTATAAAGTATTATTTGTATTTCTTTCTGCTGCCTTCAAATTATTAAAATATTATAATTTTCAAATGATCCATATAAAACATTGGATGAGGAGCAGATCCGTGTCATGCTGAGTCTGGTTGGCAAACGATGCCTATTGGATACGGGAACATCATGCACCTTATTTTCAATTACTCAACTTATTAATTTCTGTCTCTCCTATCCAGACAGACAGCTAATCAGGGACTGCCTGTGTCATACCCCAACAGGAACTGCCGACACACCATATACCTAGATAACCAGTAAGATAACCCAAGAATAAGCAGTAAAAATTGCATGAAAGGTCAGATGGGGGAGCAGTAGGATCATGGGCAGGGAACAGAGCAGCAGGAGCTAAACAAACATTCTTCTTGCAGGTCCCAAGTCTCCTGTGTGATTGCAGTTTGATCTGTGAAATTCAGGTCACTTGCCAGGTTTGTGTTGCTACATTAAACAACATTACAGTAGAAACAACATTACAATGTACAAGGCTTCAAATGAAGCAGTTGCAATACGAAATGAGTGCTACAGCCAAGAAAGGAAGAAAAAGAGGCACAAACATTCAAAACACATTGACTGTTCAATGCTGAATTGAAAATGAAGCCAAATGGGAGATGAGTTTAAATGTGGTACTTCCCAGTGAGAAATGATGATAGCTGATTGAAAGTGAGGTATAAATCTGGGGTGTAAGTGATCATGAGCTAACTGGGAGTAAGATACCAGCTAAGGGCACTCATAAAATAGTAATGGAATTTGTAAAATGCTAAACAGAAAATAAAAGTAGGCTGTCTCTACTGGGGATGGTATTCTGAGAGAAAGGTTGCAAAATCAGGAGACTCAAATGATCATCTATGAAAATACACAGGACTGAATTTTCAAAGGGGCCTCAACCTGGATATTGAGCCTGTAATTTTGTTCTTGCAAATAGATGTAAATGCAGTTCTGCAGGTGCAGTCAAATGTGAGCACAAAGTATAGAACGCAGATATCTAACTATTGGATTTGTGTGTGAAAACCTTCTAACTTTTAATGTAGCCAACAAAATTGTGCATTTAATTAATAGCAGGCACAAAATCTGGTCCATAATCCTACAGAGACAGAACATTGCCAATAGCATAATTAAACATGACTCAAAGTGGGATTATTCTAGGAATTAAGACTTGAAAATATATACACTAGAATTCAAAAAAGAAAGTGAAAACAATGCTACCAAACAGAGGCTGATGTACACAACATCTTCCTTCATGCGGGCTAAACAAACATTTGAAAATATAATGTGGCTCTATTAACCTCTCACTCTGGCTGAGAAATGCTGGTATCAAGCTGAGACACTGCACAAAAGATCAGTTAAGGATATCAATAATTAATCACTTCTGGGGTGTGTGTTAGAGGAGCTGGGATGGTCTTTCACCTGTTTTTCTCAGGGATACACTATAGCGAATTAGTTTTTCCTTACCTCTGAACAAATTTCATTGTGACGTTTTATTTTCTCAGGATCCTTACGAATATTCATTGAGAGTTTATTTAATCCACCGCTTTGTGCCAAATGCCTGACTATTCACTTTAACTCACCTTTTTCTGTTGGATCGTCATGTTTCACTATCATACTTCTTTTTAGACACATTTATTTCATAATTTAATAGTTCTGAAAGACTGAGCCTCCTTTTTTAAAACTTTCTAAACCACATTACTTCTGGACTGAAACCTAACATGAGACGTGCCATCTCTAGAAGAATTTAAGACAATTGCAAGCAAAATGTAAAAATATTTCCAATAAATCTGAAAACCATGCTGCTCAGATAATTAGTTTGTTTGCAAAATTTCCTGTGTGTCCCACCTGTTTTTCTGATCTTAATTCTATTTATACCAGATAAGGCTACAGTTAAATTCCTTGTAGCTATTATACTTCATATATAGTACTCAAATCATCCAATGAGCGCTTTTAATTCATGTTACCAACAGCACCAGAATACTTTTCATTTTGAAGACTTCAACTACGTCTTCACTACCCGCCTGAATCGGCGGGTAGAAATCGATCTCTCGGGGATCGAATTATCGCGTCTTGTTGGGACGTGACAATCGATCCCCAAATCGACGCTTGTACTCCACCAGTGCAGGTAGGAGTAAGCACCGTCGACGAGGGAGCTGCGGAGGTCAATTTGCCGCCGTCCTCACAGCAGGGTAAGTCGGCTCAGTTACGTCGAATTCAGCTACACTATTTGCGTAGCTGAATTTGCGTATCTTAAATCAACACTCCCCCCCACCCCTCCGTAGTGAAGACGTAGCCTTCCTCCTAAGGGAAAATATTGTAAGGGATGCCTCAAAAGAGAAAACAGTAAAATATGTTAGTGGACTTATACCCCAAATAGTCTCACCAATTCTGTCATGTGTCCACAGCTCAAATTGGACTAGCTCACAGTAGCTTGATAAACTGTGATTTCCTCCTGATGGCTGCCATATTGGGTTAAATCCTGGCTCAACTGAAGTCAATAGAAGTTTTGCCATTGACTTCAGTGGAGCCAAAATTTCATGCATTGTCTCCAGGTGCTAAGCTTTATTCCCCTCCTGCCCAATATTAACATAGTGTAGCCAGCAATGTTCCCTCTAATTTTTTACATCCATGTGTGGAATGAATTTTGTTATGTGCACCGTTTGCTCCCCTATTAGCCTCAGCATCGCGTCCTGCCTCCGTTCTTCACGCTCACTTAATTCTTTCCTGGCCTCTGACACTGAATGTCTCCATGCATTAAGCTGTGCTCTATCAGTGCGGGAAGACTGCATGAGCTCGGAAAACATGTCATCATGAGTGCATTTTTTTCGCCTTCTAATCTGCGATAACCTCAGGGATGGAGATGATAGGGGGCGCGTAGAAACATTCTACACTCTACTATTCTGGGGGACTGCATGGTCACCTGTGCTGCTGAGTTCGCAACGCTGACCAAACAGGAAATGAAATTCAGAAGTTCCCGGGGCTTTTCCTGTGTACCTGGCTAATGCATCGGAGTTCAAAGTGCTGTCCAGAGCAGTCACCATGGAGCACTCTGGGATAGCTCCCAGAGGCCAATACCGTCAATTTGCATCCGCACTACCCCAAATTCGACCCAGCAAAGTCGATTTTAGCGCTACTCCCCTTGCCGGGGATGAGTACAGAAGTCGATTTTAAAAGCCCTTTAGATCGACGGAACGGGATTGGTTGTGTGGATGCATTCATTTTTAAATCAACCTAACGCAGCTAAATTCGACCTAACCCCGTAGTGTAGACCAGGCCTAAGAGTTATCATGTCCCATCCATTAAATTCCATTTCATGTTGCTCCCTGTCAAGATCAGTGACATCACTTGGAAGTGTGGGTTAGTGTCTTTACTGAAGACATCCAAAGATCTGCTCTGACACTATTCCAGTTGATAACTTTAAAGTTGTTTTCATATATTTTTAAACATGTATTTAAATACTTCTCTTAAAAACCTTAAATACATATTTTAACAGATTGCTTCAAATGGCCCTTTTAAGCTTCTTTGACAGGTCAGAGCACACCCCCTTGGATTATTAATGAGACAGGAAGGCAAAGTCTTTTCAAAGAACATAGTCCTTTTTAAAAAAAAAACGTACCCAATGGAGCATGTATAGTTACTACCCCGCATAACAGGCCCCAAGACACCCATATCCCAACTAAACAATGTTATTTGAAACAATCCAATCTATATAGTAGTCTAGGATTAAATTTCCCAATTCCTATGTAATCAAATTTAGTTAAGTGTTCTGAATTGTTTCAATAACACTGTACCAATTCCTAGAGACTTTTGCCTCCCCTTTAAAATGCACCGCAGGTAACCCTTATTAACAGAACTAATCAACAATTTGAACAACTATAAAACAACCTCGCTTTAAAGACTATTAATAATCACCCATAAATCACTAGAAAATGTGAAAATTACTTTTCCTTTCTAGGAATGTGTTCTACTATAAATATAATCTGCTAATCTGGATGTATGACTGTAACTCCTTCTGAACTATTCAGAGTTGAAAGTCATGCAATAAGCCAATCCTAATATAGATTTGCAATAAGGTCTTAAACTTGATCTGTGACTGCAAGGACAATATAATTTGCCGATTATTAATTACATTTACCTTGTGGCAGGTGTCACCAGGTTGCTGTTACACCCAATCTTCCAAGTTTTTTTCCTTTTTTGTTTTCCCTAGTGTGCAAGCTAATGGTCAGTCTTGGGAAGACATGCAGTCTTGAGAAGAGGTGGTAGTAGTCTGATTATGCAAGAATCAACAATAAGGTTTGCTCTTTGCTAGAATCATTCTTGCTGCAGTGTTGCTCTTGGAGAAGTGGACATTTAGTGTTGGACTTAGATTTCTGGAAGAAGAGATTGTTCTGCAAGTTCTTTGTGAACATTTCTGCTCCAGGACTGGTGTATATGTACAAACAGAGCAAATTACATTTAGAGTATTCCCAGACATTGGTCAATGATTTCTCATCCACTGGGAAATTCAGCTGCAAAGCTTGAGAATTCTGCTACTGCTTGGCAGAGGGGTGACCTTGATGTTAGCAGCAAGATACTAGTGTCAGAAGAAAGGAAACACACCCAGCCCTTTCTTTGAAAGGCTGGATGCCATATTAATGTGGTGCTCACTTTCAAAGGGTTACCACAGTTTTTAAGAATCATTGTAGGTAGGTACAAGAAGTCCCAGCAGCTGTTTCTCATCCCAGAATTGATCTGCAGGTTGGGTTTTGTTAAAATTCTGAGTTACACCATCTATGAAGAAGCTCACTTCAGGGACTCTGTTTATTCAGGGTCAGATTCTGTGTCATTGAGGGATGACATAAAGAACCTTCCTAACCCTTGTGAACTCTGACTTAGGAGTAGGCAGAACTGCAGACCTTGCACCCAAGGCTTGGCATTACAAAACACAACACAAGGATGGAGATATGTGGCTTAGAGCAATGCAAGCAGATATAACTACTGGAGTGGAATAGAATTAGGATGAGCAAAAGAAACTTGAAAAACTTCCTAACAGTGAAGTCTATTGGGCTGTGTAATAACTATCTCCCAGAGGAACTGATAGAAACCCCAATGTGTAAGTATTTTAAAACTGGACTGCTTTCAGTAGTTGATAATATGCTGAAGGGAACAATCATGGAGAAGTGGGTTGGTGGACAAGGTGACCTGATATATCTTTCCCATCTCTGTGGTGTATCTTTAAAAGACAAAGAAGCAAATTCTTTTCCTGGAAAAGAATCTGTAAGATTCTATTGTGTTAGGTTGGTGTGATATAGGAGCATCATGTAGTAGTTCCTATTTGTTTTAATCCAGCTCTGCCTAGTTAGATCCAAAGTAGTGTTTGGCTTGTAATATTCCTCTAGATTTGTTTCTGTGCAATGTCAAACATGGACAAGGTAACATTGTTATGGGTGAATTTCCACATGTGGAATATTATCCCCTAAGCTTGTAAGGGTCCTCATTCAGTTAATCCTATCTCTAGGGACACTTTACCAACTGGCCTGAATGACTTAAGTTGTAATATACTATATCGGCTGTATCTACAGAGATAAGAATTTATCTATTGTAATTTCTGCTTCCACTTGAAATTAAATGACAGCACACCCTTCTCTGCCTCTAATACTCCTTTTTATGTTTCTAGAGCGGCTATTTCCTGTAAAGGTATGTTAAAATACATAACACAAGTCCCTTGGTAGCATAGTAGAAGCAGGATTCAGAGTCAGGAACAAATTTAAGCTTTTTACATTCCAGGACCCTGGAGCGTCTCTTTGGTGCACACTTGCTATGTTTGTTATAGTTTATTCAGGACTGCTAATCAGGGTCCAGACACCCCAACGGGAGAACAGAAGGCTTAAACCCCCCAAATGAGTAGTTAAACAAACTGATTGCATACTGTATTATTGTACTATAGAGTTATATCAAGCATGATCTTTTATGAAAACTTGTATTGTTCAGATCTTGATGGTCATTATGAAACCTATACAGACCACGGTTATGAATCTATATATTTGTGTATAAAGAAAACTGTGCTCATAATCTGTGCTGCAACTTCAGCTCCAGCTCACAGAAGGTCAGTGAGCAGGCTGAGAGGGGCACCTCTCCAGCCAGTTGTTTACACAAAACTGGCTTCCAGTAACTATCCATTGTCCAGCCCAGGAAAAAGATAATGGAGAACCGTTAGGGTTAATGAGAAGACACTGAGACAACTCAAAACTGAAAAGAACATCCCTGTTTTCCAACATTAAGGCAGGAGGGAATTTCCCCCCTTGACTAAATATGAGTCACTGGGGACTAAGGCAGAAAAGCTCTTTATAACAGGGGTGGCCAACCTCTGGCTCCGGAGCCACATGTGGCTCTTCAGAAGTTAATATGCGGCTCCCTGTATAGGCACCGATTCCGGGGCTGGAGCTACAGGCGCCAACTTTCCAATGTGCCGGAGGGTGCTCACTGCTCAACCCCTGGCTCTGCCACAGGCCCTGCCCCCACTCCACCCCTTCCCACCCCCTCCCCTGAGCCTGCCATGCCCTCGCTCCTCCCCCCTCCCCCAAAGCCTCTTGCACTATATAAAACAGTGGATCGGGAGGTGCGGGGAGAGAGGGGGAGGCGCTGATCAGAGGGGCTGCTGGTGGGTGGGAGGCGCTGGGAGCGGGGTGGGGGAGCTGATAGGGGGCTGCTGACATATTAGTGTGGCTCTTTGGCAATGTACATTGGTAAATTTTGGCTCCTTCTCAGGCTCAGGTTGTCCACCCCTGCTTTATAAGCAGGCTTGGAACTGAGATTTTTTTATCCAGAATTTGGGGACAGTCTCTAGTTGGAAGGCGGTCTGTGAATGCTGGATCCCTCCTGTAGCTAGGGGGTACACTGGGAAACTGTTTTAAGGCATGAGGTAATTTATTAGAAAATGGATTTTATCTACTATGAAAGTGTAAAGCCTGAAACTGCACCTTTGTGTGTAACTTGTGCAGTTGCTCCCTCTTACTATTTCGTCTTTGAATCTGTGGGTTTTCTATTAAATACATATTTTTGTTTATTTTTATCCCAACCAGGTCTCTAGTGGGCAAACTGTGTGGCGAGTATGTGCCAAAGTGAGCTGATCAGTGTGTGTGGGGATGGGGCTGGTTTCACGCCTTCAGGGGTGACAAACCAGAGGGGAATGGTCCAAATGTCTGGCAATTAAGTACTCAAGGAGGATGGATTTGGGGAGACGTGAGACTAAAAGGGCTGTCGGCTGTCACCCTGCAAAGAACTAGGCTGCTGGAAGCCAGAGGGAGACCTTACACTTGTGGGCAGACTGCTGGTGGCAAAAATGTGAACCATAGTGACATACCACAAAGGCAACCCTGGTTACAGGGCAGGTGGTGTCAGAATCCCTTACTGGTGTGGTTAGTCTCCAAAACATCACAAATATGTAGGTCTGAAATAGGAGGAATGCTGCTGTCCGTTGCACCAATATAAATCCTGAGTGATCTATTTAAATGAACAGAGTTACACCAGAATTCCACCTGCATAACTGAGATCACATTCTCAGCATTGCCAACCCCATGTGTTCAAAAATCAAGTGTCAGGCTCATCAAAAATCATGACATTGGCTTTAAGATCATGAGATTATGTAAAAATAATAGATTTGATGTTCTTTTTATTTGCCCTCTGCTTTTTGAGTCTTTTGGGTGCACTGGGGCCACATTTTGAAGCTTTCTCCACAGCCATGAGGGCTAGAAACTTTACTTTTTCTTTAAGAATGAAGGCTGAAATCATCACATATTCCCTTGACTCCAGGAGCTGGGGCTTTAAGGAAAATAATAATTATCATGAGACTCATGACAAAATCATGAGAATTGGCAACACTGGGTTCTGAACAAGGAGCTAGAAAGGAGCAAAAAGAATCTGTAAAGTAAATGTTAGTTTCACACTTCTCAAAAATATACCTCTTGAGGTTTTACTCTATGTGACCTGCCAATTTTTCAGAAGCCTAGTGGGGGTAAAATATTGGACATTTCCCCCTTTATAAGTGATAAAATAAATCAGAGAGAAAGTTGGTTTGATTTTGGAACTCAGCGTTTGGTTGTGTGGAGAATCATACAATGCTCAGCATAAGTGGAGCTTAGTTTATATTGCCAGGTTAAAGAGGAAAACAGTTTACTTTCACTGCCAAAATTAGTGCGCAGATTGTGTAATTAGTGCACAGATCAGTGTTGTGTGGCTTTTTTGTAATCAATACCACTGATTTTCACTACTTTATAAGATAATTGCATTACATAGTGTAAGTGCCACAAATACATCTCAAGCAGTGGTTTGCAAACTTTTTAGGCTCCGTACACCTTTCCAAATAATGTAGTCTACTGCATACCCCCATCTGAGCTAGGATCATAATATACCTATGATTAGATTGCCACGTCTTACTAAATAAAGTGCGTTGTATGCCATTACATGATTTTTCTCGCAACCCCCCGATGAGAGCTCATGTACCCCAGTTTGAAAGGAGTACACGTACCCCAGTTTGAAAACCACTGATCTAAATAGTTTCTTCCAGTTTTGTTTTCAAAACCCCTGAGAATTCTTAGAGCTATGTTTTGATCTACAGTGTGTCACAATTCTGGGCAACTGCACCTGTATTTCCCTCTCTGTGATCTCCAAAGAGCACCCACTTTAGGCTCCTGGCTCCTCAGCTATCACCTCTCTTGTCTAGAGATTCACATCTCTCTCCATCCTGACTAGGTTTTTTTCAGGGTGCATGGTACCCTGCCTACATTGCAATATCCTCAGCAAACCAGTGTCTATACTTTGCTTTCTCTCCAGAGGCTATGAACAGAATAATTTTCCACAGCTATAAGTTACCACACAGCTCATTCTAAGCAAGCACATTTATTTTTAAGGTGAAAGCATTGCAGAGAAAAACAAATAAAAACGTACACACATACTAATAAACTTAGCAGTGACCCCACCCCCTCGCTCCAACAAGGGCTCGGGTAGGTGTCAATCCTTCAAACCCCACCTAGGGTCTTTTCTGTGGTTACAAGTTCACAAGAACCTTAGCTCAGAATTCACACACCCCTGCATAGGTTAGTCTTTCTTTTATACAGCTTGGGACTTGGGCCTTTACCAGTTCCTGAAGTCTCAAGATCAATCAGTGGACAATGGTCCTCTCCTCTGGGCATAGCTTTAAAAGGCTGCATTTTTGCACTACCAGAGGTAGGAAATTTGTATTCATCTCCCCCTAAGATTCCCAAGAAAACCACTCACCGTTTATCCCCAAAGTATTTTTATCTGGCCCATTGTTCAATACAGTCCTTTGAAGTTCATAACACGTCCCAGGGTTCATATCTCATCTCCCTGTCAGAGAAGTTACATACAGTTCCACATTACCTTTGCATTTAATACAATGGACTCCAGAGCTACTTCAACTTAGTTCCGTAAGATTTTTCAAGAATATTGCAGGAATTTGCCATATCTGTCACACAGTGAATTGACCCAATTCAACAAAGTTTTGTTTGTGGAAGCTGGAGTAGGAGTTTATGTTAGTTCAGGTGGCTTTGCATTACATTTTGACATGGGGATTCACTTTGACCAGTTAAAACTGCAACTTGCCATTTCTGCACTACTATTTTACACGTTAGCTATTGTGTGATAGTGATCATGCTGTAAAAACACATCTTGATTCCTAGTGTAGACATATGCCTTCAGGACAGGGCAAGACATTGCCCTCCCAGGGACCTTTTCACTTTCTTCACCCCTCCATCTTTCAGCCAACTGAGTTGACCAGAGATGTAGGGGAAAGCAAGCCTCAGTCCTCAAAGGATCGAAGTAGTAGTCAGGCAGAGATGGCTAACCTCCAGAATTCTTCTATACCACACTTTCCTATGGGTGGTTTGCAATTTGCGTAATATAGCTCATAGATTTTTTATGAGCCAGTTGAAAGGAAGATATTTAATGCTCTTGGACACAAAGAAACATGGAAATTACCACAGCTGATCAGACTACTATTGCATCTACTCCAGCAGCCTGTCTTTAGCAGTGGCCAATATCAGAGAAGTATGTAATACTTCCATAATGGGCAATTGCACTGATAGAGAGACCTTTTTCCTAATCCCAGGCCACTAATGGTTGTTTTATGTCCTGAAGCATGAGGGTTGATATCCCATCCAAATTTGAACTGATTTAAATGTAATACGTGTATATAAATTTGAATCACCCTAAATCAGGTTAGAACATGCACAGATTTATGAATGGAAATCAAATCTGGATTTTGGAAAACATCCCACAGAAGAACTAACCAAATGGCCAACAATAGAATTCACAAGAATTGTTTTCCAATTAAATAAAATGCTCTAAGTGGTATTGTGACTTGCTGAAATATTTCTTGGTGGCGATGAAACATCTCTTTGCAATCCTTGTAAAGGAACAAAATTGTGGTCCAAAGGACATCTGTCTCACCATGTTCACTCCAACTGTCCTTTCACCACATCTCTGCCCTTTCTTGGTCCCCAAAAGCCATAAAGGTCTCCTTGCCTCCCTTTTTTGCATAGCAACAAAAATACAAGTTTGAACCTAAATGATCAATAAAACACACACAAATGTGTGACTTATTACATTGCATCTTGCACCCTGACAACATTATAAAAGTCCTCCGAACATTTTGGCAGTCATTTCTAAAGAGCTGCTCTGTATCTAAGAGGCAGCATATGCACCATGTGATGTGGCAGCTGCCATGGGAAGTAAGCTTTTAATTGAATACTTGAGGAAATAAACATGTAAAACCTGTGTAACTTGATGTTAAATAATTTATTGCTGCCCCAAGGCTCTTGATTTTTTTCCATTTTTAATTTTTGGCAGCAGGTTTGCAAATACTGTACAAATTAGAGTCAGGAGCGCTTTATACGCAATGCTATATCCACATAGAAAATAGAATGTAACATTATTAGTAGGAGGACAGATCCCCCAAATCTTTGTAGCTGTCAAATTGTATTCAGTATCTCACCTGAATGTTCCTGCTTATATCTAACTGTATATGTATCGAGCAAACAGAGAAAGGCAGGAAATTGAGATACATTCAATGGGCTACTGTACCAGTACTAATAAGGAACTTCTTTTTTGCATTACCTCTCTGGTGCTTTTCACTTCTGTAATCTTTTCCACTAGAAATGTATTCTCTGTTGCCAAACACATACAAATCACAGGAAACTCAAGCAGAAGAGAAAGGTGGCGAAGTGGTGAAAACCCTCCACAACAGATCTGCACCCAGCCCCTTCTTCAAAATGTGAGCTGAGTTCTGTGGCTGGAGAGTGGGTATGGCCCGCTGGGCAGGGAGAGGAGTCTAGGAACAGCTTTTTCAGTCAGTGTGGCAGGTTTCCCTCTGTAAGCCGTTTATCTTACAATATAATGTGCTGTCCTCTGTCACCACTAGCTGTGTTTCAGCACTACTGCGATACAGTGGGCCTTCCATCCCTCTGCAGAGTGCTGTCCTTACACGTCTCTAAAGGAGTTACTTGTCAATCAGCGTTACTAGAATCCTGTGACTAGGGCCAATTTCTCCTGCCCATGACATAGCTGCAAATTTATGGACAAATCCTGCCACTCTTATTCAGTTGAGTAGTCTGCACTCACACAAAACATCTCATTGACATTGGTGGGACTCCTCCCATGAGTAAGTGCTACTAAAGTGAGTCAGGGCTGCAAGATTAGGTGCTTAAAATATTGTTTAACCCCTTTCCAGGTAATCAATAAAGATGTTAAATAGGACAACGCCCGCAGCACTTCACTAGACACTTCCCTTTCACTTGTTACACTGCCCTTTAGCACTACATCCTCCAGGCAGTTTTAATCCATGTCACAGTTCTCCTACCCAAGCCAATCTAAATTAATTTTGCAAATACGATTGAGACCCAGTTATCAGATGCTTTATTAAAAGTCTGGGCCCCAGGTCTCTTTAGCCTAATTCTCATCTCACACTGTTTTTATTTTGGGGTAATTCACTTGGACCAGGTTCTGATCTCATTTACCACTGGGGTTAATTCAGAGTAACCCCACTGATTTCCATGGTTTTACCCCTGGCAAGATAAAAGCCAGGGCCAAGTTGTCCCTACTGCTTTTCCTTTACCCACAAATTTTGGGTTTCTGTCAAAAAAAGTGCTAAAGCTTATTTGGCATGAGCTATTCTTTACAATCCTGTGCTGCTTATTGCTCTTGGCAGCATCCTCTCGTCTATAGTTACAGATTCTTCTCTTTATCTCTTAATAATTATTCCATTATTTTGCTGGGGTTTGAAGTGAGTTACCCAGAGGCTGTGGATGCTCCCTTTGAATAGGGTTGATGGAGCAGGGGTGCTCTGTATGAGGAGTCGGGGATCAGGGATAGGAAGGGGAGCTGGTGGATGCTGTGCAAGGGGTGTGAGGAGAGCTACTGAGTCAGTGGGGGGTGGGGGTTCCTATCTGCTCCCTGCCTTGATCCCAGGTGCCACACTAGTTGCTCCAGCCCCTCCCTGCAATCTCTTCTCCCCTGTCCATGCATGCACTTTGCAGGGAACAATGCATAGATTAGCCCCCATATTTCCATTAAAGGAGCACTCCCTGCCCTTGCCACCCCCCTTACCCACAGTTCTACCACCCTGCAGTTACCAAACACACATCACAGCACTCAGTGGTGGCTGTGAAATACAAATGAAAGCATCGAATCGTTGCTGAGATGCCATGTCAAGAACCCCAATCAGTGGACAATCTCTTGTACTCCACTGCAAGCTTGGCCTTCATTCTGCAGCAAGAGTCCCGCATTCTGCAGTGCTCCAGTGCAGCAGACCAGAGATTATGTAGCAGCTTCAGGCTCATTTTTTTTAAAAAAAATAGAGGCTTTGATTGAATAAGATATGAAAATGAATAGCACGATCATTAGAACCTCCCCACTGTTCTTTAGTTGGAGATAATTTTTTTGTATTTTACTAAATGCATCATTTTCAATGTGCTGCAGAATTTTGGACAGAAAATGCGTAAGTGTTCTGTAGAAGTCGGCGGTGGAAGCTGGAGGTTTTGGCAGTTGGGCAGGAGACAGTTGGAGCATTTAGCAAATGGAAGCAGGGGAGAGAGGAAAGAATCTGATTGGTGGAACAAGCCCATTAACTGGATGTTCAAATGATCACCCATGATATAGGTCTCAATGAAATGTACATCTTTAGACTTCATAGCTAATCCCCTGTTGAGATGAATGGTGGAGCCCATACTTACCTATTGTTTCAGGCTGTCTAAAGACTCAAGCAGGCATCACTGACACTCAGGTCACGTTTAGAATGTTTTTTTTTGCCACCATAAGGGCTAGAAACATCATTTTTAAAAACAAAAGCTTGGATAACAGGTCTGCAGCAAGGTGTGGCTTCCGGCACATACAGGACCCTGAAGATATTGCATCTTGTAACTTGTAACTTAATCTCACGCAGCTTGTAACTTTCTTTAGCCAAGCATCACCAAAATAGTGAACATAGTCTATGAAAGAGCACCAATATACCCACCCCATCTGATTTTTGTATTAGCTGGGGTACAGGTGGTCTCTGCTCCCCCACTCAGCTGCAGGGCAAGATTGCAACCTAGTGCATGAGAGAACACAAACTTGAGTGCCTGGCTTTCACACTACTAAAGGAATACAATATATGACAGCATGGGGGAGCAGTCAGGCCTCAAGTCCCTCTGTAATTAAGGCACAGTTGACAGGGAGCGTGCTTTGCTGCTTTATGGAGTGCCAGTATTACTCCTGGGGAATTCTGTGCCAAAAAATTTAAAATTCTGTGCACAATATTTTAAAATTCTGCATATTTTATTTGTCAAAATAACACTATATAATCACACCAGTTTCAATTATTTTGGTAGTTTATTTCAAAATACCTGTCAGCAAGTAGGTCTGTACCAATAGAGAGACACAAAATTTTCCCCCAGGAGTAGAGAGTTAAAGAAACCTTTATGACAACCCAGTTCTTGTTTCTCTATCTCCTTCCTCCCCTCCTGCCAAAGCCCAGCTGTGGGCAACCTCAGCCCAGACACTCACACCTCCTCCCACCACAGCCCAGCTGCGCGGGGTCCCTCCTAACTCAGACACCCACATCCACTTCCCCCCCAGAACCTAGCTGCGCCCCCCGCACCCGATAAACCTGCACCCCTTCCCCCCCAGAGCCCAGGGATCCAGAGGGAGAAACTGCCTGATGCTGGGTCTCAGGCTTGTATGGAGTTTCCTGCGCGCCATCTCCTTCCTTCAGGGCATGCTGAGAGCTGCATTGGAACCCTCTAGCTCCCTCCCGCTCCTCCCAGTGTTTTCTATGTGTGCGCTGGGCTCTGCCAGGTCCAGCGGCCCCTAGTGATGGCCAGCAGCTCTGCTGCCCATTTCTGTGGGGCAGTGGGAAGGAAATTCTGCTTGCACAACATTAATTTCTGCACAAATTCTGCATTGTGCAGTGGCACAGAATTCCTCCAGGAGTACTGTATATGGTCTGTTCCATTTGGCTGGAACCATTCTACCAGGGGAGGATGGAGCCATGCAGAAGGTTTCTAAGGCCAATTAGAAAAGTCCTGTGTCAGGCCCACTGATAGCAATTCCAGGCCCCAGGACAGAACAGTCAATGGGCGCTCTTCCGGCACAGCCAGGACTTCCACATGCCTGCCCGGCTGCCTTCGCCATCGCCATCGCACCTAGGAGCCCTGCGGCCCGCTCGAGCAATTTAAAAGGGCTGGGAGGCCCCAGGCCCTTTTAAATCATCCGGGACCCTGGGCAATTGCTCCCTTTGCCCTCCCCCCCCATCTCCCGTTGGCGGGCCTGCCCTCTTTTGTGTTCTTTTGTTCAGCCTACAAACAACAGCTAATGAGGAGGGGGAGGCGGGAAGAGGGGTTAGGCCATTGATCATGGCCATGCCTTGACTCCTTCGGGGTATCTAGTATCAATGACAGGGCTAACAGTGACAGACGCGCTGTGTTCAGGGAGCACAAGCTCCAGGATTCTGGCTATCACCTATGCAGGTACAAAACGCTAGGGAGGTTGCCTGTGTCCACTCTGTCTCATGCACCTACATGTGACAAGCCAAAAATCTGGCCCCAACTCTTTAGCCCATACAATCTTAAAAGAGCAGGATTCCTTTTATAATGATAAAAACCTGATCTTCAGGGTGTGCAACAACAAAACCTGCAGACCTTAACAATAGTAACGCACTGGAGGCAGCTGGGATCCAATGTAGAGAGCAGCGTGGGTGAAGTTTTCTTGAATTTTATGGTTAGCAAAGCACAGAATTAGAACGTATATTTCTATTGATTGTATAGTCGGTTTGTGCTGTCCTGCTCCTTGAGGAGATCAATGTTAAAGATGACGGGGTGAATCCCTAAGGATCACATTATCTACTCTATTGGCTGGTGGCTTTGCAAACATTTCAAATGCAAAAAACCCAACCCCCAATCTCATGTTTTTTCATGAATTGTTTAGTGAAGCGTGTGTCTGACTGGAGTTTATTTGGACATGATCATCTGTTTATTGATGGTGACTTCAGACTGATATATTTCAGCAGGAAGCAGTGAGCATTGCCTAAGCATATCATAGGCTTTTGAAGGGGAACAAAAAAACAAAAAACAAAAAACCTCCCATCAGTTTGTCACAGCTTTTAGGGAAATACTGAAATAAATGTATTCAAAAACAAACATAACAGGTATGTAGTGGAAACTACTGATACCCTAACCCCAAAATAATTAGAGAGGATATCCACCACTCTGATAGCATTAAAATATCCTTGAGAATATTCTCTCTCTCTTTCTGACATATGCTCTATCACCTAATATTCTAATAGCTCTAATATTCTCATGGGTCTTTGTTTCTGCCTATCTTAACAAGCACTGGAAGGGCTACAGGAGGCTCTCTACAGAATAAGGAAACAAACAATAGCCTTGCCCACCTTTATTTTCAGAGCCAGTAGGATGAGAAAATTCTCTTGTCTGATCCAGTTACAGTTGTTCATCTTTCCAAAAACATTTTCCATTTGGAGGCCTGAGTGTCATCTGTGTGGAATTCATGGGTTTGGTTTAGAGAGATCTCCCCAGAGAACACACAAATGCAGGACTGGGCTGTGGTGCCCACATTTTTAAAATGAGAAATGAGGTCACCTCTTAGGGGGAGGTTTCCTTCTTCATGGACATGCCGTTGGGTAGTTTGATAGTGGAGATTGTATTTTTCAGGGCATATTAAATACAAGATGCCACATTGAAAACATGGCGCTTACAGATCTGAACGTGTTTAGATTTGTGATAATTCTTCACACTTTTAGAAGGGAGTTCTAAAATGACAGTCCTGCTGCTGAGAGAGCTATCCCCACCCCCTGACACAGCTCACCCTTGTTGTTGAGTTCCATTATACCGACTGAGCACAGTTATTGTGGGAAGACATGGCCACAGAGGAAGAGGCAGCACCTGAGAGCACTCAGCGCCATCACAGGAGAAACCTGGAGATCAAAATCAAGACTTAGAATTGGATCCCATATTCTGTAGGAAGCCAGTACAATGACTGGAACATTGCAAAGATGTGATATGTTTACTATGGCCTGTGCTTCTTAGTAAGGCAGAACTCTGCATGTTGCACCCACTGAAGTTTCTTTAAAGCTCTTGTGTTTGATTTAAAGTACAATAATCAAGCCTGGAGTTCATGAACATGGGTTCACTGTTGCCATGTCCTTGTCAGATAGGATGGGGCAAAGCCTCATGGCGAGGTGAAGTCGGAAGAAGGCATGTCTAGCTGTTGTACCAATTAGAGTCCAAAAGCTAGGAGGAGGCTGTAAAGACCTGAAGATTTAATACTGTCCTACCAATAGATGCTGCCTGCCAGTACTTTGAACCATTTTCCTTTTTTCCCAAACATCACTTCTGTCTTCCTTTAGTTTTGCTTCCACCTGCTGCTGTTCGTTCAGATACTGATTTTAATTAAGTACTGGAAGAGCTGGGAGAAGGTACTGTTAGCATTTGAGGTGAAAGAGATTTACAACTGAATGGCATTTGTCTACTCTTGGGATGTCTCATGGTCTCCCCAAGCACTTCTACCTCAGTGTTGGATAACATCTGGAAGAGTGATGAGGTTTTTGTGGTACCCCACAGATAGCTCTAGAGGTGAAAGTGCAGCTGCTGATCACAGGTCTTTGGGGTTAGTTCAAGAAGAGGATCTGAGCCAGCTCAGCGGATTTCCACTTGTCCCTGCTAAGTCTTTAAGACAGCAGCACTTTATGACAGTTCTCAATCCATGGCCCACAGGCCTCTTGAAGTCCAATCAGCACACAGTTGCAGCCCATGTGACATCCTGAGGGCCATACAGGTAGTATATATGGTGTGTGGATATGGCCCACATAGAGAGCTCCATATGTGGCCCACAAATTGATTGAGAACCCTGCCTTATGATCAACAGGACTGAGAGATCCACTAGCATGATTGTGGATATCTTCTCTTGTCCCTTTGAAGAGATTATCTCCTGGTGTAACCAGCCATGTGGCTGTAGGTTGCCCTGGCAGGCAATTCAATTTTAACGTGCTCAGCCTGAGATAATTGGAATCAACTATTTCTTAACTTTTTGTTTCCCTGTCTCAGGATTAGGAAATTGCCAACTGGGTAGCAGAAGGCAAGTCTGGTTCATCACGCAATTTCTTCTTGAATGTAGGCCAGAATGTTGCCTGCTTTTAGGGTGAGCTGCGAATCCTATACTCAAAGGAAGCATTGATGATTTGTTAGCAACTGGCCCAAGCCTTTCACCAGCCAGACAAAGCAATTTCTTTTAGTGCTTTAAGAAACTCCTGTTGTGTGAATAAGCCAGATTTGGAGATGGGTGGTATTATGGTTACTGCAAAGGACGTTCCTGCCTTTGGTTCTTGGGTTCTCAAGAGGCTGCCCTGATTCTGGCTCCCTTTTCCTTGAAGCAGGCTGGCAGTTCCTCGCAGCAAGAGATGATGGTGTCTGGAGTCAAGTAATAGCTTTCTGGCTGACAAACTGATTGACAAGTCTGACAGTTCTGTGGGGCATGATTTAGGAATTGTCAACATGGGAAAATGTACACTGCTATAGTTATACCTGGGTAACTCCCAGTGTGCAAACTCTTATTCCAGAAGAAGAGTGCCTTTTCCTGGTTCAGCTTCTGTTGCTCTGGACATGGAAACGCTTGGAGTCAGTGGAGTGGTGACTCCTGTCCCACACCCACTGCGCCCTCAATCTACCAACACAGTTATTGGCTGCATGGGGGACAATTTGTGAGTCCCTTAGGGCCGGGGTAGCAGTTTCTACACTATCCAGCACACTAGTTACTCAAGGAGGCAGCCTGCAGAATGGGTCTGGTGTTCTCCCTGGGCCAGCAGAGCTCCACACAACCCCCAGTGCAGAACTGCTCCTGCAAGACACAATCTCGCCTGCCATAAATAATACTAATAATGTTGCAGAAAGGACACTTTGATGTCAACCTTCAGTATGAAAGCGAACGTTTTAGGGACATCAGAAATTAACTACTTTTATAATCAATACTGTAAGCTGTTGCTTTCCGTGCACAAAGGTGCTGTGGGCCCTAGAAGAATAATGACGATACTTAATGAGGGGCAATTGAAGGGTATAAAGTAGTTCTTTAAGAAAAGTTAGAATCTAAGCCAGAACCACAGAGACAGTGTGCTCAACAAGATTTTCCTATGAATAATGCACCTAATTACCAGCTGCTTTTTTTCATAACATGGATAAAAATCTGATCACATATAAAATTCTCCCTGTGTTTCCTAGGATACAAGGTGATCCTAATTTCAAACTAGCTTGAAAACGGCAAATGAGCAAACTTAATTTTAATAAAAATAAGGAAAATCATACATGTGAAATATAATAAAATCTAATTTGGGCAATTTTGATCTCATGAAATGGAGTCTTTGTTTGCCTTTCATATAAAATACAGCCAGTAACTTGATTAAACAATAACCCACAGCAAGGGCTTGTGCATCAGTGTTTTACTCTCTGCAAGTGGAGAATCGCAGCACCCGTGTCAATGGTCAATACTAAAATGTTGTGAGGAAGTTTCCATATAAAACAATGTCTACCAAAATCTGATATTTCACCCATTAGATGCAAAGGAAAAATAAAAAACTATTCTTGTGGTCACGCATCTTTTTTAAATTATTGCCATATGAGTTAGCTTGCCTTTTATGTAGTGGAACAAACAGCAGTGCTGCACAGCGAAGCGGGGAAGGCTACAGATACCCTTACTTGTGTGAGTGTTATTCTACCACACTCTAAACCTTATACAGTACTGAAAAACTCTGTCTCCCAGTAAAGCTCTTGGAAGGGAGTGAGGCTTGACAGGCATTCTGGGGTGTTATACCTTGAGTGCCAGCAGTGTGCTGGGTGCTGTACAGCACAAAGAGCACATGACCTTGCCCCCCAGGAGCTTGCACTCTAAGGTCCTGATCCTAGAAACTTGCTACTGACAGTAGTGCAGAACTCCTGCTGATTCCAGAGAGGTTATTCACATGAGTCAAATTGCTCACGTGTGTCTGTAGGACGAGATGAAGAACTGTGGTTCGGGGTCTGATTCTGCCACCCTTGATTGAGCAGCACCTTACTCATGTGACTTGTCCCACTGAGCAACTCACATGAATAAGCTACTACTCGATGTGAGTAAAGGGGGCAGAATCAGGTCCTTGGACGGGGATTAGAAGACAAAGGCAGAGGTTTAAATGCAGCAAAGGCTGTAGGCTAGATTATTACTACCCAAGGCCGTTGTGAGGAAGGGCAGTAATAGGAAGGGCACACTGCAAGGGGAGCAGCAGGGTGATTTGCTC
Organism: Trachemys scripta elegans; assembly: GCF_013100865.1. Lineage (NCBI taxonomy): Eukaryota > Metazoa > Chordata > Testudines > Emydidae > Trachemys > Trachemys scripta. The sequence continues at coordinate 110,164,889 of NC_048299.1, forward strand.
AAGAGCTAGCTCCAGCCAGTGAAGGGGTGAGCACATGCTGAACCGTCTCTGAGGATGCACAGGGATGATGACTGTTCCTGGCTCTTGCACAGAGGGTGCAAGAGGAGGGGGAAATTCTTTGCACTCTCCCCCTGCCCTCACACACCTGTGGAAGGGACAATCACAATCCAGCCATTTAGTCCCCAAACAATGCTGAAAATAGGCCACAGCTGACAATCTGATCCTGCAGCTGAAGCAGGGTCAGAGGGTATTTGTAGCGTTAGCTGCTGTTCAGTGTAGAAGGTTATAACTGCAAAAGTGTTTTGTTCTTGTCTTCGTTTTTGTGGTTGTGATTGTGGGAGAGAAGGTGGGTGGGGGCTGCTAGACAGGAATTGTTTTCAACCTTCAAGTGTGCAAAAGGAAACCAAGAGAGACATCATGAAAAAGAGCTAACGAGGAGTAGAGCTGAAGAAGGAACAAAGTGGAGACAGTATGAAGTATTAACCAAGCTGCCCCCAAAGAGCTAGAGGCAATGCCTCGGGTATGTGCAGAGATGGCAGCAGTTCAGGCCACAGAGCAGATGCAGAATTACATAAGTATTTCCTTTCCACGTGCACCCAGGCAGCCACCAGGAGAGCTCCTCTCAGTCAGCCACTCTGCAGAGTACTGCTAGTATCACTACAGATGATGACACTGATGGCACTGCTAAAGAATCTGGTAGGCAGGATTCAGTATGATCATGAGAATTCAGCTGCTATTGTCACCCATTTGCTGTATGTTCTCTAGGCTCCGGGCATGCTGCTGCCTAGTACTAATTTTAGTTGAGTTCATTCCTTTGGGTCACATTACTTATTTACTACGACTAAAAATACAGATTTAAAGAATTGGTTTTGGTGGGGGCTCCGGCACTGACTTAGCACCCAAAGCTCCAACTGCTTTTTTTTGTTCTCACTTCATTCACATTCAGACATTTCCATGGTATAGTCCTGATTTTCAAACTTCATTTTTGGTGCCCTGGCACTGGGTAAAGCAGACACCTTTATCTGTGGTTAGACAGTGGCCTGCAGTCTCTACCTAATGCAAAACATTTCACACATACTAGACAATAAATAAGCTAGAAGAACAAGTGAGCATTATCAGTCATGTTAGAGAAGTTCTGGTTAATTTAAACTCAGTCCCTTGCCCAGTTCAGAGCTCCTACATGTATGTGGCTGTTGTTGCTGTTTTTCAACCTTAGGAGCAGGGAGTAAGGTAGCATTGATTTGATTGTTTCTTGTTTGAACTTGATCATTTAAATGCATATACCCTTTGTGCATAGGTTATTTTAAAAATAAATGTCACTTCATATATTTCGAAGTCTGAATGCCTCCATGTCAAATTTGGCTTGTTTGTGCATGTCAACTGTTTGCAGTGAGTATTTCAATTCCTTTTTCTTCTTTCTTTTTTTTTAAAAAATCGGACTTATAACTCTATACTTACTCGATGTCTAGAATTAACAGATATAGTAACAAACATCGAGAAATTGCAGGGCTACCAGGTACAGCGCTCATTCCGTTGTATCAGAACAATGGAAATCTTTATACTGGCAAAAACAGTGTGCATTTTCTTCAGTGTTCAAGCAAACAGTCAACACACGCAATATGTGATAGGAGCTCAGGTACCATATGATCATCAATACATTTATAAATGTACCCAGTATAAATGCTTAGCTACACAGAGGCACAGATATGAGGCCTTCAGGATTTGGCCCACAGCACATAAGTTTAGAGAATAAAGAAAAAATCTGTTAACCTCAGCTGAACCAAAATTCCGCTCCCAGCACTGCATAGACTGTGCCTGTGCTCTCTCATACCTGCACTGTTCTGCTCTTCTTACGTGCATGGAGTCCCATTTTCTGAAAGGAGATCTTTTTTCTTTCCTGTTTTTCAATACATCAGTACAAAGGATGTTGCCAAATCATCTTTACACAGAGGCAGATGCAGTCATATATAGCACAGACAATTTAAATAAATATGGTTTGCATCAGGAGGCTTCAGATTAACCTGCACTTCTAAAACCCCAGTGTAGCTGCACTAAAGGGATTTCTGCCAGGTGTGCGCAGATACAACCAGGGCCTCAGAGGAGCCCTGCAGGTAGAGGCTGCACAGGAATTGCTCTGAACTGGCACAATACTTGCTTTCAGTATTTGTACACACAGTTTGGGTAACTGTACTTACACCTACCTCATTACACAAATGCCCATCCATGCCACACAAACGGGGGAGTTGCATGCACACAAAAGGGGCCAGCTGAAAATTCCTCTTAGTAAGTCTGCTAGTAAAGCAGGTATGGTTATGTATAGAGATCTAGTGCTTAGAGGTGGGCGAATATTGAAGTTTTTGGGTTGCTGTCCATCCCCCGCACTCTCTAAAAAAACAAAGCAGGGAAAAGAATCATTTTGAGTTGACCCAAAAGCAAAACACTTTCCAAACTTGTTGGCGAGTCAAAAAAGTTTGCCCCCAAACAACGTTTTTTTCCAATCAAACATTTTGTTTCAATGTTCTCAACATTTTTAATTTTCTAAAATAAAATTAAAGGAAATTTCAAAACACAAATTCATTTTGAATAGAAAAATCAAAATGTTTCATTTCAAAAATGTTGCATCAAAAAGTTTCAGAATGATTGTTAAGCTTTCCCCCCTCCCAACCAAAACAATTCAGCAGATGCAATATGAATTTGAAAATGTTTCAGTGTTGCCAAATCTGCATTTTTTACTTGGGGAAAAAAGCTTTGGTTGAAAAATTCTGCCTCGCTCTATTAGTAATGTGTTCATAAAAGCTCTTACAAGGAACCAAAAACTCAGCTGGTCACCACAAGAGAGATTATTTATTATTACCGTACTGTAGCAGTGTGGACTCACCCCTGCGGCGCCTCCTGCTGGTTGTCTCAGGGAATTAGCTCACCCAGCCTTGGAGCGCCCTCTGCAGGCTGGTGATCCGCCTTGCTGCTGGCCCCGGGTCCCTCCCAGGACCCCGGTGCCCCTTTCTCTGGGTGCTGTCCCCTGGCAGTACCCCCACAGTTCTGGGTCTCCCCCTCCCAGGGGAACCCCCACCCACTATCCCCACCTCACCTCAGTATAAGTAGGGTTACCATACGTCCAGTTTTTCCTGGACATGTCCGGCTTTTTGGTAATCAAATCCCCGTCTGGAGGGAATTGCCAAAAAGCTGAACATGTCTGGGAAAAATACCACCGGCCGGGCACTTCCCCTCCTGGGCTCTGGCTGCTGTGCTCCTCCCCAACTCTTTGGCTCTGTTTAAGAACCGAGCTGCCCGAGCGCTACCGGCTTCGGGCAGCCCCCATGCTTCTGGACCCTGTGCCCCCCGAGCCCGGGAGGGGAAGTACCCGGAGTTGGGGTGGGGCCGGGGGTGGGAAAGGGGCGGGACCAGGACCCCATGGAGTGTCCTCTTTTTTTATTTTTTAAATATGGTAACCCTAGTATAAGGCTACTGCCAGTCATTGTCTAGCCCCCACACCCTGGGGCAGACTGCAGTATCAGCCTACTCATCACTGGCAAGGTTGGGTTTGGACCTGCTGCCTTTGCTTACCCCTGGGCTGCCCCCTGCAACCCAGTACCTAATAGGCCTTACCCTAGGCTGCAGCCTGGGGCTTTCCTAGGCCGGAGCTCCCTGGCTCCTCTGCCTTTCCCCAGCCCTGCTCTACTCAGGTACCCTGTCTCTAGCTCCCTGCAACCAGGCCCATCTCCCTCTACAGCTGGAGAGAGACTGCTTGGGCTGCTAGCCCACAGCCTCTTATAGGGGCCAGCTGGACCTGATTGGGGTGTGGCCCCAGCTGTTACTGCCTTCCCCAATCAACCCAGGCTTTCCTTCCCAGCCTCAGCCCTCTCCCAGGGCTGGCTTTAACCCTTTCTGGGCCGGAGCGGGTGACCACCCTGCTACAGGTACCATCCAAAATGTGCTGGATGCCTACAGATGTATAGAAAGATCAACCCCTTGCCTCAAAGAGCTCTCTTTTAAGTGATATAAACCAAATAAAAATTGCCTTATATTATCCAATTATCCTCTCCTTTACCCCCGTGCAAGTCAGGAATAACTCCACTGAAGTCAACAGAGTTACACTGGTGTATAACATGATAAACAAGTATGAGATAAAAATCAGGATCTATAAATTAACAACTCGATTTTATATAACAATAAAGAGGAGGATGAGCAAAATCTCTGGTGTGCTATGCTTGACAGGTGCCCCCATCCTGCTCCCATTGCAGTGGGAGCAGGATTGGGCTACATAATGACTCATTTACTCTATTTCACTCCCTCTCCATCACTGGAACTTCACCTCCAGTTTAAATGCAGGAGTTGGTGGGAGCAGCTCCTGGTTTGGTTTATGAAATATTGTAGTATGAAGTTTTACTTTTCGTAAAAAGAAAAGCAAGACAATCCTTGTTGGATTCCTCTGCTCCTTCTCCTAATTACCAGTAGGGTCAAATCATCACTTACTGCGCTAGTCCTGCACAGAGGATGGGAAGCTGCCCCACTGAATGTGGGGGGGAGGGCAGGTTTTCCCTGCATAATTGGAGGGAGGGTTAGCTCTGAAACCCATAGCTCTTGGGAGATCCTCCAGAAGTCAAGGTACAGAGACTCCATGGCATCCTACAGAGACTTATCATCCATAGCTTCCCCAGTAGGCTGTTGCCCCTCCTCAAGCCCCTTCCTCACCCCCCAGAGGACAGGGGGATCGAACATCATATTTGGGCACTGGCATAAGTTAATGTCAGCAGGCTCAGAAACAACTGACAGCCAGAAACCCTTTGGGGCTGAGAGAGTGGGGGGCAAGCTGCGAATGATGACTGTGCCTCCCCATCCTTATTCTCCCACCCACTTCCACCGTGCGATGCTTGAACCTCCTTCAGGGATCACTTGTGAATGGACATCCATGGGGTTGAGGATAAGTGGAAGCATAACATGGAAGACCCCCACTGCCCAAGGGAATATGCTATGTTTTGCTGCCCTCTCCTCAGTCCACTGAAGCTTGGGGTTCGGGGAGGCATCTGATCCATAATTTGTAAAATTATGGGGGGCAGAGTAGATTCACATGCATACTTGTGTCCTCGTTACACCTTCCTTTAGGCCAGGGACTGTGTATTTTTTTAGTTCCACAAGCTTGTGACTGAAAACAGCTGCAGAATGAGTGGAAAAAAAAACACCTAAAAATAGCCCCAGTCCCAGAGCACAATACGTATTGATTTTACTATGAGGAGTGTACAAGCAGGGAGGGGATGACTAGGTTGGTATTTTCTAGTATGTCTAGCCCTGCCATATTTAGAATGAGTGTAGTAGGCCAGGCGGCCACTTCAGCATACGTAGGTACTTGGCTGCTTTGGATGGGATCCAAAGAGAGCGGCTTCAACTATAACAAATGAATACGGCATGTTCATAAATTGACCGTGAGGGAATCACCGCAGGAGATTACCATGTTCTGCAGAGAGCCGAGGATACATAGCTGCTGAATAAGGAAGACAAATCTCCTGCTGATTGTTTCCATTCAAAACATTTCCCCAAAATAAATTGTTGAAGAAAGAATAACTATTCTATTGGCCCTCCCCATGCTGGGAGGGGACCCAGGATAAGGATCCGTATCTAAACGAACACCACAGTTCCAGATAAACTGGTTTCGGATGCATTTCGATTGCCCAAAGCAGATGAGACCAATCTGCTCCAGGGCAGTTTTTAAAAATGGAGAAAAAAAAAAAAACCACCCAAAACCTGTGCAACTGTGTTAGAAACCTCAGTTCATGTTCACTATCACTAGTGCAAGAGGGTGCCATTTGCACTCCACTGCCCTGCAAGAACAGATCAGTCAGAGAGGGATACATCCCCAAGAGCAATTGGTGGCAGGATCACTGCCTCCCTACCTAAGGGGGTTCCACCAGAAGAGAGCAGCTGTAAAGGCTAGATGGGGTTGTATAGGAGCCCTGGCAGTCTTCCAATATGGCCTAGCTTTATTCCTTCCTGGCTTGGACTTTCCTATTATTCATGCTGCATTGATCTTCTCCATGCCCCCAGGAGAGTGTGGATTGTGAGTTGACAACTCCACTGTGTCCTAACTCCAGATAGAATCCAGTTAGTGACTTAAGCCCCAGTTTTAAAGACTTCAGTCCCTGACTCTGTGTTGACAAGGGCTTTATTTCTGTCTTCATTCTCATTTCCTTTTACATTCCTTGGAAATGCTAAGAACTCATTAACTGAAGAGTGGAAACCCGCAGCAGAGTGGCCCTGGCATGAGTTTCCTGCTAGTTTCTATGCCAACTATAGCTTGGATATCAAACTTGTCTTTCAGGAGGTGGGGGGGATGGGAAGGGTGTTGCTGCCTGACAAGCAAGTCAAGAGGATGGCTTGTCCAAAAAGCTGCTAGAGAAAGAGCCGTTAACAAGGAATACCTCCACCCTCTCCCTTGAACAATTCTGAAAAACCCAGCACTTGTTCCACTTCTTAAAGATTACAGATTGGGTTATTCCAATAATAAAGAACAGATACCATTAATAAAAAGACTTCCTCTCACAACCTTTTTGTAACACCTGGACTTGGTATCCAAAACTCCCATTCACTTCACTGGGAGTTGAAGCTATTTAGCAACTCACAGGAGGTCCTCAGCACCGGATGGGATTTGTTCACTATGCCTATGAATTTTTAAAATGTGTTGTTTTCCCTCAGAACAAGTGCCTCAGAGCAGGGCTGGCTCTGGCTTTTTTGCCGCCCCAGGCAAAAAAGCCTCCCGCCACCCCGTCCCCCCCGCCCAGCGCGGCAGGAGAGGGCGCGGAGTCCGGCCATGGGCCGCTCTCCCCGACCGGCCGGAGCGCTGGGGGGAGGGTGGCGGGCCCGCCGCGGCTCCGCTGGCAGCCAGAGCACCAGGAGGAGGGCAGAGAGCGCGACCAGGCTCCGCTCTCCCCAGCGGCCAGAGCGCCGGGAGGAGGGCAGAGAGCCCAACCGGGCTCCGCTCTCCTCGGCGGCCAGAGTGCCGGGGGAGGGCGGCGAGCCCACTGCGGCTCTGCTCTCCCCGGTGGTCGGAGCAGGAGCACCGCGCTGCGCCGCCCCGCCTCCAGGTGCCGCCCCAAGCACAAGCTTGGTGGGCTGGTGCCTGGAGCCGGCCCTGCCTCAAAGCCAAGCTTCTTCCCCCATCTTAGCACAAAAATGCCTTTCCTCCACCAAAGAAACTTCCCCTTTATTCTTATGGAAACTGACAACCGCCAGGGTTTAACCTGTCAAGGGTGCATTACTCCAGATCAAGGAAATATTCTGAATAATGCACTCTGAGTGACACCCCTTAATTCTCCACTTTTGATTGCTAAGACATCCTGAGGAGTTCACTAACTACCCAGTTCTGACATTACAGAGCTTGTTGCAATCAGAGAGACTACATCCTGCCTCCCACTGCCCTGTCTGAGGTAGTGGGTGTTTCCTGCCTCTCGTCACAAGAAGTCCTGAGAACTGGGGGGAGTGGTTTTTCCTAGTGACCGCCTCAAAGATCTGCAGTGGGGTTGAAATGAGCTAATGACTCCAGGGACCTGGCCCTATGACAGGAGGAACAGATGTTGACCTCTCCTGAATTATGGAAATATAGCATTGGAAGGGACCCCAAGAGGTCATTTTGTCCATCCTCCCGTGCCGAGGCAGGATTAACTAGACCCAGATCATCCCTGTCTAACTTGTTCTTAAAAACCTCCATTTTCACAACCTCCCCAGGTAACCTGTTCCAGTGCTTAACTATCCTTATAGTCAGAAAGTTTTTCCTACTATGTAACCTAATCTCCTTTATTGTAGATTAAGCCCATTACTTCTTGTCCTACCTTCAGTGGCCATGGAGAACAATTTATTACTGTCCTCTTTAAAACAGCCCTTAACATATTGGAAGACTTATCAGGACCCCCTCAGTCTTCTTTTCTAAAGACTAAACATGCCATTTTTTTAAAACCGTTCCGCATAAGCCAGGTTTTCTAAACCTTTTATAATTTTTGCTGCTTTCCTCTGGACTCTCTCCAATTTGTCCACATCTTTCCTGAAGTATGGTGCCCAGAACAGGACACAATGCTCTAGCTGAGACCTCACTAGTGCCAAGCAGAGCGGGACAATTACTGCCAATATCTTCCATCTAACACTTCTGTTAATACACCCTGGGGTGATATTTGCCTTTTTTGCATCTGCATCACATTGAATATGAAGCAACAATTTGTGATCCACTGTAACCCCCACATCGTTTTCAATAATACTGCCACCTCGCCAGTTAACCCCCAGTTTGTACTTGTGCATTTGATTTTTCCTTCCTAAGTGAAGTACTTTGCACTGGGCTTTATTGAACTTCATCTTATTAATTTCAGACCAAGTCTCCAATTTATGAAGGTCATTTTGAGTTCTAATCCTGTCCTCCAAAGTGCTTGCCTGGTGCTATCTGCAGATTTTGTGTGTACATCATCCAAGTCATTAATGAAAATATTGACCAGTACAGACCCATCAGAGACCGCCATGGGACCCCACTAGATGCACCCTCCCAGTTTGACAGTGGAACATTAGTAATTGCTCTTTGAGTATTCTCCCCACCCCTCAGTTATGCACATACCTGAAAACAATCTAATGACAGGGAGGGTAGTTTGGTAGGCAAACAAGATTAGCGCAGGTCCACTGAACATCTGTGATGTTTGGCTGAAATTTATAGAATTGGGAGAAAATGATTTCAGTGTCTGAGCTAAGCCTAGAACTCAAGAGCTGCTGGCTTCCATGCTTGTGTGACTTAGATCTCCTGCACATCTTAAATGTAATCTAAGAAAAACAAATGCAAAGAGAGGCCTCACTTCTCAAAGTCACTGAACACTACTGAGAGGTGGGGTGCATCCTCAGTTCCCACCCAAACAGCTGCTGATTCAAAGTGTTAAACAAAGCACCAATCACCAGCCTGTAAAAACAGCGGCTCAAGGGCTCTCTGAATGCCCAGCATTTGGTAACTTTAGTAAAAAGAAGGTTTTTTGTAGAGATGGGCAAATAAGACAAAGTCATTTCCATGAGTCTTTTAGGATTTTAAAACAAATTCACTTTCACCAGGTTCATCTCCCCTTTTGTTGTTTGCTTTCTGCAAACATTCAAGAGCAGCTCACTTTCCTGGCACCAATACTTGCTGAAAATGAATTTCTAAGCCAAGAACAATTGTCTACCTGTCAGATCAGGGCGCAAAACAATACCAGGTGACCTAGCTGACTAATTAGAACTAAGCAACACAATTTGAATTTAGAATGTGTGTAATTAATCCATATACTAAAAAAATGAATAGCTCTCTGTTGAATAAGTATGAATAATGAATAAGTTCAAAGTAACTGCAATCTGCTCATGGATTTTTCTGTGAGAAGAAAAAGAAGTTAGTATTTGAAGTGAATTATTTGCTTAGCTCCACTATTTTGCTAAAATATCCTTTACTAAGAGCAAAACCAAATGAAACAGAGATGTCTGCATGGTAAATGAGTCAGGAATAAGTGACATTGTTTATAGAAAATGCTGTTTGTGAAAGAAAAACCAAAAATGGCAAAATCTGTGCTCACAGCAGATAAAACCATGTGACAACATTGGTACTGTAAAAGTGATAATCCATAAGTGGCAATACTAGGGGGAAATACACTAGTTATAAACTTTAAATTAAATTACTGTAGCTAATACTGACCTGAGACTAGAGATATGCTAAACTTAGTGTTTAAGTTTATGTGAAAACGATCTTACATGTTTGATTTGCATGTATTTGCACTCCTTGAGTTTCGTTTTGGGTTTGGAGTTTAAGCAAAGCCAAAAATCTGCAGCTATGTGTAGTTTTGTAACTACATGAAGCCACCAGGTTCAAATAGTCCTGACATAGAACTGTAAATTGGCTTAGGTTCTTGTGAAACCGGGACAAATTTCTCTCAAAGGGTTCCCAAGTCTTAACAAACCTTTCAATGAACCTCTGCCAAGTTTTGAGTTTGTGGTGAAACCCAAAAGGCAGGTGGAGCCTCACCTTGCTCCTGGGTTTAGTTATTCAGAACAACTCCAGTGGAGCCCCCTAGTAGAATAGCCTAAAGCTAAGTGCTGTGGAGGAGATGATCTTTCTCCATGGGTCCCTACTCCACACCCCCACTCAGGCTGTGACGTGGAAAAGGTAAGAAATAGAGATAGGGAAAGGAAGAAGTGGGTGAGCCAAAGAGAGACAATAATAAAAAGGTTCAGGTACGGTAGAAATAGGTGAAACTATAACATTTAAACTCAGCGTTCAACCAAACTGAACAGAACCCTCAACTTTTGGACCCAATAATGAGATTTTTGGTGAGAGAATAACTATATCTCCACTCACTTGTCTGCAATACAGTGTCAAGTGTTTCTCCAACTGTGCACTAGACATCACATTAACCTGAATGCTGAGTAACAGAGTTAATTAAGTGGATATACAACATGGAAAGCAGACCTTTCTTCCCATGTTCTGGGGAAAAACCACCCTTCCTCCACAAGCGCTGGAGGGAGGCCCGGGAGATGCAGGGGAAGCGCGGGGCCAGGGTGAGTGAGAGTCCGGCCTGGCCCCGAGCAGGCAGGACCTAGCAGCGTGCACGCTGCGCCCAGCCCCTGGTCAGTCGCGTCTGGGCTGCTGCCCAGCTGGTGCTATCCCGCGGCGGCCCCGGAGTGGTGGCAGCAGGCCCCTGCCCCCCCGTCCTGCTCGGGTCCCGCAGGGGAACGAACGGGCCTGGCCTGCCGGGTCCCTGCAGCAGGCCTGGGCTCGGGGAGTAAAGGCCCGGGTGTCAGAGCCGCGCTCGGAGCCGCCGAGCTTGGCCATCGGCCACTTCCTCCCCCCACGGCAGTGGGAGCTGCAGCAGCGACTGCTCCCGTGTCCCGCTGCCCAGGGGGGGAAAAACAACCGCCGGTTGGCCCCACTGGCCGCCCCCCTGCTCTCCCTACCGCCCGACTGAGTCCTGCCTGCACTGGGTCCAGGCCAGACTCTCACTCACCCCGGCCCCGCGCTTCCCCTGCGTCTCCCGGGCCTCTCTCCAGCGCTTGTGGAGGGAGGAGGAATGGTGAGCCTGGGGAAGAGGCAGGGATTTGGGGAGGGAGCCAATCGGGGGAGAAGGGGGCAGAGTCAGGGCGGGGAGGGGATGCGAGCACTTCTGGGCTCCAGAGCATTTCCTTGTTTGTCCAGTGACCCTCACATCGGTCGGGATGGCGGGACAAACAAGGAAATATCGGGACAGTCCCGATAAAATCGGGACGTCTGGTCACCCTAGATCAGCGGTGGATCGGAGACACTGGGGGCGAGGGGGTGAAGCTGATTGGTGGGGCTGCCAGTGGGTGCTCAGCACATGCTATTTTTTTCTGTGAGTGCTTCAGCTCCACAACACCCTTGGCGTCAGCACCTATGTTACCATCCCTCCACCCCATTCCTGTTCACCCCCAATTCCCAGCTGGGCAACCAAGGACGGGGTGAATGTGGAGATGAGTAACTGGGTGACGGGATGTCAAAACAAGGCTCACTGCTCTGTAATAACCAGAATTAAACCTAGTGCCTTTTCGGGTGATCAATTCAACATTTCCTACCCTCCGGCATAGTAGCTGATATTAATGAAAGGTGAAATATTTTTATTAGCAGTTCAAGGTTATTAGACTCCTTCAGAGTCCTCCCATGGATACTATATCAGCCTGGTGACTTATTGCTCTTTATTTTATCGATTTGTTTTCAGCAGCCATTCTTTTTCGACCTCAATCCCTGAAACAGTCCCTCAACTTTAGCACCTGAAAAGCCTACATCTGGGCCAAGTATCTCGCCACCACAGATTGATAAAAAGAAATCACTAGCTTCTCTGTGCTCTATTCCTTACTCTTTAATTGCTCTCTTCACCCCCTGGTGGCCCAGAGGAGCTACTGATTCCCTCACAGGCTTTGTGCCTGCAGCGGATAGAAATAAAGAATTTTTGTTATTTGTTGTTATGTCTTTGAGTGTTAGCTCTTCAAATTCCCTTATTCTTCTTCACTCCCACCTTCCTTAAGTTTGCTCCTCTCTATAGACTTCTCTCAGGCTGGATTTCCATTTCCCAAAGGATACCCATTTGACTGAAATAACCTCTTGCACTTTGCCATTTTGAACAATAGTGGATTTGTTGAGTTGTGTTCCTGTTTCTTATTTAGAGGAATGCATACTTTGCTATTCTAGCAGAGTATCTTTCAGTAGCTCTCATATGTTTGCAGAGGAGTTGTAGCCATGTTGAGCCCAGGATACGAGAGAGAAAAAGTAGGTGAGATAGTATATTTTATTGCAGAGGGGATGCGTGGGAGGTTGCCCCCTCCCCTCAGATTTGCTGCTTGGCTTGTACTGAGCATGCTCACACAAACTGAGCATGCTCAGTAACACTGCTGAAGCCGGCTGCCCTCACTCAGGCCCCTCACTATTGACAGGCATGGGTCACTTCTGTTTTATTGGTCTCTGCTGTAGTGGAAGATACAAGCTTCTGAGCTACATGGAGCTCACCTTCAGGTCGCGGGAAAGATATCAGAGTGTCTGAGCTAAATACAAGTTGGGACAAGCCCCCCACAGACCAGGACACACCAACTCAAAGCAACACCAGACTCTGCTAGAAAAACAGATGCAAAACCTGCAGACATATCTCCACTGCTATGATGAGCAACACCCTCTCCCACACATGCCTTTTAAGATTCATGTGTTTTACACATGCTTATCACAACATGTGGTGTATCTAACCTGGTGCATCAATTGTCCCAACAACTAATGTGGGTGAAACCAATCACTATGCCCTCAGTTGTACTCACACAGAAAAGGGATAAAAGACAAAAACCATGTCACCCCTGAGCAAACACTTTTCACAAAGCAATCATTCCATATCTGATTCTTCAGGACTCTTCACAGAAAACCTGCACAGCACCTTCAAAAGGCAACCCTGGGAATTTAATTCCTAACTCTGCTAGGCACCAAAAACCCTGGACTCAATAGAATCATAGAATATCAGGGCTGGAAGGGACCTAAGACATCATCTAGTCCAACCCCCTTTTAAAAGCAGGACCAATCCCCAACTAAATAGGGACACTGGTTTCATTACAACAATTTGTAACACATTGCCTGCCACCCTCAATTGCCCATTTCATTCAAGTGATCCTGTCAGGGCTGGCTTTAAGCCAATTCCCCCGATTCCCCGGAATCGGGCCCTGCACCTAAGAGGGCCCTGTGCCCGTGCCTTAGAGGGCCCCGCTCCAGGGGTCTTCGGTGGCATTTCGGTGGCAGAGGGTTCTTCGGTGCCACGGAAGACCCGGAGCGGACCCGCTGCCACCGAATTGCTGCCAAAGCCCCGAACCACCGCTGGGTATTGGAATTGGGCCCCGCGGGTCATAAAGCCAGCCCTGCCCCCTGTAATATGTTATCCCATATGCTTAACAATCTGTCCCAACTGGTGTTTAACTCAGTCACTCTGATTTCCTTCCCCAAACCTGAAGAGCTCTGTGTAACTTGAAAGCTTGTACCTTCCACCAACAGAAGTCGCTCCAATAAAACATATTACTTCACCTACCTCGTCTTTCTCAGTAGCTTTTGTAGTGAGTTTAAGGATTTAATTTTCTCACTGTGTCTTAAGTGACTTTTTCACCAGCTCCCTCACATTGTAATGATCAAAACAGTCTAGTATTACAGTACTAGCTGTTGGTATGATGCCTTCCCTGAGGATGCTGGACTTCATTTTATGGTGGGCATTATTAGTGGCTCATCTATAATCATTTATTCTTGCATCACACCTGCCCACCTACTCTTGGTAGTGAAAGAGGAAATAACTCCACTCTCTACCAAGGCCCAAGATCTCAACCAAGCGAGAAGGGCCTTTCCTCACCTGAATACAACAGATAACCTAGCCCTCAGTGATTTCACAGAATTGCTTATCCTTGTGGGTACACATGGCATAGACTATACCTTGATAATCCTCATTAACAGAGTTCATGTGAATCTTCTGGAGGGAGTTTTGGAGACAAAGGTGTGGGCTCAGAAGGATAGATTTCATTTCAGCTATCATCATTTTAAATTGCATTGTAGTTTTTGCAGGACATCTCACCTTTTTCTTTACCTTGAATTGTATCCTGAATTTGCTTACCTGTTTGATGGTATTTAGTTCACTGGAATCTCCTTAACTAGCCCAAATCTTCTCCATTATGTTGAAGAGTGTAATATCAAAATGGATCTTTACTTCTGTGGAGAATGATAGAGTTATGTATATTATTTCTTAAATACCATGTGACCCCCAGGTTACCTGTGTGATATTATCCTGCCCAAAAAACAGAGTTAAATCAAAGGAGGCTGTAAAAGAGAAACCAAGAGAAAATGAAACAACAGCAAAGATAAGGGGCTATGACAGTGTACATGAAGTGTCCAGATAGTCTGGCAAGGGGTATTCTTCCCAGACCAAAAAATCCACGGTCAAAAGGAATATTAAACCTTAAAGATAAGGCCTAAAGATGAAGGCTGCTTGCTCAAGGAGAGTCAGTGAGAGTTGAGAGGCATGCAAGGTGACAGACAGACAGAGGGCTATGTCTACACTACCACGGTAAGTCGACCTACACTACGCAACTCCAGCTATGTGAATAACATAGCTGAAGTCAACGTACCTTATGTCAAGTTACCGCGGGGTCTACACCACGGGGGGTCGACGGGAGAAAATCTCCCATTGACTTACCTTACTCTTCTCGTCAGGGGTAGAGTACAGGGATCAACTGGAGAGTGATCTGCAGTTGATTTGGCGGGTCTTTACTAGACCCGCTAAATCGACTGCCAGTGGATCGATCTCAGAAGGTCCATCCCTGCCATAGTGTAGACCTACCCAGAGAAAGCATGCTGTAAGCATGGCAGTCTGTTCCACTCGCTCAGAGAGAGTGGTTAGCTGGGCAGAGGGGCACTTACAAAAGTTTTCAAGGAAAGATAAAGTGTTAGATAAAGGGCAGTATGCATCTAGTCCTTTATTGTTTTCGCCCATTGCTCTGTCTGCTATATATCTTTAGGTGGATGAATAAAGAATGCTTTGTTTTGAAGAAACTGGTTTGGGGTCACTAATCAGCTACTGTCACAAGTTCCTGGAAGAAAATGCTAATAGGTGCCAAACTCAGTTAGACTTGTCAGGTTAACGCAGTTGGGAAACAGGGAGTGCTGCAGTAGTCTAAAAGTGGTTGGAACACATGGTTCCACCCAGAGTCAGGTGCAATAAGCCGTATGATAACACTCTATCCCACTTGTGTCTCTGGAGGATGTTAAACAGCAGCTACTAAAGTTAGACATTTTTAAGTCAGCGGCTCCAGATAATTGTACCCAAGAGTGTTAAAAGAGGAGGAGGAGCTCACTGGACCATTAATGTTGATTAGCAATAAGTCTTGGAACACTGGGGAAGTTCCAGAAGACTGGAAGAAAGCTAATTTTGTGCCAAGTTCTTTAAAAAAAAAAGGATAAATGGGATGACCTTAGTAATTATAGGTCTGTTAATCTGATATAGATCCAGGCAAGATAATGGAGCTGCTGATATGAAACTATTAAAGGAAGATAATATAATAAATGCTAATCAATATGGGTTTATGGAAAATATCCTATCAAACTAACTTTATATCTTTTTTTGTTGAGATCACAAGTTTTGTTCATAAAGTATGCATGTTGATGTAATGTATTTAGATGTTCTGTAAGGCATTTAACTTGGTACTACATGACATTTTGATTACAAAACTAGAATGATGTAAAATGAACATGGCACATATTAAATGGATTTAAGGCTGGGTAACTGATAGATCTCAAAATGAAACCGTAAATGGGGACTCATCACTGCACAGTTTTGTTTCTAGTAGGGTTCTTGGCCCTCTGCTATTTCGCACTTTTGTCAATGACCTGGAAGAAAATAAAATCACTGAAAGTTTACAGCTGACACAAATTTAGGGGAATGGTGCATAATGCAGAGGTTAGGTCGCTTATACAGAGCAACCTGGATTGCTTGGGAAGTGGGGTGCAAGCAAACTCTGTTTTAATAAGGCTAAATGTAAAATCTATACATCTAGGAACAAAGAATGTAGGCCATACCTACAGGAGGAGAGACTTATTCTGGGAAGCAGTGACTCTGAAAAAGATATGGGGGATGATCAGCTGACCAGAAGCTCCCAGTATGATGATGTGGGCAAAAAGACTAATGTGATCGTGGGATGCATAAACAGGGGAATCTCAAGTAAGAATAGAGAGGTTATTTCCTGTCTGTATTTGGCACTGGAGTGACTGCTGCTGGAATACTGTGCCCAGTTGTGGTGTCCACAATTCAAGAAGGATGTTGATAAATTGGAGAGGGTACAGAGAAGAACCATGAGAATGAATAAGGACTAGAAATCCTGCCTTATAGTGATAATCTAATTAGATTGAGCTCTTTGAGTGTGACCAAGAGAAGATTAAGGGGTAACTTGATTACAGTCTATAAGTACTTACAGGGGGAACAAATATTTAATAATGGACTCTTCAATCTAGCAGAGATAGGTGTAACATCATCCAATGGCTGGAAGTTGAAGCTAGACAAATTCAGACTGAAAATGAGGCATACGTTTTTAACAGAGAGTAACCATTGGAACAACTTACCAAGGGCCACAGTGGATTCCCCATCACTGACAATTTTAAAGTGAAGATTGAATGTTTTTCTAAAAGATATGTGCTAGGAATAATTTTGGGGATGTTCTCCTGTGTTATAGAGGAGATCAGCCAAGTGAGCATAGTGGTCCCTTCTGGCCTGGGAATCCATGAAAGACTAAGAGGTTAATTTGAGGGAGCCTAAAAGGGCTCTAAAAATAATGGTTCACCAGTAATCATGACAACTGCTCACAATGATGAACATGCAGAAAAATTAAGGTAGGATTTAGAGGGTTCTATTGTTACCTTAGTCTGTGACCTTGTTTGATCCCATTAGGTAAGCAAGACCAGGCGTCACCAATGCTTGTCTGGGAGACCTCCAAGGAAAACAGGTTCCTCACAATTATATAGCCCCCAGTTACTGAGCCAACTGCTTCATTAGTCCAGTAATTGCCAGCCACATGTCAGTAATCCCTAAGAGAAACTGGTTAATTGCTATCAATTAAGCCAGCAGACTCCTCTATGCTGCAGCAACCTCAGTGACCAGGGTACCACAGCTAGTACTCTGTCACACTTTCAATTAGTCCTGAACCAATGCCCCAAGTAGCGTTAAGCACCTCTGGGCTACTTATTGTCTTTTGGATGAGATGTAAAACTCAGCTCCTTAGCCATTTGTGTTCATTAAAGGACCCAAGAGAGTTTTTGAATGAGGTGGAATGTTAGCTTTAATGTCTTTAACTTTCTAATTTTATTAATTACATGCTGCCTACGTAAAATCCCTTTGCAGTTTCAGATTGTTATAGTATTCTTCTTCACTTCCTGTCCCGTTCAGTTGTCTAATGTTTCTGTGCACTGTTAAATAGCTGCCATGCCTCTCTGTAGTGGGTGACAGAATTTGTAAGGCAATCTGGGATCGGTTGGGATTAAATGTATTATAAAAGTAAAGTTATTTTTGCTGTTATGTTGAGCACTACAATGTTGTTTCATAGCATCATAGCACTGGGAAAATTCATTTGCAAAATATATTTCATTGTTGTTTATGACACATACAAAGGAAATACCAAATAAATACCACAATGACAGCCTAGGCATAGTTCATTCTACCATAATAAGCAAAATCAAACTAATTAAGCCCTTATTGCAGCTTGCAGGAAGAAAACACACTTCTAATATACTATGAATACCTGTCCCACTAAATAGGGGCTTGACTGTGCCTAACCAAGCAGAGATATACAAAGGCAGTGAAGGGGTGCAAGGAGCCTTTCCCTCAAGACTTCCATTGACTTCAGTGGGCTTTAGTGTCCTTATGCAGTGGTTGAGCATAATCTTGATGGGGAACTGTTAGCAATGATCCAGGGTAGCACGGCTGGAGCTGCTAACCTCCTTCAAGGGGATAGAAGGGGTATGGCAGGTATGGGGCAATGACTGGCTTGGTACAGAGGAGAGTGCATGCTGCTCCCCTTTAAATGCATAAAGAAGTTTTTCTGGTACATACTCCCCTGGAACTCCAGGTGGGATTCTGGCTGAGACAGCTAGATTTCTTCTTGGGCATTCCATTACAGTGTGCTCCCATGGCAGGGCATGGCTTAAAAGTGACCATCTGACCCTTAGAACATAATAATTTGCATGAAGGCTATGTACAAATTCACAGTTGCTATAACAAGGAGGAAATATTTTCCAGTTGTACCCAGCTTTGTCAGTTTCTTCACATAAGCAGTGGTCAGTAGAAAGTAAAGTATGTGCTAACACACCAGTAAGTATACAAAAAATACTGCTTTGTCTCAGATGCTTGTGTGGTAACTGTTGGCAAATGGGATCTTTGAAGTGGAAACTAGTGTAACTACAATTTGAGCAGCAGTATTGCATGGTTGGGAGAAGCTAGCAGAACCACTAGACATTTGGATTCTGATTTATGTTCTGCTGCTGAGTACAAAGTTGCATCAATTCCCCAGAATTTTCTGAATCTCAACTGGAGCTTTTTGAAACATGGTAGAAATGAACATTTTAGGAGGGGGGGTGGTGGGACAAAACGAGAACATCCCATCTGACCCCCTTGAAATTTTGATAGTGTTCAACTCTGAATCACACCGGCTCCCATGGTTTTACTTCCAGGTTGGATCCACATCTGGAAGGGGCTTATAGTCTGTCTGCATCTGAATGGGAACCATTCTCCTGAGAAAAGTTGATCTTGTGATATTTCCATCATTCAAAGTGACAAATTTCTCATGGTCAGCTGACCATGACACAATCTGCTATTGGGGACCAAATTCCCAGAATAGTAGCTCAGGTGCTTTCAGTGCCACTGAATTTGAATCTGAACCTGAGCTCTGATTTAGTCTTGTTTCAAAACCCATTTAAACCTAGTGCAGAGCCAGATCCAATCTAGTTTAAAAGTAACACTAAAACAATTGAAAATGAGGCAACAATAGAAAATGCCACACTTCAAGACTCTGTCATTGTACACAGCATTTACAACTCTGAAGTAGTAGTTTGAACATATTCTGTTGTAAGCCAATAAAAGGCACCTGCCTATTTTAACTTTCTGCTTCTCCACCCTATGCTTTTTGCTACCCACATGTAAATTCACAAACACAGGAAGTCAATAGCAGCATTTTTGTTAGCATCTGATCCTTTTATCTTAATAATATTCAATTCTGAGATACCAACCTAAGAGGTTCCTGAGGAATATGATGGATGGGTAGACGATATAGAGCTGGATGAATACCTACAAAATTGTTCTCCAATTTTTGATCAAATAAATACTTAAAATTCACTTTGCCTGTGTGTACACTCTTATGTTTGCTTTCTGTGAATCATTCCCTGGCAGAAATTAATGGAAATAGCACATTAAGCAAATAATGGTATGAAGAGAATTTCAAAATTGAACACTTAACATCAGGTGTCTAGTGTAAGAGAGACTCTCATTGAGTTAGGGAACAGAAACCATATCATGCGATTTGTGTCTAATCAAAGACTGCCAACTTCCTTTGAATTTGGATCATCAAATAACTAATGAACTGCTTGTGAGTGACCTACATAATATGAGTTATTAAACAGCAAATTCGGAATACTTGATAAATTTGCAAAAATTGCAAGCTGTTTTTGGATAATTTGTGAACAGAAAAGTTTGTGAATTAATTATTTGCCATGAATGCTTTGCTCAGTTCTGCTGACTCCTTTCTAATCCCAATGTGATACTGTAATAGTGACAATGCAGAGAAACCAGTTTACTTCTGCTGTGTCAGTGATACCACAGCATTTCTGGGATTGCTTCTTGATTCTCAAGCTAATTATACTAGGCCAACAATCCCATTCTTGATTCTTATTTAAAAAAAAAAATCTTGACCCTTGCCATGCATGGGATAATCAGAATCATTTTAAGTGATGTCTATAGTTATAATCAAGGCATAATAGGCATTTTGCACCCATGATAAATTCTGCCACTCAGAATAAATTTGTTAGTCTCTAAAGTGCCTCAAGTACTCCTGTTCTTTTTGCGAATACAAACTAACACGGCTACAACTCTGAAACCTATCAGATAAATCAGTTACATCTTTTTCAGTCTTTTATGTTCGCATTGGAAAAAAAGGTGTGACTTGGCTCATGAACACATGCCAGTTTGGCTGCTTGGCTCATAATGAAGATAATTGGCCTTAAAAAAATTTTTGTAAAGCACATCGGAATTTCAGTAACTTGTGTCTTAAAATATCTGCAAGTGTTTTAGATGCTTAAAGGCTGCCGAATACCCTCTGCTGTATTAAACTTTACTGCAGGTAGGAAGCCCTACCCTGCTTAAATCATATGCCCTAACCTTGAACGTTGGACTAGTTCTGGTAAACCTATCTCAAAAAGAGATGGAGCCAAAAACCTACCTCAAAAGAGAAGGGGCCCAGTGACAGGGGAGCAGAGTTACTAAAGGCATGGAGAGATTTCCATAGGAGGAAAGACTGAAAAGATTAGAACTGCTCAACGTAAACAAGTCAGAGGAGACATGACAAAGCGATGGCAAATAATGACTGGTAAAGTGAAGGTGAATTTGGGGCCTCTGCTTCCGCTTTACCACAGTACAAGAACAGTGGGACACCCAATGAAAGCGAAAGGGAAGCAGTTTCAGACTGATAAGAGAATGTGAAAGTGGCATGCCTTGTATTTCTGCTTCTTGCCTCTTCCCCTGAAGCATCTGGTCCTGGCCACTGTCAGAGACAGGATATTGAACTAATGGATCAGGGATCTGATCCAATATGGCAAGTCCTATGTTTAGTCTGAATAGGTAGCTTCTGTTTCATCAGCAGGAATGGACAATTGCTGCTGCCGACTCCCCTTGTTGATGATAGAGGAAGTGACATGAGTATGGAGAAGGGTCTGTACATCTGAAAAGGAAAAATGGGAGAGTAAGGGGTCTGGCAGGGCATCTATGCCTTTAAATATATTATAGAATTACAATCAAAAACATACAGCAGAGGAGGCAAAATGGATTGAACAGACATAGGAGAGACAGGAAAAAGATTGGGGGAATTGGTAGACTAGGAGAAAAACTTTTGGTGATATGAGCTGACCTGGACTGGGGGTCCATGAGGGTTAAGCCCCCAGGAAGCACCCAAAACCCTAAAGCTGTTCCTGAAGAGGACCAACATTCCAATAAAGTTTATCCATATGTAGTAACCCCTTTTATTTCCCTTGCAGATGTCCACTCAGCTCTTTCAGTCCTACGGGGAACTAAGCCTGAAAAGTAGGGATGAGTGAACCAGTTTATATAAACTTAGCACCATTGCAAACCTTTGCCCATTCTTCATATTTAATCACTAGTTTCTGTTAGAAGTTTGGAAGAGTTGGGTTAACTTTTTCTGAAAATATCCGCTCTGTGCACCTCTGCATATCCTGCCTGGATCAAAATATAGTTGGAGGCTAGTCTGATGACACATCTCACCCAACTAAGACTAGAAAGTGCTAGAAATGTTGCAGGGCAGCTTTTGTTCTCAAGATTTCCAGCACTTTTTCCTGCTGTTTGGATCTTATCCTGCTCACAGTGAAGGCAATGTAAATGTTCACATTTACTTCAACAGGATCAGGATTGGGTCCTCTGTAATAGGGTCTTAATAGATGCAAATCTTATTAGAAATACCTTCTTTTATAACAAGCATCAAGCTGTGCAAAGCTCCAGGGCTAAGCAAATTATACCTTAGAATACTGGCTGAAATGGCAGAAGAGATTACTAGCCCAGTAATACAGGTTTTTAATTACTGCTTGCAAATGGGGTAGTATTGAGGGTCTGGTGAGAAGTAAAAAATAATCCCAGTATTGAAAAACTCAATTTAAATCATGTTTTAAAAGTTCTTTTCTACTCAGCATTATTAATCACCCATCACAAACTGTTTAAACAAATGTTAATTGAGTTCTTGAAAAGGATTCCAGGTAGCAGTTTTGGAGATAGATGCACTCCATTTATCCATAGAACGGGTACAGAAGTAGTATCAGTAGTAGAAGCTTCCCCACATTGTCCAGCCAGTGTGCTCAACTCTCACCTAGCAGGATCATGTCTAGTAATTAGATTAATATTGCCAGTGTCCACCCAAGCAGCTAGTTGCTAGGAATTTGACACCATTTTGTGTGAGCTTTTCCCTGCAAACACAACTGCAAAAATTCAGCCTAGAGAGCAAGGTATTTTAGCAACACTGAAATAGTTGTATAGATCCAAGGGCTTGCGGTGGCATTGGTGAGTGAAATGAAGGGAAGTCCTTGCTTTTTAGGAAGTAGATGAACAAAGTGAGAGAATAGTTGTAGTTAGAGATATGAGAAACATATTTTGATAGCAAGAGTTAAAGATCTATATAACATCACCATGTTTAAGAGGATGGATGATCTGGTGCAGACGAAATGAGAACTAACCTAAACTTTTGTCCAGTACTTGAGGTGAATTCAAATTAACCAGATTGAAACATCAAAAAAGTTTGTTTTCTTTTTTCCTGTATTTCTGCTGGAACTGAAAATACCAGAACAAGAAAATCTGTTCTCAGACTAGTTACAATCTAGTTGGTATCAACAAGTATCTATTTTTCTTGTAATTATGTTGTGGTAGCACGTTGAAACCATAACCAAAATGTCTGATTTCAATGGGAAAAAATAACTGCAAGTCAGCTGAATTACTCTACACTTATGCCAGTTCATATGAGAGCAGGAAGTGTCCCAATATGTTAAAAAATGTAATAGTTACTAAACCAGAAACTAATATGTTATTATGTTATTATAATATGTTATAACTATGTTATTAACAGGAACAGCCACTAATATGGTAACTGGTTCAGACATGACAAGCTTAACTCTCCTCTCATTTCACGGTATCTATGAGGCATGACAGAGCACTTTGTTTGACTGAGACTGAAAGATGATCATATAGCTGACAGACAAATCTAATACTTTACCTACAAGTCGATATTTTATTAGAGAAATAAGAGTAATCTCCTAGAAGAAAATTGCTGCTATTTTATTACCATTAAAAAGAAGAATTTGAACACAGGTTATGTATATCCACTAAAGACAGGCTGAAACCAGATGTTCAATCCAAACCTCATGCTTTGAGAAAGTCTGGATCCTAAGCCAAATCCAAACATTGACTCATGCCATTGTAGAGAAGAGACAACCTGCAACCTACTGGATCTAGACACCCCTGAACTATCGGGAAAGTCAGGACAGATTCCAGAGCTGAATTTTGTGGCTCAAGTCCATATTAAATATGTCCATGCCTGCAGATTCACTCAGGGTCACTACACTAGAAACAACACAACCACCACTCTGAATGATGGAGTAATACACAGGGGAAAAAGTGTGTGACTGTGCAATTAAAAGGCCAGATTCTGCCCTGCTTTAGGGCAGGTTTGCCTTGCACTGCAGGCACAAAGCTACCCCAGAAATGAAGTTTAGTCATACGAGGATCCGCCACAGTGAAGGGGACTCTTACTTGGCACAGAGCTGCCATATTGGTTCCTATACGCACCTGATCTCCCAGCCTTCCCTCTGGCTAGCATGGGATGGCGGGGAAGGATAACTAGAAAAAAAGGAACATGGTGGTCATCACTGTGGCTTGCTGTAACAGCTGTTCTTACTTATGCTTTGTGGCTGGTCCTATGCAGACTGGCTGCAGGATCATTGGAACATAATGGTAGCCTAGAGATTTATACCTGGGGATACTTTTCTCAAGCAGAGGTAAGGAGGACGTGGGTGAGAGGGGGAAAGCTGCAAAAAGCATAGCTCTGTGGGATCTCCTACTTCTCAACCTACAGAGACCCTGGAGGTGGTTGTCTGCCTCTTCAAGCAGAAAAATCTAGTCAGAAGAAAGTGGATAGTGTAGCATAAGATCAATATCACTCTAGGTATTGTGCTATACAGTACTTAATCAGACACTGCATCCAGAATGCCATGATTTCAGTGGAGGCCTTGTTGGCCCTTCTCAGCATCAGTTTTTGGCACAGCTCCTGCTATTCTCATTGAAGCAGATTTTTTTTAAGTGAAACCCGGAAAAGCTGTGAAGTGTTGGGCAGTGCTAATAGCCAAAGCTGACAGAGCCCAGATCAGCCGTTCTAGTTACAGATCCATTTCCTTCAAAAATGGAAACTGCAAAATCCAAGCTAAAGTATTGACTAAGAGAATGATACTTGCCGACCCTTGTGCATCTGACCTAAAGATGGTTCTCAGCTGCTGGCAAGCAGCCCCAGGAAGTGACTTAACACCACACAACAAACTAAACATTGTCCTCACATCGTGGAGATTTCTGAGGCAGAAATGCCTTGGTCAGTCTCGAAGGGGATTTTCTGTCTGTGGGGTTGGCAAAGTTTAGAAGAGGAGCTACTTGTGCAGAATGGATGGGAGTGGTATCAGCAGGAGCTTAGGCTAGGACTCAACAAACCAAATCCAGCTACAAGGTGCTCCACTGCATCTAGACTCAGAAGAAGGCCAGGCTCAACTAGCACATTAGCTAAGCCCAAACTAATCTTGACCAGTTTTCCTAGTCAAGATAAACTCACAGATACTGAGGGTACGGAAAGGGGAACAAACAAATTGGCGGTTCCACACCACACCACCATGCATGCTGTCATGGCCAGGGTATCTCTATACTGCCCTGCCTTTTATTCTCCCTCTACCAGGCCCTTTTACAGAGACTCCACTCACTCACTCAGCCAATCACCACCCTTTCTGGGATGATTCAGACAACTAACTCAAAAGTAAAACTCAAAGTCCCAAAAATCCATCCCAAAGCATGGCTCTTACCTCAGAGCCTGGGCAAGCAAAAAGGTTCCCTCACAGAGTCTTTAGGGGGGTGACCCACCCTGATGTTTGGCTCAAAGCTGTCTTGCACAGAGCCAACTGCCCTGTAGCCTTCCCAGAATCAGCCCTCTCAAACAACTGCTTGAGGTTCCCTCCCCACACGAGGTGTCTCTGATTGGCTCATTTAGCAAGCCTGCTCCAGGCTTCAAGTCTCCTGCGTGCAGTGCCTTCACTCATAGGTGCCTGTGGTGATTAGCTACATCCTGATACTACAACATTTTAACAACAGAGTCTTTTAACAACGGTTCTGCAGGACTGCCATTGTTGGCTGGCTACTTTCTTGAAGGTGTCATGGTAGCTATTTTGTTTGATAAGAAACTGGAAGGGGAGAAACCTGATTGTATTGATTTTCCCTGGATGAATGATCAGCTCCATCAACTACCAGGGAAGTAAGTAGATGACATATGCTCTGCTTTGTATAAAATAACCTAAAAACCAGGAAAAAACAAAACATTCCATCGCACTAGCCCATATCATTTCCCCACAAACCGTTATTAGAGACAGGAAACTGTGAGTTTCCCTTCATGGAGTTTCCTGCAGATCCTTCTGCTGGAGAAGCCTGTGCAGCCTTACTCTCTCCTCAGAAAGGAGCAGGGATTTAAGTTTCCTGAGCCTGTAAAACTCAAGCCATCAGCTAGTAGACAGAAGCATCAGTGGGGAATTTCTGTGCCCTCTGCACTCCCCCCTGCCTTTGCAACCATCTTCCAGCAACTTTGGCTCGCTCTGCCATCAGGTGCTCCCAGAGCTCCCCATAAAAGGTCAGGGTCCCTATTCCTTCCCCTCCTGTCCCAGCTCATGCATGGATTCTCCTTCCCACAGAGGCACTGTCCCCTTCCACACAGGCACAAGGAAATTTGACTGTAGAGAACCCAGTGGCACAATCTGGGCCAATGCCTGGAAAGGCTTAGGCTCCACTACTACCCAGACAAGTATCTTGGATACACAGTACATTTAATGCATGCATTATTTTAACGGTTCACCCTATTTTATTGTTATGTGCATTTCCATTTGAAATGCTAAATGTCAATAAACAGACAGCCATAAAAGTGCCTCTGCTGCATTTTATTTTACTACTTATATTGAAAATTCTCGTGACTGCTTCTTTTACATGTATACAAAATGCTTTGAAGAATCCTGAGCTGTCAGGTTACTTTTGTCTGTAGTTGTGTTGCTTGTTACAACATGGTTCTTGCAAATGGACTGCATTTTATAACACTGGTATTTTATCTGGTTACTGTCCCTTCAAGCAATATTAATTTGTGAACGACGGCATGTACACCATAGCACTGTCAGGCTTTATTAGTTTCACAACATATACTGAAAAAGAAGTTAGCGTCTAAACACAGCAAGTTTATTTGTTCATTTATTTATTTTTAAATTCTAATTAGAGAAAGGAAAAGGGTGTCAGGAGTCTTTAGTGATTCACATTTTAACAGCCAGGTTATAATTTATTAATTTCCACCTTATAAAATTTTCATCACCCTTTTCCACAGGAGTCCAAGAGCAACTCAAATGTATTTATTGTTTCTAGGTAGGGTGTCATTAAATATTTGTTATCTCCTAAAGTTTGTTGGGAAATGGGATTATTTTCCACATGAAACCACACCAAATCTGATGAGAAAAGGCATTAAAAGTTGACCCAACAAATTAAATTGTAAAGCACTAGCTACCAATATAATTGTGTATAGACATTTACAATGCTGCTTATGAAAATGATCTTAATCAACCCTACTGTATTTGACTTATTCCTTTAAAATAATTATTCCCGTAGAAGGTATGAACATAGGAATGTATAGGAGGAGAAAAATTGAAAGTATTCAAGTGGATCTAACGTCTCTTCAGCAATTTCCTGAGCGGTGTCCTTTGGATTATAAGGGATCATCTGCGGTATTTTAGATAATAAACAGAATTGTTTTTGTTTTGTTTAAAGCACTATAAGATTCTATTCAGTTTTCAAATGAAATCATATCAGCACCTTCACATGCATACCCCACTTTACAGAATTTTGCTGTATCCTCTACACTTCTTCCTCTTGTGGGTTTATTTTATTCTCTATGTGCTCAGGGCCAATTCATACTCTGCAAGGAAAAAAATCTTGCAGAAGAGCTAGGGAAAGTGGTGAACTCTTTTGAAATCAGGAGTCTTCTAGGGCATCATCCCTATGAATGGACTGGATATGAGGTTTGCCTTTATAGTACCTGCTGGAGGGAATGCCTTTTCAAACAGAAGTTGCAGGATGCATAGGTAATCCTGTGGACCTTGGGACCTCTTCAAAGGGCTGGGGGATTGGTTCAGAGGTCTTGTGCCTCCATGCTACCCCCCAGGGATTCTATTCCTTATAGCTGCCTAGTTCTCTGAAGAGAACAGCCCCTTGGGGTTTACAAAGTCCCTAATCTTGTGCTTCCTGATTTGGAGGCAGAAGTGTCAAGGCTAGTGTCAGCGTTCACAGTTTCTGCAAAGTAAGTTTCCAACTAGTCTGCACAAGTAGCCTTGAAACTGCAAACCAGGATAAACTTTGACCTGCAGTGATCACTGTGTTACCAATTCCTAGCCCTTCCCCTCCACCCCACACCCGCAAAAAAATTATCACAGCTTATTTGTGATCCTCCTCTACCGCTACCCAGGACTGGCCTTTGAAGTCTGGGAAATGAAAACCATGGCTGCTGCAAGTCCCATAATATGCTTCCTAGCCCTTGCTAAGAAAGACAACACAGGGGAAAAGAGGAAGTTAGTAACAGGACTGGAATTATGTAAAGGATAAACAATATTTTACCAAAAATACTGGGTCCAAACTGCACATGTTTGGTACCTTACTCCTTGATCAGTCCTATCGAGTTCAATGGGAGTTAGGTGGTTAATCTGCTTAGGTGCTTTTGAAAATCCCACTAGACGCCCATCTGCAGATTTAGGCACCGGCCTTACCTTAAAATAATCTGGCCCTTGGGGCCTTAACGGTATGTCTACACTGCAAAGTGAAGGTGTGATCACAGCACAGATACAATTAAAGCTACCTGCATTAGCCTGAATCTATCAGGTATGGGCAACAATTGCAGGGGAACAACAGCAGTGTAGATGTGGTGGCACAGGCTTCAGCATGGACTAGCAACCTGAATATGTAGCCAGGGTCCCTGGAGGGCTTGTTCTCTGGTTGCTAGCCCTTGCCACTACATCTACATTGCTATTGTTACTCATGCTCGCTAGACTACAGCTAACATTGCTATACCTATCCCTGCTACAATCAACCATTCACTTTGCAGTATAGACTTTGAGTCATTTAGGTGTTTTTGAAAATTTTGCCCATGGGGATTATGTACGACTCGGCTCCAGTATCTCTTAAAATTCATTTTCCAGACAATTATTTCAAAACCCATCAGTTTTGAATTTGGCTTGGTAAATTTATTAAGAGACCCAATAAAGAACTCTGCTCTTGAAAGATCTTCAGGTCCCCTAGCTGTGTGTTCATGAATGTATTTTACTTCTGTATTTCTTTGCAATTTGGGCTGAAAGCAAACACTTTTGCAAAATGGTTTCTTGTATTGCATGTATGACATGTTGTGTTATGCATCTGTGTGTCACACTATGATTGCAATAAATACGAAGGGAAACAAACCTGGCCTCTGCTGTTTGTTTACCTTTGTATTCTGTCTTAATGCTTTGGTATGCATTTTTAATCTGATTCACTTCAGTTCTTTTCTGCTTGTTAACACTTTCATTCAAGAAGCACAGTTTTCACTAGCCCTGCAAATATCCACTGTTCTTCTTGCAAAAACCTTGCTGAGTGACAGCATGCTTTTATTTTATCATTATTAATATACATTATCTTTCCATACAAGTATTAACAATTCTTATTCATAACCTATTCCCCCCCCCCTTTAAGAGCCCCATTGTGTTTGGTCAACCTCTTATTATCTATGTATTTATTTGGCTCAAATTCCAGAAACGGTAACCATACAGTATAAAAAAACCTGATGGAAGGCTGGCTGTTAGTTTATTTCTCCATGCCACTAATGTTGGCAGGAGGGGGACCTGTCCTTTTCCAAAAACAAGTTCTCTCACATCTGGCTGCTAGCAATAACTGTGTTCTCAGTGGGTTCTGTTGATTATCAGTCACACCATAAAGAATTTGTCCATTTGTTAATGGTTCAAATTCACATAATTTAGCTTTATTACATGATTGTGCAATATAATAGTGTCACCGTGCCTCAGTGGGTCACAATTGAGAATACCAAATTTGGGACAACCTGCTGAGAAGGAGGGTAGACACACCCCAAAACTGGTGGTTATTCTTCTATATGATATACCAAACCAGCAACAAAAGTAAACTTCTGTCACACCACACTGGCTAACAAGAAGTCAGAAAAGCAATTTCCTTAGGTATTCCAGACCTGGATTCGACACCCAGAAACTGGACTTAATGATGAGTGGTTATTTAAAACCAATTTCATCAAACAAAAGGGTTCTTCTGATCCCAAAGGACCAGCCACATATCCAGGTCAATATATAAATCAGATCTTACCCAATAATCACGCTGTTTCCAATCCTTTAGTATCTAATATCTAAAGGTTTATTTATAAAAAAGAAAGCAAGAGGTGAGAGTTAATTGGTTAAAGGAATCAAATACATACAATAATTGCAACATTATTGGATCAGGCTTGAAGCAGTGATGAAATAAACTGCTGGCTTAAGTCAAGTCTCTGGTTGCTCACCCTGTCACGCCCTGTCAAATAGAGGGCTTAGTATTGAATCATTCCAGTGGGTACTCTTACATAGAGCAGAATATTCTTCCCCTCTGGTTCCTGCAAAAGTCTCCATTAAGTCGTCTTCTTGCATGCTCTATGCCAGGGGTGGCCAAACCATGGCTCATGAGCTGCATGTGGCTATTTACAAGTTAAAGTGCAGCTCCTGGAGCCCACCACCATGCCCCTCCCCCCATTCTCTGCCTACTGGAATGGAGGAGCAAGGGGAGCTTGGGGCTTCTGCCCTGCGGCAGGGTGGTGGGGCTTCAGCCCCATGGGGCGTGCCTGCTGGGGCTCAGGGTTTCAGTCCCCCGGGGAGCCTCCTGCGAGGCTGAAGCCCCAAGACTCCCCTCCCTGCGGGGCTGAAGCCCGAGCCTCGACAGGCATGGCCAGCTCTCAAACTTCTGAAGATGATCGTATGCAGCTCGGAGGGTCAGTAAGTTTGGCCACCCCTGGTCTATGCACTATTTTACAAGATTTGGCCCTTTATGGCAGAGCTCAAATAAAATTGCACATGTGAAATCTTACTAGTCTAATTTTCAAAGGTATGGAGTACATGCAGTGTTCCCACTAGTGTAAGCAAGAGATGTGGGTGCTCAGCAGCTCTGAAAATCAGGTACTAAAGTTATTTTCAGAAATGCAACAGAATTGCCTAATGCCTTAGAAAAGAATTATTTAAAATGTTGGAGCATAGTTTTCCCCAGCTACATTATGGAGGCCTCTGATTGCGCTGGTCATGCTCCCCCCTACTATACATCTACCAGGCTGCTGCGTTGGGATCCCAATGCTGGACCTGTGTACTTTTATGCTTCCCTTGGTCTGAGTAGGCTCCAACACTGCCTCTTTCTTTGCCTCTCTGGCACACTTCCTGGGGATAGACTTTATGTCTCTGAGCTCCTTCATGGAAGTTGGACCTTTTAGCCCAGGGACCAATGCTGACCCCTAAGACATCCCACAAGCTTAATCACATTCTCCCCAGAGCTTCAACATTGTAGGCACTCTGGTTTACAATTTATCCCTTCAGGGATGCATGATCGTTGAAGCCAACAGACCCAGACTTTGCAACCACTCTTCACTGAAGACAGCCTGAGATACACAGACCTGTGGGAAAACAACAGACCTGCACACAATTCCCTGCCTCCATTTCTTCCCCACTCTGAAATGTTCTTTGGGATTCGATCAGCATCTTCTAAGGATTCCAGGATCCTTCCTCTCCCCCTTCCCTCCTACGTGTAGCTTCTTCTCCAGAACATGGAGTCAGTCAGTCTCTCCCTCTCTGACCCCTACTTTCAGAGTCCCGCAGCTCCCGGGTGCTCCTGCAGTCAAAAAAGTTTCCCCTGTTCCAGAAACCTGTCCCTTTCTTAGTCCTCCCCCAACTTCTAAGTCTACACTACATAAAACGACAGAAGGGGTACACTTCAACAGGTGGTGGCTAGGTAGCTAGGTTGATGGAAGAATTCTTCCATTGACCTAGCGGAATCTATCCCGGGGTTTAGGTTGGCTTATTTACCTCTCTCAGGGGTGTGAGTTTTTCACACCCCTAAGCAAAATAGCTAGGTCAGGGATTGGCAACCTTTGGCCCACGGACTGTTGGGAAATCCGCTGGTGGGCCAAGCCAGTTTGTTTACCTGCAGCGTCCACAGGTTCGGCCAATTGCAGCTCCCACTGGCCGCGGTTCACCGTTCCAGGCCAATGGGAGCTGCGGGAAGCGGCGCGGGCCGAGGGATGTGTTGGCTGTCGCTTCCCACAGCTCCCATTGGCCTGGAATGGCGAACCGCAGTCAGTGGGAGCTGCTATCGGCCAAACCTGCGGATGCTGCAGGTAAACAAATTGTCCAAGCCCACCAGCGGATTTCCCTGACGGGCTGCATGCCAAAGGTTGCCAATCCCTGAGCTAGGTTGACCTACATTTTAGGTGTAGACCAGGCCTTGGCCTTTGTGTTTTTAAAGACTATACTAACAATACAGTCTCTTTGTTTCCCTCCTGGGGAATTTCTATTCTATTTAGGTTCTTATCACTGTAGTATCTGAGTGGCTTCCAGTAGTGCGTTAAGCAACGTGATTACACATTTGTCACATGTTGTTTGTTCTCTCATCCTTTCCCCAGGGGAAGTAGCATGTGCAATGGAGTGTCTTCTTTTAACAGGCTTTTAGGTTTTTGGTTTTGTTGCGGTTGTTTGTTTCTTCCTTTTTGGTTGTGCTTTGTTTGTTATTTGTTTAAATATACATATTACTATAAATACTGTATACTGGTTGTTAGAGAAGGCAGATCAAAAACATGCACCTTGCAATTGGAGTGGAAGGTGGTGAAGTTTGTGATGGTCCTGAATTTGTTGGGGAGTTCAGTCCACCCTAAGTCGTGGACTGTCCCCTGAGCAAGTTCTGTCTCCTGCACAGAGCAGCTTTACCTTTATTGTGGAGAGCTCCTTTGTGCCCGAGGAGTGAAGTTATTGATCAGGATCTTCAGCCTGGAGCTTTTTCCACTCCTTCTCCTCTAGCGATTTGGAGAAAGCTGGTTTTCCTAGCTTCAGCCATCCCAATGTTCTGTTCAGGCATGTCTTATTCGCTTGTTGACAGCCCTTAATGACTGTCTTGTTCCAAGATGAACATTCAGGCATCACTTCCATGCTCCTAGCATAAGGTGTCTGAGGCCTACACCCAAAACTTAGTTCAAGCTAGCTACGTCACTCAGGGCTGTGAAAAATTTCATAGTTAGGTGAACCTCGCCCTCGGTAAAGACCAGCTGGGTTGACTGAAGGATTCTTCCATCAACCTAGCTACTACTTCTTAAAGGTGGATTAACTACGTGGACAGAAAAAAAACCACCCTTCCATTGATGTAGGGAGTATATACTCTACAGAGCTACAGAGGCTACTGCAGCCGTGCCACTGTAGTATAGACATGATCTAAATATATAGGTAAGAATATAATAATGACCATCATAAGGGCTTAATCATACGCAGCATTCATAATACCAAATGGAATTTGTAAGTTGTACATAGACAGATTTCCCAAATTGTTGCAGGGCCATAATGTCACAGTATCAATAGATTTTCAAAATTTCATGGACAATGTTTATGCTCACAATTAAACACTTATTGTACATAGAGCATGCCTTAAAATTAGAACAATGAAGTAGAGCACCATGCTGATGTTCCAACTTGCTAGGAGTTAGCAGTCAAAGGTGAAACACTGTACCCAAGAATCCAGTTAAATTTGTATGTGCCTGAACCTAGTTATGTCTGCAGTACAGCTGGCTGAACTTTTTCCATTGAAACCTTTTTCAGCCAGACAATGGCTTTATGACCAAAATTAAAAAAAAAATTGGCTGAAATCTTTTGATTTTTTATTTTGATATATTTTGATTTATTTTGGTGAGGAACTAAAACAGTGTTTTTCATTTATTTTCACAATCTCTCTTCTTATGTTCAGTGAAAATGTTCATGGAAAAAATATGAATGAAACAAAGCATATTATTTTCTTTCTAAACGTTCATGAAATATATTTAACTTTTTTGATCAGCTCTAGTCTGGAGACAATAGAATGGTAAGAAGCTTCCAGAGCTGTAGATTGGATTCTAAGTTGTTTAGATGGATGTTCTGATCTCTCATACTTTGAAATATTATTTCTATGTTTAAACACATGTTAAGAAATTTTAAGACAGTGTTTCATGATTCTTCATTACACAACAGCTGAGTGTGGGGTCTGGTCTGATGTGGACTGGTTAAAGGACTTCTAAATTGTTCCCTAGTAAAGCACCAAGGATCAAACTAACTAGATAAAAAAAATCAGTATTTGAAGAAGAACTATAATATGGTGTGGAACTTCCATTGTAATTAATATAAACAGCACTTCAATGCTTATTTTAGAGCTCCTTGAAAATTATTTTCTGTTAATAGCACTACTAAGCATCTATGACTGTAGGGATGAGAAAAACTCATGGAGTTATCGCTAAAGAACATCACACCAAAATCTAATCCAAAAGGCTGTTCAGGATTTAATAGAGATTTTAAGGGAATATCATGTTCCCAGAACAAACATTCATGCTGAACAGTCCGAACTACACTTCATCCCCTACAATCAATTAGAAGGGGAAATGTCACAGTTGCCAACTTTCACATGGTAAATAAGCACCCCGACTTTCACAATAAGCCAAAAATCAAGCCAAACCCATTTCAAAGCAAGGCCAAAACAAGCCAATCCCTAAGAACCCCAACACTCTATGTGACTAGATCCCCCTGACGTGCAGCCTGGGACTGTGGTGGGCCCGCTGTGCACCCCTGACTCTCTCCCCCCCGCCTTGCCTCTGCTTGCCAGGATCCAATCAAAAAAAAAGAAGCAACAAGCTACAACAAGCTACAAGCCAAAAAGTAGCCAACAAGCAATGCACAAGCCAATTAAGCCAAAAACAAGCCCAATTTCTGCGTTTTTTTCACAGGTTTGGTATGTCTGGAAAATGTCCAAGTGCCTGGAAAACTTAAAGAAATTAACAAGAATGTATTCTTTTGATCCATTCCTAAAAGAAGCATGGCATGACATTTATTTATGGCATGCAAAGCTCTGAGCTAAGAGATGGTTTGTTGCAAGCCGACTATAAAAAGATTCACTGCCCTGTTAGCTTTGGTCATGCAGACGGGCCAGATTTTTGAAATATTCTATGTTTGCAAAAGTTTGGAAAAGTATATTTTATAGCTGCTTCAGTAAAACTAACAAGCAAATCTAAAAATCTCACCCTACATACCTGCTCTGGAAACACAGGAATGGCTTGTGTTCCTTTAAAGAGCAACGGGGCTGAGCGTATGGACACACTCTGAGCACTTGCCATGGAACACCATCGTCACAACAGACCACTCCCCAGGGATCACAGAGGAAATTGTCATGTATGTCACTGCAGAACCTGAGGACAAAGAAGAGAGAGAGCACAAGAGTTGCCAGATGTGAGTGAACTATGTACAGGTTGAAAAGCTCTCTCTCCTTCGCATGAACGAGTACTGAAAAGTGACTGTGTAGTTAAAATGGAAATTTATAGTGGGGGGCAGCTTCTTTTAAATCAGAGACAATATAGAACCCCACCCCCCACAAAAGACACCCCTTTAACCAACAAAGTATGCAATTAAAATGTATACAAAAGAAAGAATGCAGGTTGTGGTAAACTCAAGGTAGAAGCCAAACACCAGAGTAAACAGTAAAAAGCAACAGAGTCCTGTGGCACCTTATAGACTAACAGGCTTATTGGAGCATAAGCTTTTGCATGCGTCTGACGAAGTGGGTATTCACCCACGAAAGCTTATGCTCCAATACATCTGTTAGTCTATAAGGTGCCACAGGATTCTGTCACTTTTTACAGATCCGGACTAACACGGCTACCCCTCTGAAAGTAAACAGTGTAATCGTTTAGCAAAGGGATTGGGTCCATCTGTGCTGGGTCATAACTAATTAAAACACTTATGCCTAAATTGGTCCATGGTCAAATGAGCATGTAATGTTCTGTGCAGAAGTCTTTACATCTGTGTTGAGTTTGGTCGAATACATGCTGGCTGATCTACATGTGGCTAACAATTCTATTCCTTTCCATATAGGTCCTTATGCCATCCCCATAGTAGCCTGAGTACCCGAGTGCATTAAGCGACATGACTAACATTTGTGATGTGTTTCAGAGTAGCAGCCGTGTTAGTCTGTATCCGCAAAAAGAAGAACAGGAGTACTTGTGGCACCTTAGAGACTAACAAATTTATTAGAGCATAAGCTTTCGTGGACTACAGCCCACTTCTTCGGATATGCATCCGAAGAAGTGGGCTGTAGTCCACGAAAGCTTATGCTCTAATAAATTTGTTAGTCTCTAAGGTGCCACAAGTACTCCTGTTCTTCTATTTGTGATGTGGTTCTTTTTTTCTTGCTCTCATCTTCTCCCAAGGGGGAAATTGTGTGTGCAGTGGAGACTATTGTTTTAAATGCACCACTGCTTCATGCATAGAACAGCTCTAGAGGAGAGGAGTCCAACTCATGGCAGCACTTGTTCCCCTAAGCCACCATGTGAATGCGTATAACACTGTGATGACCAGAGTTGGCAAGGCTAGACCTGTGGCACACAGGTACCTTTTGAAAAATAATTAGAGGAACTGATCAGCCAAAAGGTCTGGTCACTGTGGAATTTTTTGAATGTACCGTGGTGGTACATACTCTTAACATTGGTTCCTAACATTTCCCACAGTGAGAGCATTAGTGTAGGCCGCCTACCCCAGTCTAACCATTCTGTTGTATAAGACTGCTTTGAGCAGGCCAAGGTGACATAGCTGTAAAATGACATAGGCTGGGGGTGGCCTGTCTGCACTACACTTCTACCACTGCTGTCAGTGGTGGGAAACCTTGTAGGATGGTAAGTCTGGGGTAGACAGAGCCATTTTCTGTATTCTACACCAGAATGGCGTTGTTTTTATTCACAACCATCATAAGGAGTTGCATGAAATCAGGTTTCTACTGATCATTTTCCATGTTGTTGTTGTTTCAGGTGATGCCTGCATGACACACCACTGGCAGCGGTGTGGCTACGTGCTGCAGTGAAAAGCAGGCTGTGTCCACACTGCGCTGTGTGAGCCACGCACGTCAGTGAAAGGCTCTGGCAGGGGGCAAGCTTTCCTCAAGATCCTTTCCCCACTGCCGGAGTCATCCCCTGAGACAGGAAAGGGCTTTAGCAGCTGGGAGGCAAGACACTCACAGAGGCACGGCTTAGGGGAGCAGAGAGTGCTTAGGTATTTGCATACATACCCACACCCTTCTGGCATTTCTTTACTTGCCTAAGCCGTGCCTTGCTGGCTACACGGCTATTAATATCCGTGCTATGCAGGTATGTAGTCTACGTGCCGCTGAAAGAAGAGTGCAGTGTAGACATACCTGTATGTATTTCTAAGGCTGGTTATCTTGGTTTGAGGTTGTCTTTAACTTTTCTATCACTTTGATACAAAGGAAATTTTTAAAACTAGTTACAATGTTTTGTAAATATCAAATATCTCCCTTAGGGCATGTCTACACTACAAAACTTACGTTGGCATACAGCTGCTGCAGCAGTCACATCGCTTGTGCGGGTCTACACTTTGCTCCTTATGTCGGCAGTGCGCATCCTCTCTAGGAGCATTTGCACCGGTTAAATTGTCAGGGTGGGGCATTGTGGGATGGCTTCTGAAAGCCAGCAACAGTCGATGTAAGCAAAGCAGTGTCTACACTGACTCTGTGTTTACCTAACTACATCGACATTGACTCTATGCCTCTAATGGAGGTGGAGTTATTCAGTCAGTGTAGCAGTCAAGTTACATTGGCGAGTGCAAAATTTTAGCACAGACATTTACATCGTTAGGTTGGCATAAGCTTCTTTGTGTTGACCTAACTCTGTCGTGTAGACCAGAGCTCAGTAATTTGCTGTGTAGGAACTGGAGAGCCAAGCACTGCAGAGAGAAGTTCAAAGCGTGCCCAGTGCTACATACTCAGGCTAAGCAGGGAGGTTGGATAAAGGGAGTCTCTTCCACACAGCCATATCCAGCAGTAAGACAGGCCCTCTACAATATCTTGGGCTCATGTGAGTGCTAAGGTAAGGGACCAGCTTCCTTGCCACATGGTGCTTTAGTCCATGGACTGTGGGCTAAAGAGCACAGCCATACCCCAGCCAGCTAGCATATATCCCATGGTTGGCAGCTTTTGCTAGTCAGGGTGCATATCACCTCTCTATATAGGAGCAACAAGATGCACTTGGCAGCAAGTTGTCCCCTGAACTTTCCTGATCAACAGAATGGCTATAGTGTCTGGTATTATCAGCAGTGCTCTGCTCTTCCTTGCGTTGCCATATCTGTTCATTCATTCATCCATAATTCCAAAGCTTTGGAAAAACCGCCACTCAATCTAGGAACAAACACAATTTGCACTCAGACTCTGTTGAAAATTCACATGCATCCTTAAATAGGCCTTCCTGCTACTTTCTTGTTGGGTGAACAATAGGTCTGAAATGTGTAGTGCTTCCTATTGAAAAAGAAAGCGTGGGCACACTGCACTCGTTACTGACAGTATTGCAAGCCACTCATTTTGATGATGCAAACTCTGAGGAAGCTTTCTGAAATTTACCCAGGTACTTTCCCTAAATGTTGGTGTAAATATTTAAAGACATCAAGGCCCAAATCTTCAAAGATATTTCCATAGCAAGACACCTTTTATAAAGTCTGTCTCATTCTTATTTGGAGAGCTGAATTGTTTTCTGTCTATCTAATGTTTGAACATGCATTTTGTCTTTCTCATCTGTACAAAATATGTTCATAGATTAAAAAGAGCCGTTGCTAATAGATCTGCTATTGCAGGGTGTAATGTTATTTCTTGTTTCAGGCTTTTCAGTTTATAGCTGCATGAACTATTATAAGATTTGGTATAAACTTCGGCTTAAAAGGCATGCCATCAGCCTGAAATCTAGTCAGCTTCAAAAAGTGGAGTAAAAGTAGTTGTGGGTACTACATCTGCCTCTGAATCCCCCTGCCAATTGTTATGGTTTTAAATCATATTTTTCTATTCTTTAAAATGTCTTTTCTTTCCCGGGTTGATGCGTGAGCAACTCAAACAAATAACAGGGGAAAGTGATTGACCACACAGGGGAAACAGAGACACTGACTGTAAGTGAAATTCTGTCACCTGCACAAAGTAAACAAACTGGAAAAAAAAAACCCAGAGGGGGAGAACACTGTTTTTCCTCTAATCTCTTACAGCTATAGTAATCTTAGGTATTTCTTGCAACGCTGTTAGGGAAAAACATTTTGGACAAAAGTGATTTTTTAAAGTTGACAATGTCCCTCTGAAAGCTTTCCAAACACAATCCATACAGTATGGATGGAGCTAGAGTAGAAGTTTGTTTGCATTCATAGAAGCACAGACACCTTATGTTGCACCATGATGGATTTTGCACCTTTTTTCTTTTTTTTTATTGAAATCAGCACCTTTGGTACCATGTAAATATTCATGATCAGTCAGAACAGCAGCCATGTCAACAAGACTCTGTAGTTCAGGCAGCCGAACAGTTTTCCACAGCCCTATACTGCAGTAGATTTTCTAGAATCATATACTAGAACTTACTAAACTCACAGAGGTCCTGTGATCACAACACTCACAGCTGTTACTGAGGTACTCCACGCATGTGCACTGAGCTCCCTGTGACACAGACAGTGCAGGTTGGCCTGTGTGTCCCCAGACTCTAGCTGTGCATCCAAGCATCTGCTAGTCTTGCAAAGGGCTCATCTTCCAGCTACTGTGTGTGTGTGACACTCTAACTTGGGCTGGGACACTGCTGGCTTGGATCCTTGCAGGAACAATTTAAGAAAAAAAAATATATATATATACTTTTAAAATGTCTCCCAGGCCAGACAGGCACTTGCAGGTGGATAGTGTCCTTAACAACCCACTGTAGTTGGGAGGAGTGGAACCTGTCCTCTTTCCCCAACCAGACAGACAGCTGGAGAAACAGATGCGATGGATCCCAGTCTTGGTGCATGAGTGGGAGAAGGAGGCAGCAGCCTGGGCTTCTAGTAGTATTTTAATTATTGTTTTAATTCTGCAGTCTCCCAGATGTTCACAACAGGTGCTTTAGACATTATAAAAGCAAAGAAGCAAGCAAATTAACATGGCAACATATCATTACATCAAGCACTTCACTTAAAGAAATTGACAAGAAGGCTCTTTATTTAATACTGCCTGGCATGCAGCATTTTCAGTGTGGATAGCGACATTTTGAGGAGAAATGAAAATACAACACCCAGACCCTCTTTGCAAATCTATTTCCCATGAATGTCTAGATCCGAAGGAATCTTTCCCAGAAATGATGCTTTTACCGAGTGTCAGATTAGTGATTAGCCAGGCATGTCAGGATACAATTTTGCTGCGTGACATACAGCCTGCCTGTGTGTCACTTGGCCTCATGGCTTACACCACCTGCCCTGGACTGTGTCCCTCTCCCTGTCAGCCACCCTGCTGCTCTTGAACCCGAGAGCAGCAATGTGGCTAGGAGAGCGGCAGAGAGGTTTAAAAGAAACCTCTTGTAAAAATAGCTTGGCAGACGCCTCACCCCACAGGTGGCAATAGTTCAGGAAGAACCTCCCATAATGGTTCAGAGGGCTTTACACTTGGGTTGGGGGGATCCATGGAAGGATAGCTCTAGAGTCTCACATTGCATTTCAGCTAGGTTACTTCAGGCTATGTGAAGTGGTAACTATTTTCCCACAGGCACTGCACATGTACTAGGTACACTGCAAGCTGATCAAATCATCCAGTTAATGCTCACAGTGAAGAGGGTTAGAATCATGCATTGTTGTGGTCTATATGAGAGAGAAACATTCAGAAAGGAAAGAGTGGGTTGTGTCTTTATGTCACAGGCTGATGAAAAGAAGCTAGCAAATACAGAAAAATAACAGAATGCAAGATAGGCTGATATGAAAGGAGATGTGGAGAGTCAAATGATTTACATACTGTACATTAGTCTGATCTGAGTGACAGCAACATAGGCTACCTGGTGAAATTCAGATCCTAATCTCTATAGGAAACAAGTGTAAGTCTGAATTCATTGCAGATGGGCCTGTCATTTCAGTGTCTGGCTCTTTAAGAGAAACAAAGTAATTTTTGCAATTTGATATGTCAGAGGAGTATTTTTGTGTGGTTTATGAGGCGGGATTAGCTGCTTACAGGGATACTGACTATTTCAAGATTGTGGAGGAGTGATTTTTATGTTTTCAATATTGGCACAGGTTAGGGGGAACACTATCAGTTAGGGATTTTAATGGGTATGTTGAGTTACACATCGCTGAAACTGTTATTTTATGTAGCTTCAGAAATATATGTAAGTGCCAGGGTCTCTCGTTATTCAGCCGTTGCTTTGGCATGATACCAGTAGGAATGCGTGCCACGAAGCAGGGCTTACAAAATGCAGAGTGAAAAAGCAGTTGAGATGTGATAGTGATTTGGATCTCTTAGAAACCTAAAAATATCCATGAATATGTGCACATGTGTGGTGCTTTAGCAACCAGAACATCTGGGGGAATTCTCAAATGTTCCCATTTTTTATGTGGCCTACGACTTTACTGGAGTTTGGTGAAAAAGCAGTCATTTTATAGCACTCCTTATAACAGATACAAAGGCATTTCAAAGTTTAAAGAGGGAAACTAAGTTATATCTGCTTAAAATCCTCTTTTACTGTAAGCTTAGAAAATACATACGTGCTGTGCTACTGCATCCCGATTGTTTTATGGACAATGTATCACGCATACTGTGTAGGTGATTCCAGAACTGCAATGTAAAATACTTGCCATCTTTTTGTCCTATAATGCAGTTTATCTGAGGACTGCACAACACTCTGCAAACACATATTGAGTCTCACACTACGCCTCTGAGGAGGGGAAGGGAATGTATAGTTATCACATTACCTACCACTGACATACAGCCACTTCTCTTGATAGAAGAGGCCTGCTTCTCCCACTGGAGTCCCTGGAAAAACTTCCAAAAAACTCACTGGGAGTAAGGTCAGGTCCACAATAAACAGTGAAATCCTGCCCCTCTCCCCCCCGAAGTCGAAGGAAGTTTTGCCATTGATTTCAGTGAGGTAAGGATTTCACCCACAAAGTCAGCAATTGTGATAACTAATAACATATTCATGTAATTACAGGATTTTAGTGAAATACAAAACATGAAAAAGGTTAACTAGAAGTGCATTTCTACTGATGAAGTGTGTACATAGTCCTTTGCCTCAAACCTTATAGGACTGTTTTCCTTGAATTAGAAAACCGGTATCAGGAAATTATGGCCAGAACTATAGTCTTCCCAAATATATATAAGTTTAGGATAAATGAAAATTAACTAAGCAATAAAGGATTCTATCCAAATTAGACACATTATAATGTTTGTTATAATGTTTGATAATTATCATTCTTTTTACCTTTTCCCTTCTTTTTTTCTTAAAGTTCATGCTCTTTCATGGATTGAAATGGTTAATTTATTAGGGCCAAATCCTGAAGGCCAGAATGGTGCAAAAGGGCAGGAAAAGTGGCCAGGTTCTGGCCCACAATTAATGTTGATCAGTGTGTTAAGTCTTTTAACAGTATTAAATTGGAAGGACCCAAAGAACTGTAA
This sequence comes from Trachemys scripta elegans, assembly GCF_013100865.1. NCBI lineage: Eukaryota > Metazoa > Chordata > Testudines > Emydidae > Trachemys > Trachemys scripta. The sequence goes on from NC_048299.1 coordinate 110,206,684, forward strand.
AACCAGTGAAAAAAAATCAAGACTGGGTCATTTTATATGCATCTCTCCATTAACCCATTCAATGGAATGACTTATCATTTTCAGAAAAAATAAATCTAGCCCTTGTATGAAGTGGTGTGACTTTGGGGATGTTGTTGTTTATACAAACCCAATGGGGAAGTTCTCTTTTGACTTCATTTTTCAATATATCCTTAGCTCTGCAGTCAGAACTATCACCTCCATAATATAAACTTTCCTTTGATCTCTTAAAGAGAAAATAGTTATAGGATATCTCAGCACAAAAATCCCAAACTTCCTTGCACAGGGGATTGTACATATATACAGCAGTGAAGAGGTTAACAGAAGGATTTTTTTTTTTTAACCAAAGCCTCCAGGAGCTCATTAAGTGGCTCAGACATCTCTCCAAGAATGTGGTGTTAGTCAGTATGTTTCAACTCAGTCGTGTCTACCAACCTCTAGGGGGTGGTGACAAGGTGAGATGATTAGATACAGTCCCATTTGTCAGGTGCTTTGGGTTTCCTGGGGATGAAAGGTGCTGTAGAAATATCATTATCTCATAAGACAGACACAATCCACAATAAAAAGAACTAGGTTGTTGAACACAAGCCACATAGATTAAGTTCGATCAGCTCAGAAGTTGACTCAAATTCTTTGAGCTATGCTCAGATCTTGGGCTACAAGTATTGTTTATTGACATTTGTTTCACACCTGAAACACACTTCCATACTCACTGGGCACCTAGGTCCAGCTTTTCAGTGGACCTCCATTTGGTGTGCCCTCCAAATTTGCAGTCATACCTGTTTGTGTGCTATCTGATATACACAAATAGCTATTTCCATGCACAGATGCAGCTTTTGTTTCTGAAAACCAGGTGCACACATCTTTTATGCACTCCAATCACAGCCAAATGAAAATTTGGACAACCCATAGGGTGCATGACTTCTACATTCATATGTCAACTGGGACATGGTAATCCACAAGGGAATACTGCATGGGCAATATGTTTTGGAATTCAGCTTCTTCCTCAGGTTCATCTTCTTGTTCTCAATCTTCTCAGAACAGCCCTTCTCCTTCCAGCTCATACACCCCCTGCCCAATTCATTCTACAAGAGAAAATAAATATTCAAACCCAAAATGACCATTTACGCCAAGCAGCATAGGGCTAGGGAACCAGCTTCACACATCTAGATCTCATGAAGGCCTGAAGGGACTCCCGCCTGTCCCTTTTGCCTCTATGGCTAGGTCTACACTACCTGCCTGAATCGGTGGGTAGAAATCGACCTCTTGGGGATCGATTTATCGCGTCCCGTGGGGACGTGACAATCAATCCCCGAATCAACACTCTTACTCCACCAGCGGAGGTGGGAGTAAGCGCCGTCGACGGGAAGCTGCAGAGGTCGATTTTGCCACTGTCCCTTCAGTGGGGTAAGTCGGCTGCGATATGTCGAATTCAGCTACGCTATTCGCATAGCTGAATTTGCGTATCTTAAATCGACCCCCCCCCCTATGTATAACTAAGCCATAAACATATCTCCATCCCACCAGTTACTTCTGGGGATCTCACATAAGGTGGGAGGAGGATCGCACCCATTGTTCAGTCGGTATTATTATGCTGGGATATTTGAGCTCATAGGACTCAAAATATTGTATAATTTTAGTTGTTTCTATAAATGTCACCTGCATTTGACTGTTATATTGCTGGTACATAAAGTTCACCTTTTTCTCCTAGTATTGGCTTTGTGTTTCCCACGCCCCTCTGGAAATAAGTCCTTCACATGGTTAATTATCTAAATTGGCAAGAATGCTGACTCATTTGTGTTTCTTTCTTACCAAGTCATTAACAGGCCAACGTTCAGATGCTGGGACGTGTGTTTAAAGTTAATAGAAAGGACTGTGCATTCATCATTCTTGCACATCTGAGCCAGGCTGATATTCAACAAACAGTCCCCACACAAACTCTCTGTGTGACTCTCCACCCATTAGCAATCTAAAGCCTAATCTGTCCTTGACACAGAACCTCCCCCGCCACCCACAATTTTCCAAATGTGAAGTTAAACAAAGCTCAGACAAAAGGTAAAACATTTGGCATAAAGCAGGGATGCGATGGATTTGGAGCCACTCTGTAATGATAACTGCAGCAAGGGAGGTTTAGGTTGGACATTAGGAAAAAGTTCCTAACTGTCAGGGTGGTTAAACACTGGAATAAATTGCCTAGGGAGGTTGTGGAATCTCCATCTCTGGAGATATTTAAGAGTAGGTTAGATAAATGTCTATCAGGAATGGTCTAGACAGTATTTGGTCCTGCCATGAGGGCAGGGGACTGGACTCTATGACCTCTCGAGGTCCCTTCCAGTCCTAGAATCTATGAATCTATGATTTGTGAATACTGTATGTTGGCCTGGCTATTGGGATGTTTACTGTAGGAATATATTGGGTTCATTAGAGGATTGTCTGGATGAAATAGGAAGTAAGGAAAAGAATGGCACAAGATAAGCCATCTCTCAGCAAACATTTAAGATGGACAATGCTAGAACTGGTCAGCTGCCCATACTCATTCAGACCTGCCACATAGGTTACCATAGTCCAGGTCCTGGTCTAGAAGTGAGAGAACTGTGAAATCCCATCCCCAGATAGGTAAAGGCATGAGGCCTAACAGCTGAAGAGGTGCTCTCAGACAGAGGTGTAGCTAGCCCTGTAACCATGAGACATGGATAAAACAAAGTGTGCCAAAGAGAAGGATAAAATAGATGTTCATGGTTGATAATGTGTCTAGATCACATTTAAAAGGATGGCCAAACCATCAACTGGCATATCCAACTATATGTTCATATGTGTTTTGTTTATATTTAATGGTTGTGATAAGAACAATAGTTTACATTTCACATTGATGTCACCTCTAGACAACATGGACTCAATCTTTTGGGCACCCTCAGCCCCTTCTGAAACCAAATGAAATTGAGGACACTCAATTGCTTCACAGGATCAATCTCTTTGTGACTAGTTTTAATCAAATGAATCCAGGTGGGTCATAGGCTGTATTAGTCCTTGCCTACTGATAATGTCAGCTATTTAGTTAATTAATTAGTGTTTAAAATTAATTACACTTTCAAACAACAAGCAATGAATTGGGGGGAAAAAGTCACTGTGGTCACAGGTAAGCATCATATGGTTGAGCATTTCAGTATTCTGCCACTACATGCCACCAGTGGGGATTGAACCCAGGAACTTCTGCACCAAGAAGATAGCCTTTTACCACTTGAACTAAAGAAACCTTCCATTAGCTACGAGAAAGTAGGAGGCACTAAAGATGCTAGAACCGGCTCATATCCCTTTATTCACCATGTAAGCATACAAATAAAATATCTGACTCAAAAGTGAAAGTATCTATCTGCTATGTGTAGCTTTTGCAGTGGGTTTTTAAAAGATTTTTAAAATATTTTAAAAAAATAGATTATGGGGGTAGCAGGCCTGCTTACATGTTCAAGTAGAGATGAGGCATTTTGAACTCCAGAATATCTTTATTAGTGAAAAAAAAAGAAAAAACAGTCAGTCTGAGGTTACACACAGCAATATGTATCAAGCTGCAAATTCTGAAGTAGGGCCAGATCACAGGATTTGTAATTAGAGTGAGTACATAGTGCTTCCTAGCTGAACAAAATATGATAGGCACCTGTTTCTGCAATGCCAGAGTTTGAGAGGACTCCCAATGAAAGCAGATACCCCTCTGAGGGGAAAGTGATTGCCTTCGCTCAGGCGGGTATGTGTCACAGCTAGTTCATGAGAAATGGCTTCTAGACAGTTAAGCTTCCCCTGAAACCTCAGCATATCTATTAATAAGGGAGAATGAAAGTAAGGCTAGAAAATAAACTAGAAGCACAAGCAGTAGTCACCTGAGGCTGCACATGATTAACTTCCCCAAAGTGCACTATGTGGCTGTAAAAGGAGAAAATACATAGAAATTCCTTGTTAGGTTAGATAATGTTAAAAATAAACGTGTGCAGCTTCCACAACTATGCTTGACAGAACCAGGAGTCAGTTTGTCATTTGGGGCCTAATTCTGACCTTACACCAGTTTTACATTCACTGCTTTCAATGGAGTAACTGCCAATTTAAATCAGTGTACTTGAAATCAGAATTAGGGCCTTTGTCTAAGAAGCCAAAAAATAATAGTGGCCCCCTACAGAGATAATAGTGCTAACAGTTTTATCCCTACACAAAGTAGATACTATTTTATAATCAAAGCCCCGTCTCTTATCAGACCACTCACAATAGTCAATCAGGAGCATATTTCACTGTAAGGTAGTACAGCCTCCAGTAACTGATATTCAGAAAATACTCTGAATTCATTCTGGAGTGAAAGGAAATGGCCCTAACCCACTCTGCAGATATCCCTGAGCTCCAAGGACAGAGAAGCAGAGAAATCTTTACCAAGTGCAACTGTTACTGTCTCTGCACTTCTGTGATTTTCTGAACAATATTATGAAACATGCCAAGAGACCTACTTTCTGAATTAAACTGAATCTCATTTCAACTGCTTCAGCAAACAGGTAATTGAGAAGGCAGACTAACAAAATTATCTATATCTGTAGTGCAAGATGCTTTTATTTCCCCTCAGCATTGAAGCAAAGTTGTCTACCATATTAAGTCTCTTTCTTTGTCCTGTCTCCAGAACCAGTGAGCAAATCCTGTCCACCAGCTCCCTGGGGGCACATACCACTTGCTAGGCAGCGAAACTGAAGGAATTCTGCTGTGTGGGAGGCAGGAAGAAGTTAGTCTGAACCCTCTGCAGATCTATTCCCCGTGAGGCTTGCCTCCTTCCACCCCAAAGTACAGGGTGGGATGGGGTGTGGAGGTGGCCAATGGATCTACAAGCCTTCCCCTTTGTCTCTCTTTGTAGGGGGCGTGCCGCTGTGCAGGCAACTGCAGCACAGAAGCTGAATGAGCATTGCAGAGTGAGTGGCCCTGCTGTCATTTTACAGGTTGACTGAAGCAGAGGGCTCAACACCACCTCCCTTCAAGTTTGATGTTGTTTAGAAACTGGTTCAGGGACCAGGATTTGCCCTGAAGGCACTGCCAGAAGCAGGACTGGCTTAATCACTTTGTCCAAAGGCCCCAAACACACACATCTAAAACACAATCAAAAGCTGAAAATACATCAGTCCACAAATGTATATAAAACACTAACTGCCAAATGGAGACAACCTTAATAAATGTGTCTAGGATGCCCAAGCTCCCAAGACCAAAAAGTGGATTAGCAGCTATATCAGACCACTCGAATTACACAACAGACGGTGGAAGTGGCAGTCACAACCCCATAGTTCAAGTTGAATCTAGACTTGTATTGTAGGCCCTGTTTTCAGTATCTGTTAAGTTTTGATCAGAGCAACACTTTTATCTGAAAATTGGTATGTTGACATAGGTTGGGTGTAGCAGTTTTGTAGAGATTTGAATGACTCATTAATAAAAAATAACTATGTTATAAATGTATTCTTTTAATTCATGAATTTTAGGTCCATATGTTTTTAGTATGTACTGCAAACAGTCCAAATTTCTCAAAGAGACAATTATCTTCAAACACTGAAGCTTAGGAAATGACCTAGTCTAATGGCAAGCTTAACACACTGTCTCTTAAAACACACGGATGTGTTGGGATTTTCTGTCTCCACAACCTAAACCCTAATTCTGCCTGAGTTGTAACACAACCCAACAAATTGCACTTCTTTTCTTTCATATCTACCTCCTGATCCTGCAAACTTTTAATTTATGCAATTAAAAATTTGCAAAATGAGGCCCTAAAATGTAGGATGAATTATTTTAAGTCTGAATGGGTTTTTCCCCCACAATGAAACTAAAATCAAACTCCACACCTCAAGAGGGCAGTCTGTGGAGATTAACATCCTTTTTTTCCTCTGCAGTGCACCTATTATATATTTCTCACAAAAAATATTCAAACATTTGAATCTACAAAAAGACTACTGAAAATGTGCACTAATGACCCATTGCAGATTGTCAGATTTTGTGAAGTGGTGAGTATGTAAAAAAAAAAAAAAAAAACCCACAAAGATACTGTATTAAAATGTTATTAAATGTACAGTGGTCTCTTTTGTTACAGCAAGGAATTGTTGGCAATAAAAGAGTTGACTACAGCACTAGCCTTGGGTTGGAAAAGCACTTAAGCATGTGCTTAGCTTCATTGGGACATACGTATCTTAGCATGTGCTTAAGTAACACTCTTACACTTATACTGCAGGTAATGGACATCCGCTGCAAGTCAGTGACAGCAATGGGAGGTGCATTCCCTCAGCATCTTAGGCTATCATGTCCTACCTGAGAAGTGGAGAGAGGCCAAACTTTGTTTGGTGACAATTATTGGGTTAGCAAGTTAATGAAGTGAGAGTTAATTGCATTCCCTTGCCAAAAGATATTTTTTTCAGCGATCTTATATGGGCTCAAGTCAGAAAACACTGGATTAATCACATTACAAAAAGAGTTGATTTTGTATTTCTGGTCCTTAAACCTGTTCTCCGTAAAACAGAAGATCATCAAGATGAACAGGAATAATGAATGTAAAAGAGACAAACAGGATACACACTCATGAAATGTGAAATTTGACCTATGAGAGGAAATAAGGCTATAGGGAGAATATGAAGTGAGCAGTTTGTACAAAAGATTTTAAGAAGACATTGTTCTCCAAAAGATGCTAATAGAGACACTGCAATTAAGGGGAAGCCCTTTGTGCATACATCTGAGTGCAGGGTTTGTCCCATTGTCTACTGAAACTAAGTATATTGCAAAAGTAGACCAAATTATTATTAAAAGAATATGTGATCATTTATCTTTCTTCCTGCTTCTTAATTAGCATCCTGTTTATTTAATGGGAAAAAATACATATTGATGCATTCAGAAGTGAAGTTCTAGGCCACTCACATCTATGTTTTAGCAATTCAAAAGATAAATAAAATAAGCAACATTGGAAGAAAAGAACAGTAATAAAAATTAGCCGGTGCATTTAAATATAATGCTCATTACATTTTAGTTTTGTGAATATATTTCTTATGGTAAATAGTAAAGTTAAGATAATTTTGCATTTAAAGAGAGTACTGGAAACACTCTATACCCTGTTGCATTTCCATTTGCATTGAATCCAGTTACTCAATTAAAATACAATTTTAAAATGTGAAGCTTAGCCCACCCTTATATATGGGACTTCCTCCAGCTTTATCCACTGCATTGTCAAAACTCAAACAGATGGAGCAGAAGGAGTGCATTCAGTTCTGAAACTGAAGCCAGAACAACAACCAGAAGATCCAGGCAATCTGCTCTGTTCCTCACAAGGAGAATTTACAAATAGTGGGAATGTTTTTAATTGTCCATCTCTCACAAAAGAAAAGGAAAATAGCTTAATGACAACACAAACGTTTAAAGTCAGACAGACCAAGGAGGAATGTGGGAATATTCTGCATGAAAACAACAAGGGTAAAATTTTAGTACCAAAACCTAACATACTGTTTTTTTTAAAAATGAGATAAATAAATCAGAGCAGTTCAAGCAAGCAAAAGTACAATGTTCTGAGAGCATAATGCATTTATGGGGCTGGAATTCAGCCGGCATACATTGTCAGAGCTGTATGGATTGGCATTTAAAATGGTATCACATGTTCCATTAGGGACTGATCCTCAACTGGGATCCAGTCCTGACTGAGGCAATGGGCTCAGAGTGGAAACTGCTTCTCAGGCTATCGAGCATTCCAGAGCCACCCATTGACTCTGCAGCCGATGCACTTCGCTGTTGAAGGTTTGGCCAAATTCTCCATGTATTTGTGGGTGCATGGGCTGTACTCCAAACCCTCCCTTGTTTGCCCATGCACCAGCTGCTCATCCATACCCTCGAACATAGATTCTCAAATGGGGAGTCATGACCACTGAGGGGTTGTAAACATGTTTCAGTGGGAAACAACCACCCTCCCTTATTTATGGCTAGATGGGAATGGCTCCTGAAATGGCAGTCTGTTGTAAGATGGGGTCCTGGTTTGGAAAAGATCGAGATCCTCTGCTCTTGAGGACAGAATCCTGCAGAACACTACTCTGAGGCCTGCAGTGACTGCAGGGGTCCCCACAACTCCCCACACAGGACACAGTAGAATCATCTCAGATGCATTCTTGGGACATTCTGGAACAGCTTTCCCATAGCAGTAGTGGGGGCAAACAACCTAGTTTTAAGCCTGAGCTGATAAATGTTAAAACGTGATTTTATGATGCTGTGATAGCAAGGGACAGGATTTGATGGCCCAGGTGGTCCCTTCCTGTCCCATACCTGATATCCTATACTCCAAAGCAGCCTTGCGTGCCTGCAATAACTGGGCAGGATGTTCCTATTTACAAGGCTCTTGGGGCCTCAGCAAAATCCTACACATATTAGTAGGCCCGAAACCAACCCAGCATTCCTAAACATTAAAAATGCCAGATACTAAAGGAGATGCAATAGGTCTTTAGTAGTAGTAGCCAGGGAATGCTTAGCAGACAGGACAGATGCACCCAAGTTCATCTGAACATTGCCAAAGAATAACAGCAATATAGGCAACTACCAGACTTGGGGTTAAAATGATCATTTTTTGTGTCCAAGTGAATGCATATTAAAAATGAAATATCTACAAAGCATCATTTTAAGACTGCAAAATCATGTTCATAATTATGATTTTCCTTCACCAGTTTATAAGATGCCTTTAGGAGATTGAAACAGCAGTTTCCCTTTCCCTCAATCATACATGTCCCATTTTGTTTTCATAAGGCTCAGCAGAAAGGTCTGAGTTGCTGGCCTTTGGGGGGGATGGGGAGGATCTTCCTTTCAGGAGACATGAGTGTTAACACATTTATTTTTAAAAGAGCTTGTAAGCATGCAGGACTCACCCCTGTAGGTCATCTCAGGGAATTACTCTTCTCCAGCCTCCAGAGCGCCCTCTGCAGGCCAGTGTCCCACTGCCACTGGCCCCTGTGTCCAGGGTGCTGCCCCCTGGCAATACCCCTGCAGTCTCAGGATCTCCCCACCCAGGAGAATCCCCAACTCTCTATCTCCACCTTGCCTCAATGTAAGGCTACTGCCAGTCACCAACTAGCCCCCATTCCCTGAGGAAGACTGCAGGATAAGCCAGTCATCACTGGCAAGGACAGTTTGGACCTGCTCCCTTTGCCTACCCTCTGAAACCCCCAGTACCTATTGGCCTTCTGCTAGGCCACAGCCTGGGGCTTTCCTGGAGCAGCTCCTCTGCCTTTCCCCAGCCCTGCTCCACTCAAGTCTCTTATATAGGTCCAGCTGCGGCATGACCCAGCTGTGGCTGCTTCCCCAATCAGCCTATTAGCTGCTTTCAGCCACAACCTTCTCCCAGGGCTGATCTCAAGCCCTTCAGAGCAGGAGCAGGTGACCACCCCACAACAGAAGGTTACATGGACTTTGGACATGAATCTGAGAAGGAAGGGGGAATTTTTTTTTTTTTTAAATTAATGGACATATCCTATCTCCTAGAGCTGGAAGGGACCTTGAAAGGTCATCGAGTCCTCCCCTTGCCTTCATTAACAGGACCAAGTACTGATTTTGCCTCAGATCCCTAAGTGGCCTCCTCAAGGATTGAACTCACAACCCTGGGTTTAACAGGCCAATGCTCAAACCACTGAGCTATCCCTCACCCTGGGAAGGGTCATTACTAAATATCAAATGTTGGACCTACAAATCTTGATTGTGTCCCTTTAAGCAGACTCCAAATGGCATTTTGCTTTTTCTACAAACGTCAATATTTGAATCACCCATGTGGGCTTGAGGGAAGAATGGCTTTTCACCATATGAAGTGTATGCATAATTTCTAGAGAAGAAATGGCATGCCACCTTATTCATTTATTCACATGAAATGGATTCCACATTCTAAGCAATGATTGACATCAGGTATGAAGAGTTATTCTGAAAAAGAGGAGGCATATTACATTAGGACTACTAGTAAGCAAGGAAGATATTCAGTAACATGGTTTTTTTTTTCTCCTCCACTGAATGGCATGCCAAAGCCTTGATACAAAAATCACAATACGTGATATCAGCCTCTCATTCTCCACCATGCCAAGTGCACAGCATTGCAGAAACAGTTTCCATGCACAGCAGAATCTGAAGCATAGCAAATTTAAATTTCATATATTTTGTACAAAAGTAACAGCCACACATATTCATGTGTTGCATTTATTTGGCAGTAAAACACGTGATCTAGAAATAATGTCATTTAACAAATTCATAACCTTCTGAAATACACACTTCAGGAGTTTAAAAAAACAACAACAATGACTAACTGGATCTAGAACTCTTTGTTAGTGTGCGTACAACTTTTGTGTTTGCTTTATATAATCATTCATGTAATTGAGGTTTACTAGCATGAATGATGGTGGAAATCAAATTTTAATCTCACATGCTCAAATACGCATGGAAAGAGAATTTTATCAATTCGCTTTTCTTGAGCATTTTACATCAGAAACAAGATTACAGGCATTCCATACAATCAATTCTATTCTATTTTATTCCTTTTAGTTTGTCATACGACCATCCCCAGGAAATAGTGATCTGCCCACAGACATTCTGTGAACAGAAAAAGAGGCTACATTCATCATATGAATTATCTGCTGCAATATACGCAGGCCAAACAGTTAATGATTTTCTTATTATAGTGGCAGAATACAGGCTTTTTATTCATAACATCTGGAGCCTGACAACTAGCTGTTCTGTTTTTCTAAGAAAAAGGGGGTTACAAAAGAAGTTGTTGGATGATAAAATTAAAGCACTAGTTTCCAGTTCTTGAGACACAGGCGATGTCTACACTATGGACCTTACAGCAGCACAGCTTTACTGCTGCAGTTGCGTCACTGTAAGCTCTCCCATGTAGCTGCTCTATGCTGGCAGGAGAGCTCTCCCGCCAGCATAATGAAACCACCCCCAACAAGCAGCAGTAGATATGATGGCAGGAGACACTCTCATGCCAACACAGCGCTGTCCAAACCAGCGCTTTTGTCGGTGAAACTTATGTTGATCAGGGGTGTGTTTTTTCACACCCCTGACCGACAAAAGTACTAGTGTAGACAAAACCTAAGGGGCAAAATCCTGCTCATTATACTCATGCAAGTAGACCCATTGAATGAAATGAGCAGGAGTTGTCCCATAATCTGGCTCCAGATTGGGAAAGGGCAGGTTGTATAATTTAGTAGTAGAAGAGTGGTATGGAGGTCTGATAACAGCTATGCCAGCCTTTACGCTCCAGTGGCAACAGAGAGGACATTGTGTTGCAGCACTGTACCCAGGCTCTGGAGTGTGGGTTGGATTTGGCTATTATTCCCTCCAGAAGGTTTTTATTTAATAAGAACAGAATTAAGCAAGATTTTTTTAGAAGTAAATCAGTGACGCCTCGTACAACTTGATTTAACTAATTAAAGCTGGCCTGCGGCCACACCATCTTGGGTTGTACGCGTATCAGCTTTTATTAGCTAAGTAACATCAGGCTGGATCAGTACTGGGATTGGGGACTTGACATAAGTCCCAGGTGCTACAAGAGGTGGTGTAACTGAATCGGTAAAATGGAAGTTCTCCCCCTTGTCCACACTGCACTGGCATAAGATGGCATCCTACAAGGGATCAACTGTGCTGCTGAAGCCAGCCCCTTTCAGATGAGATGTTATTTACTGACTTACAATCCTCACAAACATGCTGGAGTTTCACAAGCCGGAGAAGAAGACATGCTCCTTGCCTCAAGCAGCTTATAAAGTCATTTCTGACATGAGGAGGTAATGAAACAGTTGGACTGAGTTAAGGGGAGAAGGGCAGTGGGAACATCAACAAGACCATTCTGCTCCTCAATGAAAGGAAGTGCACTGCATGAGGGAGATGTCTTCTTCCACCCCCGATAATTAGTAGAAATAAATGGTTTAGTTGGCTATAATATTCTTCATTTCTGTCCCAAAACTCTTGTGTGTATAACCCATGATTACACTGTGTGACTCTCTGTCTCCCTCTAGTGACTGGACCACACAGACATTTATGTGTCATCTACAGCCTTTAAGCTGACACTGGGTCATATTGCTCCTACAGCAGAAACTTCCGCTTTTAGAGCCAGAGTTCCCAGTTTCAGTCCCTGTTACATGCAGGGGCCTTGTGTTACATGTGCTATTATAAAGGTTGTCACATCCCACCCCAGAAGTGGCTGCATTTCAGCCATGTGGAGAAGTGATCTCTGTAAGCCAAATCCCCGCAAAGTTAGAAAAGCCTTAGTACAAAACGGCCCCGTTCATAGAAAAATGAACTTCAGCCCACAATGTTGTTGCAGACCAGAGTGCCTGTGCATCAAGCTATTGTTAGGTATGGGGGAGAGAAGCAGATATGGCCTGCAGCTCAGCAATTAGGCTGATTTTGGGTCATGAGGCTTTATGCTGCATGGACTCGTTGGCCATAGCTAAGACATTTCCACTTGTTCCTATCCCTGTTCCTGAGCAGTGAACAACCTGAGAGAGGTCACATCTGTGGTGCTCAGATATCTGCAGAGTCCCCTGACTTGCTACTTGCCCCACCAGCACCTCTCTGTTGTTCACTCCTATAGGATGTCACCATAAGTCAGCTCAGGAGCTAGCCCTCTAGCTGTAGTTTGGGATTCTTGCTAATGGGCTTTTAAAAATGGGATTCTTATAGAACACATTGATTCTAAAAAAAAGTCAGTTTTAAAAGTATCAGAGGGGTAGCCGTGTTAGTCTGAATCTGTAAAAAGCAACAGAGGGTCCTGTGGCACCTTTAAGACTAACAGAAGTATTGGGAGCATAAGCGTTCGTCGGTAAGAACCTCACTTCGCATCTGAAGAAGTGAGGTTCTTACCCACGAAAGCTTATGCTCCCAATACTTCTGTTAGTCTTAAAGGTGCCACAGGACCCTCTGTTGCTTTTTTCAGTTTTAAAAGTTTTTGATAACTCTTAGGGACCAGTATACATATTCTGCAATTGTATTGAATATATTGGAGCAAATCCTCAATTCTTATTTGAACAAAATCCCCACTGAATTCAACAGCACTGTTTCCAACACTCGTGATTTTCTCATGTAAGTCTAGTGATATCTGGAGTTTTAATTCAAGTCCCTGCTCCTGGAGTTAAGTGATCTTGTGAGAATCTCAGTTTTCTTTTTTTAAGTAAATTTCTAGCCTTCATGGTTGCAGAGAAAAGCTCGAAAACATGACCCAATATGGCTCAATTATGAGAAAGCAAATAATCCAACATTTATTATTTTAAAAAATGTTGGGATTCTTTAGCCAATGTCATGATTTTTGAATGTGAGGCGCTGGCAACACTACAGTTGGAATTTGACCTGAATAATGACTAAAACTGAGAGCCAAATCATACCCTCCTGGAGGAAAAGCAAAACAAAGACGGGAAAGACAACTAGGGGCCTGGTTCAAAACTCCAGGTTTAAGATGCCGTCTTGCCTTAACTACAGACATGGACCCAAATATTACTGAACTGAGCAAGGGGCAGTATTCCAAATTGGGTTCAGCCCCAACCTGTACAAACTGGCTCCTTAACATGAGCTGAACTGAAACCACAGATCCCAGGTTTGCAATTCTGGATTCAGATCTTCATGATTCACTAAGGCTCATTGCCACTTAAAAGCACAATTTTGAGATCTCTGAAATACCATAAAATAATCTGAGAGTATCATATAGAAGTTAAAGGTTAATTTGTTCCTTTTTTCGGACTATGGGTACATCCACAATTTTACAGATATATATAGCTACAAATAGCACAGTGCAGAAGCGACTGCAGCGCACTGCCCAGTCTCTCTGTGCATGGCTGCACACGAATGCTTCAGGACTCATTTACAATGTGCTGCTATCATTCCTCAAAGTCAGCAAGTATTAACAATTCATGAAAAAGGAAAACAGTTTTTTCTTCTTTCAAAAAATGTTAGAAGTATCTTGGGCTAAAGACACATTGGGTAGATCTGGGTACAAGTTGGCCATAGCTGTTCTTAGAGGTGCCACTTACACAGGTTTTATTGGCACGAATTAGGCTTTCGTTAGGGAAACACAATACCCCACTGCTGCGGCTGCGGTATTTGTGTCACAGAAATACTTTCCACCAAAGGGAGATCTCAAGCAAAACAGCACAGTGTCAGTGCTGACTGCCAACCTACACAGTCACACTACTGCAAACGCCCACTGATGGCTTTTCTCCACACACACACACACTCTCTCTCTCTTTCTCTCTCGGCCAGTGGGCTAATGCACTAGACTGGGACTCAGGAGAATTGGGTTCTATTCCCAGCTCTGCTAATAGGCTTTTGGGTAGCCTTGAGCAAGTCCCTTTAATGCTCAGTAACTCAGTTTCCTCATCTATAAAATGGGGATACTGAGTGGGCTCCTTTGCAAATTGCTTGGAGATCTACTGATGAAAAAAAGAGCTAGCTATTATTATTATAACCATGGTATATATCTAATTCTACCCCAAATTACAGTATCTCTCCGTTTCTGGGGAAAAGATTGAAAAATCTGATAGGATTGAGAGAGGGGATGTCCCCAAATCCCCAAACCAAAACCCTGCATAAAAAAAACATTCCATTGCACACACAATTCTCCCCCTGGGGAGCGGATGAGAGAAAGAATGAACCATGTGTGATAGAAGTTAGTCAAGTCACTTAATGCACTACTGGAAGGCGTTCAATTACTACGGTGAAGAGTGGGGTATAAGATCCTGAACAGAATTTAGGCGCCTAACTTTGGAAACACACATCTGAAAACTTTTGCCTTGGGAACACAACACAGAATCTACATTTTTCAGACAGTCATAAAGTTGAAGGCCAGAAGGGACCACCTGATCATCTAGGCTGACCTCCTGTGTATCTAGGCTTTGGAAGGATTTGATTTTTATCTGTAATTATTGGTAAACATCAATTTCACCACACACACAAACCGATGAAAAAATATTTCTATTGATAATGATCAAATGTACAGATAGGCAAAGTAAGAAACACACTGCTTGAGAATTTATTAGAGTTTAATTTAAGGATATTTACATTGTATATTTAGACGTGTGTGACAATTCGTGTTTTAACAGTTATAAAGCTTTAACTTTTTGAGTCTCAACATTTACTGTCATTAAATAATTCTCTGACCCTTCCGTTACCTGATCCCCCCTTTATTTCACAACTGTGAAAATTTACATCGATTAAAAAAATTTAAAATGCTCAAAACCCACAATTTAGCACAATTGTGAACATTTAAAATAGGTACAAATTACAAAAAGTTTAAAAATAAAAATTGATAGTATTCTGCCAAGCCTACGTATATCTCAGGCCACTAACTGACCAGCCATCTTCAGACCAAGCCCTGCCACCAGAACTGGGTCAAAGTATTACAGCCCTCAGGAGACTAACTCTTGTCAATAGATGCAGTCTTGGAAAATTGAATTGCTCATGAGTATTTTTATATTACAAAGGGGGGAAGAAGTGTGGGGGGAATTGAATTAGTAATGGAAAATCTTAAAAGGGTTAATTTGGCTGTAATAATCATCCATAAGATTCAACATGTATCCAAAGTTTATTCAATCCCTCTTGATGTTGAAATCAAGCTGAAAATCTGGTTAGTGGTAAAATCAGGAAGTGAAGAGGCAGACCAGAATAGTTCAAACCCTAAGAAGTTTTCCAAAATGTTTCAAACTTTAAAAATATAAAAAAATCCAGTTCGTTCTGAGTTAGCTCTTCATCCTTAATTTTAATCTCCCTATGTCTCTCTATAACTTCTCACTGAACACTCTTATCTTAAAGTAAAGCATTAACTTTTTTCACCCTAACTTTGCTCCTCCTTTAACCATTAATTCCTCTGTGTAAATAAAGATGGTGTTGGCATGTGTGTAGATAAATGACCCTAATCATTGCAGAAGCATATGAGTATCTAGAAATCCCAGGCACATGATGCAGGTGATATCAAATGAATCAGGCATCCTGAGTCAGCATGCGGCATGAATTACTTCTAACCCTCAGAAAGGGTAGTTCCTCTAGTCAAGTTGAGGTCACTAGAGCAACCTAGGGAAGGTCACGTTGCGAATGTTTGTACTGCTCCGGCTGGGGAGTGCTTTATAAGCAAGACTTCTGTTTCCAGCATTTTTCAGAGTTCTTCTACATTAAAAAAAACAAAATGTATCTGAAAAGAACATTTATTTTATCTTAGGCTCCAAAGCATGCAGCTGCTAACAAAGAAACAGAAAACAACCGATTATTTGTACATCATTTACTTTAACTACAACATGACAGCAGAGCTCTCATATTAATTTCTCAATATCTTTAGATGCTGCATCATGCAACAGGAAATAATGGCTGCTATAAGTGATACGAGGATAACAAACGTACCTCAGAAACAGCTTCCCCTTACACAAACGCAGTGGTAATAAGAAAACAGCTTTGTGACTAGACTCATGGAAAAAGAAGCCAGCCATTAGAAACAGGTTTGCCAAATATACCGCTGAGTTGTCTTTTCTTTCCTAATCTGTGTATCTGCTGTTATACAAAAGAGCTTTCAAGGGCTGGCCTGCTAAAGCACTCTCAATTCTTTCTTCCCTTAAAAAAAGCAGAGCTGGCACATGCACAGTAAATAAAAATAACAAGCATATGATGCCCGAGATGCATGTGAACATAAAGTGACGTTGGCAGCCCCCGCAAATAGAACTCCAGTTAAAAATAGCCTTTGTCTAAATGTGGAAAGTGTGTAAATATAGTAGCGGTTTCAGCTTACTATAGAGGCTCACAAGCTCCAAGGAACAGAAGCTTATTATAGAGCATGTGCGTCAGAGGAGGGGGAAAAAGGGAAAAAAGAAAGACGAACTACTCTGCAATTAGTATCTACAAGGAGACGTAAATTAATTTTTTCCCCATTCATTGTTTGGAAAGTGGACACGGGTAAAGTAACTGGCAGATGCAGATGTCTGCATGTTGTAATAGTGCTAAAAAGGAAAAAGAGGAAACTACAGGAAAGAGGAAAGATAAATCTAGACCCAAGAAGCACAAACACAGGGAGCTTTCTGGGCAAAGAATGGTTGCACAGAAAATGGGATATGGAGACAGTAGGAGAGATTTTGATCTCGGTTACACTGAAGTAAACAAGGAGTACTGTAACTTCCTTGGCTTCAATGGAGCTATTCTGGATTTACATACATTGGTGTAACTGAGATCAGAATTTAAGACAGGGAGCCTATTTTTGTGCTGAATGAAAAGAATGAAAGTGGCAGTGATTTGTCTCAAGAAAAATACTGGATTCTGGTGACAGCAAAATAGACTTTACTTTTTTTCTCATACTTTACCTGGTATTTCATCCCACATATTCAACAAGCTGTGAAATGAGGAAATTTAGAAAATCCCCAAATAAACCCTATGGAATAATTTACACCCAATTAAGACTTTATCCTGCATGACACAGAAGGCTACAAAGGACTGGCAAGTTACATTAAATCCCAAGAACATCATTTCAAGGTGTTATTAGCTGTGGCATGCAGTATGTCCTTTTTAAAAAATCTGCTTTCAATGTATTGATAAAAAGGAAGGAATTATCAGTCTACTGGTGTCTCTGCTGTATGTGTGAAGATTAGATATTCTTCAAGAGGGCCTTAAATATTTTCACAAAAAGGGTATTTTATTTATTTCAGTTTATAACTAAGCATTCATCTGCTCCTCTGAGTGCCTTTACAATTATTGTTAAAAGAAACAATACAACTAAAAGTAGCAGCAAATTCTCAGGAAAACTCTACCTAGGACACACATGAAGAAAAGGAATGCTTCTTTTTCTGTAACCCCTTTTCTATCTCTAACTTTTACTTTTTGCTTGACTAACACGGGGTGGCAAATGTTATAGAAAAAAGAACAATTGTTGAGTAATAAATGTGTGATATAAAGTCTTGGCCCAGGTAAAAGTTGTTGATAAAAGTTGCCTTATTAAAATGGCATGGTAAATTGATGCTATAAGTTCCCATGTATATTGTAAATTAACCTTCGATGCCGTGCATCACTGGAATTTTAGTACTCCAAGGAATAGACTTATATGGTTCACTCAAGTAATCACGCTAAATGAATGTTTAAATGAGAACAGTTTGCCAAATGCAAAGCGAGAACCATATATAACCTCTTATACAACTACATAACACAGCAGTGCTGGCTGCTTTACAAAGTTCTGGCTTATGTACAAATTCTAGTTGCTAACTCCCACCACTATCTGGGCCAAAATGGGACTTCCTGGAAAATACCACCCTAACTATCTGGGATTAATAGTTTAGCTGTCATTGTGGTTTGCTCAATCCCCTTTAAATGTAAGGTATTTTTCATCTTCAAAATATCGCAAAGCAGATTGATTTTACTCCTGTTCAGTTTCCAGTCAGACTTGGCACAGTACTGTCAACCTCCTTCACTTTCATTGTTTTACTAAGAAAGCAGAAATGAGAAAAGAAAGAGAAAAAGGAAACTGATATGCTAAAAGCTCCTGCTCTTATCTCAAGAGTAATTCTACCTTTCTCTAGTCTAATGCGTCATTGTCCTAGTATTTGTAGTACATACAGTGAGCTATTGCTGTAGTATCATAGCCATCAGGGTCCTACAAAATGTTCAGGAAGGGTTACTCTAACATAAGAGATGTGAGGCTAAAACTGCTTGCTGTTGTTTTCCAACACTTGCATTTCCCTCCACCTACAAGCAAGACAAGTTAATCTAACTAGATAACTTAAAAAAGTTACAACAGACTTTCTGACGCCTATTAGCTTTCATTCATACAGAGTAACAAAATAACCTGCTATAGAGGCTGTCTTCTTTCTTGCTTGAAAGCGCTGTATAGTTTCTGCGTTCACAATAAATCTGTTTGGAAGACTGCCCTAAAAGTGTTACCATAGTGATTATTTTGGTACTGCATGGTAGAAGAACTGAAGCACTTACTGGTCATAGCAGAAAATCAGCAGATGGCATTTGTCAGAATCTCTCTACTTCTTGATTTTTTGGGGCGGGGAGTTTAGCAATTTATGAAATCCTCTTAACCTGCAGTATTACTTCAGTTTAGCAGACAGCAGATGTTAAGCAGTAGTGAAAATCTCCAGGATAGTTTCCTCAAAAACTATTTAGTAAATAATTATTATCTTCATATTACTCAGACAAGGGGAAAATGCCATCCTCCTGTATGATGAATACATTACAAGTTGACAAAGTGTTCTAGTCTCCTGCTGTACTCTACAGTTAAAGTATCACAAAAATTTCTTTCTCACAATGGAGAATTTAAAGGTAAGAAAAAGAAATGGTGCAAAGGAAACTAGTTATGAGTCTTTCTGTTTTGGAAAAGTGCAAGCACAGCACTGGGGCTTTCAGACTAAGGCCTTGCCTATATAGGAAAGTTGCATTGGTTTAACCTAAAGTGTGAATTTAAACTGATTTAGTTAAAGCAGTGCAAACCCTTGTGTGGACATTCTTATTTCAGTTTAAGAATGACTTTTTATTTATTTATTTGTTTGTTTGTTTATTTAATTTAAGTTGATCGTGAGGAGATTTTAGCTAACTCACTATAAGGTTTGCAGTGGTTTAACTAACCCAGTTTAATTAACGTAGCTGAACTGGTGTAGTTTTGTGAATGGGTGAAGCCTAAGATATTTTTGAGAGAATACAATACATTGTCATATAACTTCATTCACAGTCCTCTTTCCTCCCCCCTTTTAGCTATAAGCTTCATGAGGAAATTGCTGTAAGTTCCATTTCTTTACACACCAAGTTCCAGAAGAATCCAGAGTTCTGGCGAAGAGAAAGCCTTATTTATTTAAAAATTTAAAGTGGGTTTTAGCACTGGTTAAAGATGTCAGATAGATGGCACCAGAAACTAAAACTCTTTATTCATTGAAGGCCTGATCTAAAGCCAAAGGCAAGATCATTTTAGTGGGTGTACATGAGGCCCTCACAGAATGGGTAGCAGCAGTGCAAACTTGCCTATTCTATCCTACCAATATGTCTATGCTGAAGGGCCCATATTTATGGATGAGTTCAGCCTTATACTCCATTCAAAACCTGGCCTTTCTTCTGTGAATGCCAGCTAGTGCTAACCAAGTTGCCAAATATTAAAGATAGTCAGACCAACACATAAATAATAGCATCTAGCTCTTTTCATCTGTAGAGTTCAAGGGGCCTTACACAGGAGGTCAGTATCCTTATCCCCATTTTACTGATGTGGAAATTAAAGCATAGAGACAGAAGTGACTTGCCTAAGAAATAGAGAACAAAGCTGGAAATGAAGCCAGGGTTTCCGAGTCACAGCACAGCATGCTGGCCACTAGGCCACACATCTCATATGCATATAACTCATTTCCTAGAGAGGGGAGCTGGTTAACATTTTCCCTTCAGAATGTTTTTCAACAACCAAAAAAGCCCTAAAAAATGCAGAAAATTTGCATTTTTTCTATTTTTTCCATTTTTTACACACCTCCCCCAGATCTAAAAAAGTTTCAGTTTTCCAAAAACAAAAAATTTTTTTTTTTAGTTTTCCAGTTTTTGGTCCTTCTCCATCCTCTTCCTTTTTTCTTCCCTGTTTACCTTTTTCTATTTTGCCACTGTAAGTGCAGGTTGTGAGGGAAATGTGAGAAAAGGAAAAGGGAGAGAAAGAAAGCAACCCCTCCGAATTAAAAAATTACAGATTTTCATTTTTGGTTCTGAAACACCCCCCTCCCCCAAAGAGGTCTTTTTGGTTTCTGTTTTAGTTGAAAACATTTTCAGAATTATTTTTTCACAAAACATACCTACCTGTTTTTGACCAGTTCTAATATACAGCAGTCTGCCAAACAACAGTAGGAAGGTAACAACTTTGGTCACTTCAAACTAAGACTGGCTTTGAACTAGTGACTTGGAAATGCAATTCTCCAACTTTTTACTAACTCTTTAAACAGCTAAGGCCATGAGAATATTTTTTACCATTTGGTATCTTTGCTAATAAAGTTAAGGTAAACTCTTCTCACAGGCAAATGGCAGAAAAATGAATCATGCTCTAAAAATTGGGATATCAGGAGATCCATAGATTAAAAAGGAGGCAAGACATGGAACTGGAAACTCAAATAGAAGCTGAAGAGAGTATCGGAGGAGTGCTTTTGAAGACTACTTAATCAACTGCACAATAAGAAAGGAGTTCAGGAAATTAGATGAAGATACTATAATGAAAGGAATATTGGAACTAGTTTATATTTTAATTCTTCTTTCAATGGAAAGAGAAACCGCAGGGCAGTAGTATGGACATCTGAGTTACTTTTTGCTACCCACTACCATTCACTTGGCCTGATACAAAGGCTACTCCTGGGGGGAATTCTGTGCCAAACTATTAAAAATTCTGCACACAATATTTTAAAATTCTGCATATTTTATTTGTCAAAATATCA
Organism: Trachemys scripta elegans; assembly: GCF_013100865.1. NCBI lineage: Eukaryota > Metazoa > Chordata > Testudines > Emydidae > Trachemys > Trachemys scripta. Next base: position 110,228,112 of record NC_048299.1, read on the forward strand.
TCACACCATTTTCAATTATTTTGGCAATTTATTTCAAAATTCCTGTCAGCATGTATGTCTGTAACAAAACAGACAACAAAACATTCCCTCACGAGTAGAGGGGGGGAATGAAATTCTGTGCAGAACATTAATTCTGCACAAATTCTATTGCACAGTGGCACAGAATTCCCCCAAGAGTAAAAGACCATTGAAATCAATGGAAAGACTCCCACTGACTCCAATGAGCTTTGGCTCAGATCCTGAGAGATTAATAGGACCAAATTCTATTATGATGTTCCACAACATAGAAACATAGAAATTAGATAAAAACTTAAAATACTGTTGCTGGAATGCAAAGGTACTTTCTTTGAATTCAGAAACACACAAGAACCCCAAAATAGAGAGAAAGAAAACAGTCTCCCTAAAATAGAGGCACAGGTCTGGTCTATACTACCCGCCTGAATCGGCAGGTAGAAATCGACCTCTCGGGGATCGATTTATCGCGTCCCGTTGGGACGCGACAATCGATCCCCAAATCGGCGCTCTAACTCCACCAGCGGAGGTGGTAGTAAGCGCCGCCGACAAAAAGCGGCAAAAGTCGATTTTGCCGCCGTCCTCACAACGGGGTAAGTCGGCTGCAATACGTCGAATTCAGCTACGCTATTCACGTAGCTGAATTTGCGTATCTTAAATCGACTCCCCGCTGTAGTGTAGATGTACCCACAACTTGCTTAAAGTTGGCTCTTTTCAAATTGACTTTAATATAGCATGCTCTACTACAAAGCCCTCCTAGCCCGCAAGCAGAATTAGGAAACACCCCCCTCCCACCACCAGCACTCTTAAAGCAATAGCTGGCAATTCCAACACAGTCCTCAATACACCACATCTATAATCCTAAATCATGTGAGTAATCTTTATTTAGGTGATTAGTGCTCTGCCAAGGTTTTGGCCATTCTTTTCATCCTGAGGAGTTGCTAGGTGGAACTGGTCTCTGTCACTTTCTTCTTTCCATCTTTGTTCTGTCAATGAACTTACACTGACCTACAGAAAACACTAGCTCTGCTGACTCATTCCTGGATTTTTTTTCCTGAGAAAATCAATTCTTATGATCCCACATCTTTGCATACTGCTAAACTTTCAATATGTTCACATTTTGATCACTGTCAGTCTTACTTCCTTATTCCTTGATGTAAGTAGCTATCTAATTACTGTGACATCAATTCCTTAAAGAACTTTAAATAATTACATCTGTGTATCTCACTTCTATCCTGAAGAGTCTGGGGGAGGTTGGCTTCTGGTTTAAGAGCATCAGGTGTCTTCTGTTTTTTTTTTAAATGTGTATACTTATTTCCAAGATTTTCTTTCTTTCCTGCTTAATGAAGCATCTGGAAACAAAAATATATCAGTCCTAATTTAAAAAATAGACCATAATAGTGAATGTGACTGGGAACTATCACCATCATTTTAAGAGCTCTTTGCCCCTACCTTTTTGTATAAAAAGTCTTATTTTGATATTTAGCAAACCCATATTCCTCTCTCCACTTTCTTTTACTTTCAGGTTAGCACATTAATTTTATAATCCTCCCTTTTAAGTCAATCTTATCTCAGTAGCTGTGAATGCCGAGAGGCATGAAATAGGAATAAGTCAGTCATAATAGTGGTCATTAACAATATATTATTATGGCAGATATCACCAGGTGGTGATGTTACACATAGTCCTCCAACATTTTAGTGTGCGAGCAAATCTATAGTCTTGGGAAGACAAGCAGTGTTGTAGTTTTTGTCACACACAAGTCTGTGTAGAGGCAGTGGTCCAAGGTAAGAGATGTATAACCAGCAAGAGAGATTACCCTCTGCCTTGGTCTCTGATTAGAGTGAATTCTTGAGGCAGAGTTGCTCTCTGGAATCCAGGCTTTGGAGTTGGACTGAAGTTGCTGTAAACAATTGCCCTGTATGTTGTTTGATCATCTCTGTTCCAGGACACTGTGTATGTGTAAATAAAATAATAACCTAATATACACCCAGACTCCATAGCACTGATTTATCCTTCACTGAGAAGTTGACTGGCAAGGCCCTGGTCACCTGCTGCTGCCCAGGGAGAGAGGTGACACTGGTAGCAGAACAGGACACTGGGAGTGGAAGGAAAAGCAATAATATATATAGAAACACAGTAAAAGGATTACAGTTATTATAGCATGGTGCATTGTTTACAATAGCATTGTGCATAGATGTGGTTTTTATGAATATTAAAGTTTGCTGTCACATCCTTTGAACAAAGAGGTGGAATGACTGAGCAGCTGAACAATATTTGGTATTGGGTTGTTTATCTTTATGGTATTTAGCTACTTCTTAGCAGCACAGTTCCCCAATGGAATCCTGAAGAGTTATTTCAATTGGAATGTATTTTTTGGTCACACAAAACTTCTGGGCATGTTTGATTTACACATCATCCATGAAACATAGTTGGGGGCACTGTTATTTTTAAACGATCCGGTGATTTGCAAATACATTGGGGATGGTTTGCTGCATTCTTGGGGGATGATAAACTGTATTTATAAAATCATCTTTTTGGTGTGCTGATATTCTTTGGAAGATGTCTGTTCTGACAATGAGCATAAACCAGTCCCTTGGCTGGGACAGTGCTCAGCTATGTACCAATAAATGACCTCACAATGTTAGCAGTGAGGTTTGACAGGTGCACAGTGTTGTCCTTCCAAATGACTATTCTTCAGATGTGCTTTGGGTGATATACTTGCTTTATTTTTTTCAATCGCTTTTAGATCTATGATTAAAACAACTATATAGGAGCTAAACAGTAGTAATATTGGGTGGTTTTGTCAATCCTTTGGAGGTGGCTTGCTTATATTTTGTGAAAGGGAGAAAAGTGGGTATCTGTACTATGTCAGTAATTCGGGAGGGTTGTACTTGTGTGCAGGATGGGCAAGAGTCCCATCTTGCAAACACTTACTCACAGGAATAGTTACTTGGAAGTCAATGACAACAACTGCCTGAGTAAAGAACTGCAGGAACAGTTTGTAAATACTTTGTGGTGATATGTGCATACTGGGGAGTACTTGTAAATACTTTGGGGATATTAAAATTGAGTAACTATCTGGGAATAGTTAGCTCACAGCTGGATACTCTCATCATTTGCCTATTGAAAAATTCATTGCTCATGTGACTGTTCATGACTTTACATGTTATCGTCATTGACTACTGTGTCAAAGTTCCTCCTCTATCTTGGTGGGTCCTGCTCTTATTGGTGGATTTTCTTGCCTCAGAGATTCACCATGTGGGTTGGGGAACAGCCCAGAGACCTTCACCTCAGGAAGAACCTACAGTCCAGGTCAATTGGGAGGTTTGGGGGGAATCCGGGCCCACCCTCTACTCCGGGTTCCAGCCCAGGGCCCTGTGGACTGCAGCTGTCTATAGTGCCTCCTGTAACCACTGTATGACAGCTACAACTCCCTGGGCTACTTCCCCATGGCCTCTCCAAACACCTTCCTTAGGCCTGGTCAATACTATGACTTTAATTCAGATTTAGCAGCGTTAAATCGAATTAACCCTGCACCCGTCCACACAATGAAGCCATTTATTTCAAAATAAAGAGCTCTTAAAATCGATTTCTGTACTCCACCCCGACGAGCGGAGTAGCGCCAAAATTGATATTGTCATTTTGAATTAGGGTTAGTGTGGCCGCAATTCGATGGTATTGGCCTCCGGGAGCTATCCCACAGTGCACCATTGTGACCACTCTGGACAGCAATCTGAACTCGGATGCACTGGCCAGGTAGACAGGAAAAGCCCCGCGAACATTTGAATTTTATTTCCTGTTTGCCCAGCATGGAGAGCACAAGTGACCACAGATAGCTCATCAGCACAGGTAACCATGCAGGCCGATAATTGAAAAAGAGCACCATCATGGACCGTACGGCAGGTACTGGATCTGATCGCTATATGGGGTGAGGATTCAGTGCTAGCAGAACTTCGTTCGAAAAGACGAAATGCCAAAACTTTTGAAAAAATCTCCAAGGGCATGATGGAGAGAGGCCACAATAGGGACTCAGATCAGTGCCGCGTGAAAGTCAAGGAGCTCAGACAAGCCTATCAAAAAACAAAGGCGGCAAATGGTCGCTCCGGGTCGCCGCGGACATGCCGCTTCTACGCTGAGCTGCATGCAGTTCTAGGGGGGGCCGCCACCACTACCCCACCTCTGACCGTGGATTCCAAGGCGGGGGTAATCTCATCAGCTACACCTGAGGATTCTGCGGATGGGGAAGAGGAGGAGGAGGAGGAGGAGGACAAGCTTGCGGAGAGCACACAGCACTCCGTTCTCCCCAACAGCCAGGATCTTTTTCTCAGCCTGACTGAAGTACCCTCCCAACCCTCCCAAGCCAGTATCCAAGACCATGACCCCATGGAAGGGACCTCAGGTGAGTTTACCTTTTAAAATATAAAACTTGTTTTAAAAACAAGCAGTTTTTAATGATTACTTTGCCCTGAGGACTTGGGATGCATTCGCGGCCAGTACAGCTACTGGAAAAGTCTGTTAACGTGTCTGGGGATGGAGCGGAAATCCTCCAGGGACATCTCCATGAAGCTCTCCTGGAGGTACTCCAAAAGCCTTGCCACAAGGTTTCTGGGCAGTGCAGCCTTATTCCGTCCTCCATGGTAGAACACTTGACCATGCCATGCTTACAGCAAGTAATCTGGTATCATTGCATGACAAAGCCTGGCAGCATATGGTCCCGGTGTTTGCTGGCATTCAAGCAACATCCGTTCTTTATCTCGTTGTGTATCCTCAGGAGACTGATATCGCTCATGGTAACCTGGTTGAAATACGGGAATTTAATTAAGGGGGACAGAGGTGGCCGTTCCTACTGGGCTGTTTGCCTGTGGCTGAAAAGAAATCCTTCCCTGCAGTTAGCCAAGCGCAGGGGGGGTGGGCTGGAATTGGGCCTGAGCTTTTCACGTTTGGCTGCCAGGGATCTTCCCTGATACCAGCCACGTGGTGGGGGGAGGGGTAAAGCGATCATCCAGATAATTGGATTGGGTGGGGGGTTAGTTTGTTTTCTGCTGCTGAAGGTTAACAGGAAAACCGTAGCACTCAACGGGCTTTGCTTGGTATGTGGGAAAGGAGGGCGCAGAAGCCGAAAGACAATGGCTTACCATGGCCGCATGCAAGCCGAATTCTGTTGCCCGGACCTGCGTCTGTGATCTCTAGCAGCAAAGCCACAGGCACTCAATATTAAGAGGCAAAATGCGACCTTGCACAGAAATCACATGTGCTATGTAATGTGAATAGTGTTGGTCACCGTGAAAGAGTATAAGCATTGTTCTGCACAATGTATCTTTTTAAAAAAATTCTCTCCTTTTTCCCCTCCCTCCAGCAGCTGCAAATTTTTCAAGCCTCCCTCCCCCGTCCTGAAGGCTATCTCAGATAAGGCGTCAGAAAAAGAAGACGCGAGACGAGATGTTCGCGGAAATCATGGAATCCACCCTCAGTGAAAAAGCTCATCTGAATGAGTGGAAGGACACGGTTTCAAAGTATAGGAAAGAAGCCAGTGAACGTGAGGACAGGAGGGACCAACATGAGGACAGGAGGGACTCTCGAGATGAGAGGTGGCGGCAGGAAAATCAGAGGAGGCAGGATGCAATGCTGGGGCTGCTCCGTGAGCAAACAGACATGCTCCGGCGTCTGGTGGAGCTTCAGGAACGGCAGAGGATAACAGAGTGCCGCTACAGCCCCTATATAACCCCCCTCCCCCCTCACCATGTTCCATAGCCTCCTCACCCAGACGTGTAAGAACGCGGGGGGGGGGGAGGGAGAGAGGCTCCATACACCCTCCCATTCCACCCCAGTGGACAGCCCAAGCAAAAGGCTGTCATTTTTTTAACCTTTTTTTAGTAGCCTTTTCCTTCCCGCCGATCCTCCTCCCAAACCCCACCTGGGTTCTCTCCCTCTTTTTATAATCAATTAATAAAGACTACATGATTTTTAAACGATAGTGACTTTATTTCCTTTGAAAGCAAGCTGGGGGAAGGGGGAGGGTGGGTTCCTTACAGAGAATGAGTCAATAAAGGGGGCGGGTTTTCATGAAGGAGAAACAAACAGAAATTTCACACTGTAGCCTGGCCAGTCATGAAACTGGTTTTCAAAGCTTCTCTGATGCACAGTGCTTCCTGGTGTGCTCTTCTAATCGCCCTGGTGTCTGGCTGCGTGTAATCAGCAGCCAGGCGATTTGCCTCAGCCTCCCACCCCGCCATAAAGGTCTCCCCCTTACTTTCACAGAGATTGTGGAGCACACAGCAAACAGCAATAACAATGGGGATAATGGTTTGGCTGAGGTCTGAGTGAGTCAGTAACGATCGCCAGCGATCTTTTAAACGGCCAAATGCACATTCTACCACCATTCTGCACTTGCTCAGCCTGTAGTTGAACAGCTCCTGACTCCTGTCCAGGCTGCCTGTGTACGGCTTCATGAGCCATTGCATTAAGGGGTAGGCTGGGTCCCCAAGAATAACTATTGGCATTTCAACATCCCCAACGGTTATTTTCTGGTCCGGGAAGTAAGTTCCTTGCTGCAGCCGTTTAAACAGATTAGTGTTCCTGAAGACGCGAGCGTCATGAACCCTTCCCGGCCAGCCCACGTTGATGTTGGTGAAACATCCCTTGTGATCCACACTAAGTGCTTGCAGCACCATTAAAAAGTACCCCTTGCGGTTTATGTACTGGGTACCCTGGTGCTCCGGTGCCAAGATAGGGATATGGGTTCCATCTATCGCCCCACCACAGTTAGGGAATCCCATTGCAGCAAAGCCATCCACTATGACCTGCACATTTCCAAGAGTCACTACCTTTCGTAGCAGCAGCTCAGTGATTGCTTTGGCTACTTGCATCACAGCAGCCCCCACAGTAGATTTGCCCACTCCAAATTGATTCCCGACTGACCGGTAGCTGTCTGGTGTGGCAAGCTTCCACAGGGCTATTGCCACTCGCTTCTCAACTGTGAGGACTGTTCTCATCTTGGTATTCTGGCGCTTCAGAGCAGGGGAAAGCAAGTCACAAAGTGCCATGAAAGTGCCCTTACGCATGTGAAAGTTTCGCAGCCACTGGGAATCGTCCCACACCTGCAACACTATGCAGTCCCACCAGTCTGTGATTGTTTCCCGGGCCCAGAATCGGCGTTCCATGGATAGAATCTGCCCCATTAACAACATGATCTCCAAAGCACCAGGGCCCGCAGTTTGAGAGAATTCTGTGTCCATGTCCATGTCCTCATCACTCTTGTCGCTGCGCTGCCGTTGCCACCTCCTCCTCTCCTCGTTTTTCTGGTCCTGGCTCAGCATAAACTGCACAAGAGCGCACGAGGTGTTTACAATGTTCATGACTGCTGTCTTAAGCTGAGCGGGCTCCATGCTTGCCGTGGTATGGAGTCTGCAGTATTCACCCAGGAAAAAAGGCGCGAAATTGTTGTCTGCCGTTGCTTTCATGAAGGGAGGGGTGAGGCTGTACCCAGAACCACCTGCGACAATGTTTTTTGCCCCACCAGGCACTGGGATCTCAACCCAGAATTCCAATGGGCGGGGGAGACTGCGGGAACTATGGGATAGCTATGGGATAACTACCTACAGTGCAATGCTCCGGAAATCGACGCTAGCCCCGCTACATGGACACACACTGCCGAATTAATGTGCTTAGTGTGGCCGCATACATTCGACTTTACACAATCTGTTTCCAAAATTCGAATTATGTAAATTTGGATTAATCCTGTTGTGTAGGCATACCCTTAGTCTCACCACAGGACCTTCCTCCTGGTGTCTGATAACGCTTGTGCTCCTCAGTCCTCCAGCAGCACACCCTCTCAGCTCCTTGCGCCTCTTGGTCCCAGCTCCTCACACTCACACCACAAACTGAAGTGAGCTCCTTTTTAAAGCCCAGGTGCCCTGATTAGCCTGCCTTAATTGATTCTAGCAGCTTCTTCTTAATTGGCTCCAGGTGTCCTAATTAGCCTTCCTGCCTTAACTGGTTCTAGCAGGTTCCTGATTACTCTAGTCCAGCCCCTGCTCTGGTCACTCAGGGAACAGAAAACTACTCATGCAGTGACCAATATATTTGCCCTCTACCAGACTCCTGTACCCCACTGGTCTGGGTCTGTCACACTACCAATACTTGAAAATGTTATTGCTTGAATATGGTGCTTGAATAATAGTCAGTAAAGGCCCAGATCCCAGACTCCACTCTAGCTCCTCTGCACTGGCTCACCAGTGCAAAGCTGTCTAAATCAGTGGTTCTCAACCAAGGGTACGTGTACCCCTGGGGGTACACAGAGGACTTCCGGGGGTACATCAATTGATCTAGATATTTGCCTAGTTTTAAACAGGCCACATAAGGAACAGTAGCTAAGTCAGTACAAACTAAAATTTCATACAGACAAAATGAGACAGGAAGCAATTTCTCAGTAACAGTGTGCTGTGACACTTTTGTATTTTTGTGTCTGATTTTGTAAGTAAGTAGTTTTTAAGTGAGGCAAAACTTGGGAATACGCAAGACAAATCAGACTCCTGAAAGGGGTACAGTAGTCTGGAAAAGTTAAGAACCTCTGATCTAAATCCACTGGGCACTGGAAGATTCCCAACACACAGGGATGTTGGGGTACCATACAGCTTCTAAACCACATATCTCACAGCCACCAGTGTAAGGGGCACATTCAAGGAAGAGGGAGTATGGCTGGGCCGCTGATATCTGGCTAATCCATGGCTGCTAGAATGTCTCTTTTGGACCATGGGCAGTTAAAGCAGCAGTAACTTATTCCAGGGCAAAGTTGGTTCCTAGCAATCCTGAGTTTGGGGGAGTGCAAGATGGGTTTAAAGCCAGCTTTGTCCCTCCCATCCTGAATTCCTGCACCAAACACACCACCACCAGATCAAAGAATGTGACCCAGAATATTCCTTCTATCAGTAGTATACACATATGTAACCCTTTTGCCAGGTAGAGTAGCAGCGACAAGGGGTTTCTTTTTAACAATACCACAAGACCCGACTCAAGCCCCCACCCAGTAACCTGGGGAAATGACACACCATCTCCTGGGTGCCTCAAAGAAGCAATACTTCCCCTCTCGCAAGCACAGAGTCTGATTTTAGAAAAGAACATTTTTAAAAAAATATAAAGGGAGGAAAGTAACCCAGCATTAACTTGGATTCATAATCATAAGACCATGAGCAAAACATGCACCCCAGAGTATATTGAGCAGTGTCTTTTGCCTCAGGTTCTTAAGTCCAACAACCAAAAGTTCCTTTAACATGCCCCTCCCTTCTCCCTCCACCACACCCCACTCACAGTTTATTGTTCTTGGTCAGTGGAGATCCAGAGTTTAGAGGTGCATTTGCATGAGTTCACCTCCCACTCTAGGGGGCGGGGGAGGGAAAGGCACCTTGCTTGCTCTGCTGGCCTCTCTGCTTGCTCTGTGCCACTCATTCTGCTCACTATTTGCTTCACTGCAACCTCTGGGATGTCTTGAGGTCACACCACTTAGCACAGCTTCCTGTGATTTCAGCTTAGTGTGGGAGCCTCACTGCTAGCCCAGGCTGAGAAATCTCTTTCATCAAAGACATTGTCTCAAAGCAGGACTAGTTAATAGTGATTTCAACAATATTATTCTGTAATAAAAGACTCTCAGCTGAGTCTTATGAAGTTTTCTCCCCCAGCTCATCACTAGATGTCAGGGGAGAGCTCATGCAGACCCTGCTTATACATATATTTGGGAAGTTAGGGCTAGGCCATACCAAGCCCTGTACATATATGGAGAGTGGGGAAGGAGAAGGCAGAAGGACCCTCCCCACAACCCTTTGCAATCTCAGTTCTTGCACTCTCAGTAAGCAATGCTAAGGGACATGGAAGCTGACTGTAGTGTAGAAAGCCTTCTAAGTGCTTGGAGCATGCCCTACCATACTGTATCAAGTAGAGGATCTGGGACAGCATGAAGTGAGTTCATGCTTCATCCTGTAAAATAGTGGAGTAGAAGCTACCATTAGACACTTCCTCAACAGTCCTGGAGCCACTACACCAAATTGTCTGCTGGTGTAAGGTGGCACAATTCCATTGAAGTCAGTGTAGCTGCATTAATTTACACCAGCCAAGACATGGACCCAATACATGCCTCTGGCTTCAGACCTACCCCTGGAAATGTGAATAGTGGTTAAAGTCACAGCTCCATCCTTCATCTGAGCTACAAAGCTCAAGAAAACAGGACCATGTTTCCTGCATAATTTCTATTGTTTTATCCATTTGGTAGGTAATTTTCTTTGCGTTTGCCAAGTTTCAAAGGCCAGTTAAACATTTGGCAACACTGAGAGATTAGCAGATATTCATTTATGTAGCAGTAATCTCTTGGCAATCATATTAGCTTTCAGGAGAACATTTCCTTTCAATTTATTGATGTTACGTATATTTTTAAAATTTCCTAAAATAAATATTGATTGGTCACTGGGAATGTACTTATCGGGAATCATGTTTATTCTTATCTCTTCCCAGAATTTATTTACTAAGTACAATAAAGTATCCATTCTTCTGTTATCAATCCCAGCATCTATTTTTCTCTATTATGTCTGCTTTATAGGTTGAATGTCAGTTGCATATGCAAAGAGGATATATCAATGTTCTTGAATACTCTAATGTAATATGATATCAATAGAAAATGTGCAAGTCTTTTTCTCAGCTAATTGGTCAGACTAATTACTGCAAATACATCATGAACTAAACACCAGAATTGTACTCATTAACTACACAGGAAGAGAAACAAATTCCAGTATTTGGAGGTGATAATAAAGCAAAGGAAGAAATGTCATATAATGGTCAATGGACTTTGGAATCCATTATTCTTTATCATATAATTTATTCACATTGGAAAGATTATGGAGAGAGAGGCGTCACTATATAGTTAATGTTGAAATTGAGTTGCTATTATAAGCCTAAATTTTGGCCTTCTCTAAAATCCACACACACAGAAAGCCATTTTGGCCTCAATATCGGTTGGTTAGATATGTGGCCAAGGGAGATTTTTTCTACAAAGTTTAAACTGAATTAAAAAAAGGATTTCTTGAATTATAACTAGGGCCCTACCAAATTCATGGCCGTGGAAAACATGTCACGGACTGTGATATCTGTTCTTCCCCTGTGAAGTCTGGTCTTTTGTGTGCTTTTATCCTATACTAGACACATTTCTCAGGGAGACCAGCATTTCTCAAATTGGGGGTCCTGATCCAAAAGGGACTTACAGGTGGGTCGCAAGATTATTTTAGGGGGGGTCGGGGTATTGCTACCCTTCATTCTGTGCTGGCTTCAGAGCTTGGCAGCCGGAGAGTGGCGGCTGTGGGCGCCCAGCTCTGAAGACAGTGCCCAGCCAGCAGCAGCACAGAAGTAATGGTGGCAATACCATACCATGTCACCCTTACTTCTGCGCTGCTGCTGCTGGCGGCAGCTCTGCCTTCAGAGCTGGACTCCCAGCCAGCAGCTGCCGCTCTCCAACTGCCAGCTCTGAAGGCAGTGCCCCTGTCAGCAGCAGCACAGAAGTAAGGGTAGCCGTACCGCGGAGCCCCCCCATCACAATAACCTTGTGACTCCCCCACCACACAATTTTGGGTCAGAACCCCTACAATTACAACACCGGGAAATTTCAGATTTAAATAGCTGAAATCATGAAATTTACAATTTTTAAAATCCTATGACCATGAAATTGACCAATGGACCATGAATTTGGTTCAGCTCTAATTATGACACTCAAAAGTACCAGAGTTTTAAAAGTCTTAATATTTGTTGCGACTTTGTAGAATCCTCCCCCGCCCTCAAAAAAATCAAACTAAAAATAGAAAGAAGGAAAAGGATAAAACTTAGTTTACAGAATAGCCCTATCTGAGAGTTGGAGACCAGCAGCACAAAAGAGTTGCCAATTAAAGTCTAATTTAAAAATATATTACTTTGAATTCTGACTGCTGCTATGGATTGTCAATTCTGGGTCACTTAGCATAGCACAAACAGACTGTGAAAGACCAAGGTTTTCAATTTTAGAAAAGAAGGCTCTAGCCCTTTTCTTGCCGAGATAATCTTTACAAGGTAATCTGATCACCAGGGAGGCTTGTCAATGGGAAAAGGAGAATTTCTCCCCCAAAAGGCTCATGAGGGGTACAGATAAACCTCCTAAGGCCTGTAGGGAAGGGACTTGAGGCTTGGTGTGGGTGTTCCCCTCCTGAAGGCCTGAGATGGGGCACAGGACTGGGGTGTGGGTAACGTCAACCTGATCTCTCCCTCCTCATAATCTGCCTGCAGGCCTCCTGAGTTCCTTAGGAAGGAGAGGCTGGAGAGAAGACGAAGCCTGGGATGGAGAGACTGGGGACACTTCCCTCCTTTCTGTTGACTTATTAATGAACAATAGGTGGCCTATGGGGAGCTCTTCTTTCCCTTAAGGCTTTGGCTCATGGCTCCCCTGAGTTTTAGGAACCTCCTCAATGGCCCTCCCCCCATGAACTTTAGAAGATTTGTTAGTCCTGATAAGCCTGATTTGGTTGTTAGAGGCTGATGAGCCAATTCTGGTTCAACAGAAGCTGACCAAAATATTTTGCATAGCCATACATCTGGCAGGAGGGTTAAGTATGTTGGCTCCTTCAAAGAGATGTTACAGACTCTGTCCCCTCCAGCAGAACTGGGGAGCTGTCTGTGGCAGAATGCCTCCAGTGCTCCTGCTGGGGGTTATGCAGTGCTGCCCTGCTCCTCACTATTTGCTGTGCCACAATCTAGCCCTTAATACCTAAGCAAGAATACAAAATAAATGGACAGTCCAGGGGTGTGGCTACCTACTTAAGGGTCAGGTTGTGCCCAGCAGTTGTCTGGATGCACAAGGGAAAGAGCATGTGACAGGAACCTCTCCCACTTCCACTCTCTGCAGGTGCTGGGTGCAAAGGGACTACTTGCAGTTAAGCATGCAAGCACTGAGCAGAGCTAGAGCCACTCTGGCATGTGAAAAAGGGTGGGGCTATCTCACCCTGCACTTGGGAAACTGACAAGATCATAGAATCATAAGGTTAGAAGAGATCGCCAGGGTCATCTAGACTAGCATCCTGCCAAGATGCAGGATTTGTGATGTCTAAACCATCCAAGACAGATGGCTATCCAGCCTCCTTTTGAAAACCTCAAGTGAAGGAGCTTCCACAGTCTCCCTAGGCAGTCTGTTCCATTGTCCTACTGTTCTTACAGTTAGGAAGTTTTTCTTGAGATTTAATCTAAATCTGCTATCCTGTAATTTGAACCCACTGCCTCTTTTCCTGCCCTATGTGGCAAGAGAGAACAACTTTTCTCCATCTCTCTTATTACAGCTTTTCAAGTACTTGAAGACTGCTATCATATCCCCCCTTAATCTTCTCTTTTCCAAACTAAACATGCCCCATTCTTTAAGCCTTTGCTCACACGGTTTGCATTCCATCCCTTTGATCATCTTTGTTGCTCACCTCTGTATCTTTTCCAGTTTCTCTACATCCTTTCTATACATTGGTGACTGAAATTGGACACAGTACTCCAGCTGAGGCCAACAAGTGCTGAGTAGAGTGAAATTGCATTTGCTTTTTTTGCAACAGCATTGCATTGCTGACTCATGCTGAGGTTGTGATCCACCACAACTTCCAGATCCTTCTCAGCAATGCTGCTGCCAAGCCAGTTATCCCCCATTCTGTATTTGTGCATTTGGTTTTTCTTCCCTAAGTGTAGCACCTTACATTTGTCTGTGTTGAATTTCATTTTGTTGTCTATAGCCCAGTTCTCTAATTTGTCAAGATCCCTCTGGATTTTATCTCTATCCTCCAAAGTATTGGCAACACGCCCCCCCCCCCGACCCTCCCAGCTTTGTGTCATCTGCAAATTTGATCAGTATGCTCTATATACCTACATCCAGGTGATTAATAAAGATGTTAAACACCACCAGACCAGGAACAGATCCCTTTGGAACCCCACTTGAAACCTCCCTCCAATCTGACATCATTCCATTAATAGTTACTCTTTGTTTGCAGTTCTTTAACCAATACACTGCTCTACTGCCAAAATGCTTCTGAAATAAATGTAGTCAAACTTTACTAATTCTGGGTCACTGAAAACGAAAATGATGCTTAAAATTGTTGATTGGCTCTAGTTTTCAAGATATGCTATTGGGTCAGTATATACGACCCTTGACTTGGGAATGGTGGAGGATAAGTGAGTTATAAAGGGAAGGGATCTCAATTTAAACCAGAAATAACTAAAATACATCTTTGACTGGATCTATGAATAAATCTATGACTGGGTTTGGACAGTACTTGCTTTTTAGGCAAAACAATGAATGATGCAATCTGAAGCTGGTATTGCATCATACATGATATGAATTGCATCAATTCCTAGAAGTCATGGATGATGCAATCATAACGAAGCTTACATCACTCTGCTGAACAAATTGCCCTATATCAGCTCTAGAAATCATACAGTGTCATGCTCTCTTATTTGTCAGTGTTTGATTTTGCAAAGGGACACTTTTCTGTTTAGCCAAAGTGAGCAGAGATGCCTCTTACTTGTGTGAACAGTGCAGATAACTTCTGCTATGTTTGTGGTGAACTGACTTTTGCATCACAAAAGCGCAGTATAACCACTATGGTTAAGAAAACCTATCACCTTTATTTTGGCTGCAAAATTGGAGATCAGGACAAGAGGTGGGCCCCACACATATGCTGCAACACTTGTGCAACAAATCTTCGCCAGTGGTTAAACAGGAAAAGGAAATCTATGCCTGTTGCAGTGCCAATGATTTGGAGAGAGCCAACAGATCATACCAGCAATTGTTACTTCTGCATGGTGCCTCCAGTTGGGAAAGGTGTGTCAAAGAAGAAAAAGTGGACTGTGCATTATCCAAACATTCCATCAGCTATACGCCCAGTAACCCACGGAGAAGGACTGCTGGTTCCTGATGCACCAGAATCATTTTCACTTGAGTCAGATGAGGAAGAGTAAGAGGAAGTTTTGGAACAGCCTTCCAAGGGAAACAGTGGGAGCGAAAGACCTCTCTGGTTTTAAGATTAAGCTTGATAAATTTATGGAGGGGATGGTTTGATGGGATAAAGTGATTTTAGTCAATAGGTCAATAACGTGCCATCGCTGGTAATTAGTAACAATGGTCAATGATGGGATATTAAAAGTTACTACAAAGAACTTTTTCCAGAGGGTCTGGCTAGAGAATCTTGCCCGCATGCTCGGGTTTCAGCTGATCACCATATTTGGGGTCAGGAAGGAATTTTCCTCCAGGGTAGATTGGCAGAGGCCCTGGAGGTTTTTCGCCTTCCTCCGCAGCATGGGGCAGGGGTCGCTTGCTGGAGGATTCTCAGTAATTTGAAGTCTTTAAATCATGATTTGGGGACTTCAACAGCTGAGTCAAGGGAGAGAATTCTTCTAGGAGTGGGTGGGTCAGTTTTTGTGGCCCGCATCATGTGGGAGGTCAGACTAGATGATCATAATGGTCCCTTCTGACCTTAGAGTCTATGAGTCTATGAGGATGAAACTTCTGGTCCTGAACCATCAATGTCACAGGACCCACATTTTCTCCCATCCTCCTCCTCTGAACCACACCTCATAACACAAGGTGAACTGAATGACCTTGTCAGGGATTTGGAACTACCCAAGAGTAAGGCAGAGCTGTGGGGCTCCAGACTACAGCAGTGGAATCTCCTAGCAGGCGAAGTTAGGGTTTCCATGTTCCGTGACCATCAAAAGGATCTTGTCCCATTCTTCTTCATGGAAGGTGATCTTGTAGCCTGCAACAACATTGATGGTGTGATAGCAGCCCTCAACATCGTTCACGATCCGGATGAGTGGAGACTGTTCATTGACTCATCGAAGACGAGTCTTAAAGCTGTTTTACTGCATAATGGCTAGTTTTGCCATCAATTCCAGTTGGCCATGAAGTCCATATGAGGGAAACCTATGACAACATGAAACAACTTTTGAGGTGCATAAACTATGACCAAATCAGTGGCAGCTTTGTGGCGATTTGAAGGTTGTTGCTCTCTTGCTTGGTCTGCAGACTGGATACACAAAGTACTGCTGTTTTCTCTGCGAATGGGATAGTCATGCAAGAGATTCCCACTACATCAAGAAAGATTGGCCACTCCGACAGTCATTGGAGCCTGGGAGGAAAAGTGTTCAGCATCCACCACTTGTTGAATCAAGGAAGATTTTGTTACCACCCTTACACATCAAGCTGGGTCTGATGAAGAACTTTGTCAAGGCCATTGACAAAACACAAGCAGCTTTCAAGTACCTCCGTGGAAAATTTTCAAGGTTAAGTGAAGCTAAGATAAAGGAAGGTGTCTTTGTTGGTCCTCAGATTCGTGAACTTCTTCGAGATGATGCATTTGACCATGCACTGCGTGGCAAGGAAAAGACGGCATGGAAAGCCTTCCAGTTAGTGGCAATACATTTTCTCGGAAACAACAAGGCAGACAACTACAGGTTGTTGGTGGAAAACCTCCTCAAGGCATACAAAAGCCTTGGTTGCAACATGTCACTAAAGATACATTTTTTGCACTCTCATCTAGATTTTTTTCCACCGAACTGCGGAGCAGTGAGTGACGAGCACGGCGAGCTATTTCACCAGGACAGTGCAACAATGGAGAAACGCTATCAGGGCAAATGGAGCCCATCAATGCTTGCAGACTATTGCTGGACAGTGACAAGAGATGCTCCATTTAATGAATACAAGAGACAAGCCAAGAAGCGCTCAGTAGACACTGAATAGGACTAAACTATGTACAGAATAGTTTTTTGCCTTTTGTTTCATAATAAATTTTATTTATATAACCCTTTTGCTGATTTTTAAAGTGTTACATAAACAGGACAGGTGAAATATTATCATGTAAAGCAACCATAAACACATGAAAAGATCTAGGTTTACAATTTATGATTAAAACTCTACTATCTACACAATATACATAGACATAAAATGTAAAAACTTAAATATCTTAGAAACAGTAGCCAATCAGTTGTTTTAATTGTCATATTTGAATTCAGCGCATCAAAATACATAATAAATAGCACATTTTATCTCTGAAGCAGACAACTTCTCAAAAATTGTAGACCAGTGTTATTTATCCACTTAATGGTAGTTCCACCAAACCCACATTTCTCCAGCTTACTTATTAGAATGTCATGTGGATACAGAGGGATGCAAGCTGTACTCTATTTAATGGTGATACAGGAGTAGCTCTGGGAGGTATTGTGTCTCCCTAAGACTGGCACCTTCCAGAGTTGGCACAGGAGTGATATGGCTCTATTATCCACAAACAGGGCCATAATTTAGCCCTAAGCATGTATGTGCATTTTCAATATAGCTAGTGGCAGAAATTGCACTTTTAAGCTATATGGTGGTTTAGAGAATTATGAATTATTGCAAAGCACTGTTTTCAATGTTTTTCTTTCTCTGTCATACAACTCCAATTACTGGGGGGGGGGGGGGGGGATATTTGATTGTGAATGTAGTTAGAAAAAGCTTTTCTTCTTTTTTTTAAATTTCCATGACAATAGAGTAGTACAAAGTAAGACCCTGATCCAGAAAAGACTTACGGATGTGCTAAACATTAAGCATGTGAGTATTCCCATTTACTTCAACGGTACTATGTACATGAGTAAATGTTGGAAGGATCTGGGCCTAAATAATTCAAGCACAAAATCCCAGAACCAGGTATTACTAAAGACACAAAACAAACAAAAATGCTGGTAAGTGTACAAGGAGGAACCCATAATGGGAGAAAAATGGTGTGTTACCAACAACATTGCAAGCTCATCTGCCTGCACCTGTGGGGCTCCCCACTAGACAGGGGCATCCTGGCCCTGTAGGCCTCCACCCAGGCCCTGGTCTTGACTTGCTGGGGATGTGGCCTGCATGTCCCCATCAACAAAACCCAAGCAAGGGGAACTACATCAGGAAGCAGGTCAGAGAGCTCCAGGAAGAGGTGGTTGATCTGTCTAGCATCCAGGAGCACAAGGATTTCACCAACAGGACGCATGTGTAAACCTCTGGGATGGAGCATGCTGGGGTCCTTGCTGGTGCAGCAATGATGGTCAAGCATCCCACTGCAGATCAAGGTCTGGATGTCACAGTAAACATCCTTTTGTTATATCTGCAATGGTGGTAGAAGTTCCTTTTTTTCTCCCCCAAGTCTCTTTTTAAGGCCCCCCAAAAGGGGTGATGGGTGGAATGGTCCATCCTCTCATTATTCTGTCCGTTAATTAGGCCTAATTTCCAAAGCACGAATTTTGGTCCATAGATTTCCAGTCCCCTATTCCTCTTGTTTACAGTCATAATCTCACCACTGTCCTTGTTTAAATTAATTCAGTCTGTCTCCTTCTCAAAACTTTTCTTAAATCATTTTACATAACAGGTTATTGTGACAATTCCTGAAACTTTACCCACTTTCCACTGATTAGTCTCACTATTAAAGGAAGCCTCCCAGGCCCAGTTATTACACCAACATTCTTTCCCCAAGATATTAGTGGGTGTCTTGTGCACCTGAGCATATCCACTTTGGTAGCTCAAATACAGAATTAAGATTAAGAGCAGAGCTTTTGGTACTTGGTATTTTGTATGGAGACATACGGAGTTTGAGACCCACTTCATGGGGATTTAGTTTGTTTAATTAGTCCCATGAACCCAACTCAGCTGACACGGGCCAGCTGCAGGTGTTTTAGTTGCGGTGTAGACACACCCTAAGGCAGTTGGCTAGTGGAAGAAGGCAGTGGGTTAGGATTCTGTGTTGTTATTTTAACCCTAAGGCCTTGTCAACACTACAGAGTTTTATCAACAAAAGACAGTTTCTGTCGACAAAACAGTGAATGCATACACACTACGATGCGACTTTTGGTGGCAAAAATGCCCTGTTGTGGTGACAAAATAAAACCATCCCGACGAGAGACATAAGGCTTTTTGCACAAAATTTTTGTCGACAAAGTGTCAGCATAGACACCATGCTTGATTTTATCACTTTAATTGGCCTCCAGCTGTCCCACAATGCCCATCCTGACTGCTCTGGTCAGCTGTTTGAACTCCACTGCCCTGCAGCCAGGTAAACAACCATCCACCCCTCCCGCTTAGAAACTCCAGGAATTTTTGGAATTCCATGTCCTGTGTGCTCGGTGTAGAGAGGTCTCTCATCGCATCTTCCCAGGTGACCATGGCAGGTTATCGCAGCAAATGCTCTCCCACTTGGACCACTGCGGAGCTGCTGGATCTGCTCAGTACTGTATATGGAGAGAGGAGGCTGTGCAGTCCCAGCTGCGCTTGAGCCGTAGGAATTTTGATACCTATGGGCAGATTTCTCGAGGCTTGTGCGAAAAGGGCTATGATCAGGACACACTGCAGTGCAGTGTGAAAATAAAGGACCTGTGCAGGCGTACCATAAGGCGAGGGAGGCAAACCATTGCTCCGATGCTTCACCTAAGACCTGCCGGTTCTATAAGGAGTTGGATGCTATCCTCGGTAGCGACCCCACCTCCACTGCCAAGAGCCCCGTGGATGTTTCAGTGAGCCTGAATGTGGCAGAAAGAAAACTTAATGTGGAGGACGAAATCATTGATGAAGAGGTGGAGATAGACAGTGATGTGGAGCTCCCGGCAGGGTCACCCAGTGGGTCAGGCAGCCAGGAACTGTTCACCACCCCAGAAGTGTCTAGCCAGTCTCAGCAGTTGCTCTCTGGTGAGCAAGAAGCAGGAGAGGAGATGCCTGGTAAGTGGCTATGGTTTGTGTGGTGCAGAGGTGGGTTCAGGGTATACAAATGTACAAGGCTGGCTGTGTTTCTGTGTGCAGGACATTTCCCTGTGTAGCATTTCCCAGTACGGCAGAACAAGGTGTTGATGCACGCCGAGATCTCATGGGAATCCTCCAGAGAGATCTCCGGAAAAGTTTCCTGGAGGTACCTCGGCAATCTTCTGCTGAAGGTTCCTTGACAGAGCTGCTTTGTTCCTTCCCACATTGTAGGAAACTTTCCCGTGCCATTCAGCAATCACTTGTGCAGGGACCAAAGCGGCACACAGGTGAGCAGCATAGGGACCAGGGCGGAAGCCACAAGCATGTAGTAGATGTACCCTTACTTCTCTGCTTACCCTCAGCAGTGAGATATCTGCTACAATGACCCACCTGTGGGAAAGTGTGGGAGAATTTGAGAATTTTTTCCCTAGTCGGCTGCACCACAACCCTTTCAGAGTGCTCTTTTCCGCATGTAGCGCACCTCCACTCCCAGCCACCACTCACTATGCTTTGGGTATTTGCAGAGTTGTGTGCTTGCCAAGGGTCAGTGAGAAAGTAATTGTTATGTTACCAGAGGTGACTGAAATGTTTCAATACTATGTGTGAACTTAATCATGCTTCTGTGCATTGTTCCTTGTGCTTCGGCAGATGTGGCCTTTAGGAACATACTACACACACCAGCCGAGTGTCTCTGCCAGATAAGAAAGCGCCCCAGACCAAGCAAAGACAACATGTTCCGGGAGGTACTGCATTTCTCCAATGCATATAAAAGGGAATGCAAAGAATGGAGGAAAGCCGAAAGACAGAAAAGAAAATCAGGAGTTTGTTAAGGACGCTACTGTGCGGATCATTAAAGTCATTGGGGAGCAAATGCTGAAGTCCTTAATAATGCTGCAGACTGAGCAGATGTGTGCCACCCTCTCCTGCAGCACATTCAGAACTCTTTTCTGTGCCCCTCCCCAAACTCCGCCCACACAGCCCTTTCCGCTTTCCAGGACTTCTCGGTTTCTCCTTCACTCCATCCCCTCGGACAACTTTCAAAATGATAGCTGGACCTACACCCAGCTCTGAAAGTCTGCCATTCCCTGGTACCTCCTTTCCCACCAAGTGTCCTTGTGTATGTGTATGTGTCCTACACAGTGAGATAGCTGACACTACCAATACATACACAGGCAGTTTAATCATTTGCCTACTGGACTGTAAAGCCCCAAATTTCACCATTGCTTTCTAGGAAAACTACATGTAATGCAACATTGCAGCACCAATCACAAAGATATACATTACTGGTTCTCATATTCAAAGAGTTGCCTCAAAGCTCCCTGATTCGATTTGCCCCCCTCTCTGGGTCCCTCTTATAACCCTGGTATCTGGCTGCTCAAAATCAGCAGCCAAGTGGTCTGCCTCAACACTCCATCCCTGAGTAAATCTTTCACCCTTAGCTTCACAAAGATTATGCAACGTACAACATGCGTCTATGACCATGGAAATTTTATCCTCATTGAGGTCTAACCTGCCATAAAGGCATTGCCAGTGCACTTTAATCTGCCAAAGGCACATTCCACTATCATCCGGCACCTACTCAGCCTGTTGTTGAACCACTCCTTACTGCTGTCCAGGTTTCCCGTGTAAGGTTTCATGAGCCATGGCTGTAAGGGGTACGTTGGGTCTCCCAGGATCACTATGGGCATTTCAACAACCCGCACTGTAATCTTCTGGTCTGGAAAGAAAGTCCTTTCTTGTAGCTTTCTATACTGGCCGGTGTTCCTGAAGATGCATGCATCATGCATCTTCCCGGACCACCCCGCATTGATGTCAGTGAAATGCCCATGGTGATCCACAAGAACCTGCAACACGATGGGGAAGTACCTCTTCCTATTGATGTACTCCGTTGCAAGGTGGTCTGGTGCCAAAATTGGAATGTGTTCCACCTATCGCCCCTCCAGTTAGGGAAAACCATTTCTGCAAAGCTGTCCACTATTTCCCGGAGTCCCGGTCCTTCGAGGCAGGATGCAATTAATTGCTCTGCACACTTGCATTAACGCAACCCCAACGGTCGACTTCCTGGCTCCAAATTGATTCATGATCGACCGGTACCAGTCTGGAGTTGCCAGCTTCCACATAACGATTGTCACGCACTTGGGGGAGAGGGATAGCTCAGTGGTTTGAGCATTGGTCTGCTAAACCCAGGGTTGTAAATTCAATCCTTGAGGGGGCCATTTAGGGATTTGGGGGGAAAAAAAATCTGTCTGGGGATTGGTCCTGCTTTGAGCAGAAGGTTGGACTACATGACCTCCTGAGGTCCCTTCCAACCCTGACATTCTATGATTCTATGATTCTCTACCAATAGGGCAGTTCTCAGTCTGGTGTCCTTGCATCCTAGTGCTGGGTCGAGCTCCACACAGTTTCAGTAAGATGGCTTTCCGCATCCAAAAGATCTGAAGCCACTACTCATCATCCCAGACCTGTATGATGATACGATCCCACCATTCAGTGCTTGTTTCCTCAGCACAAAAGTGACAGTCCACCGTCTGCAGCTGTTCCGTGAATGCCAAAAGCAATCTAAAGGTGCTCCTATCCATATCACACAGCATATCAGGCAACTGGGAGTCTTCTTCAGTTAGGAACTTCATGATTAATTGCACTGCCATGCACAATGTCTTAATGACAGTTATCAGAGCTTAGGAGAGCAGCGCAGGATCCATCCTTTCTCACAAAGATGCTGGGGTGCACAGCAAACAAGGGCAGTTGAAAAATGCTGTGAAAGAAAGCCGGAAGCCCATGGAATGCTGGGACAGAAAGCAATGCATCATGGGATATTGAGCCCAGTCCCAAGAAGCACCACGATCCACTCCGCCTTCCTTAGCAGTAGAAGGTGTTGAGCTAGACCTTGGGAAAGGTACCCACAGTGCATTGCTCACACTGTCGATGATAGTGCCCCAACTGTGGACGCGCTCTGCCGACAGAGGGAATGAGAGTGAACATGCAATACCAATTTTTATTATAGTCCTTTTGGAGTGTTGACATGACTGTTGTCGACAAAACTCTCTAGTGTAGACAAGGCCTTAGTCTCCTAGCTGCCTTCGTCTTACCAGCCTTGTGTCTTACCAGCTACTAGGAGCCTGCATGCTTTTTAAAGCCTGGGCCCCACCCACAGCTGGAATCACTCTCTCCCTCTCACTCAACCACCTCTAATCATTGGCCTATCTAATCAAAAACTACACTGCTCTCACTTCAGAGAGCCTGCCTAGAGCCCTTTAAATATTGGGGTCCCACAAATATCACTCTGACTGAAAGAAAAGGCAAGAGAAAGAACAACTCTTTTAACCTGCTAAAAGGATATACAGCCAAAGGGTTAGTTTTAAGATCTCTTTGAGGAGCAGTGCTTCAGAGCTACCATCTAGTCTGACAAACTATAATTAACATGTGGTGGGATTGAAAAAAGATTTGGAGGGAAATTGTTGATAATTTAAATTAATCAATTTAGTCTCAGCATCATTAGAAATACGCTTTTACTGCTACTAATTTTCTTGATTACAAAAAAAGTTTGCAAAAAGGAGGAAATGGAGCTGTTAGATGCTGTCGACATAGTGCAAATTAGAACACAAATTGGAGTGGGCACGTATGTCAATGAACAAGAAGGCGCTTGATCAATGCACAGCTGGGAGCATAAAATGTCGTAATGAATTTTTTTTTGAGATTCCAGAGATAGGTTTCACTTGTAATTGTAAAGTTGAAGAGGAACATCTTAGATGTGCAAAATAGCCCAGGTAAAGAAATAGAATTATAATCGTATATGCACTAGGAACTTCAGTTGCACTTGTGAAAATAATGGCGTGCCTGGTGCAAGTCTCTAATTCCATACCCAAAGTGCATTCTTTGGAAGTCTAGACTGCAGGTCTTACATTTTCATTTTATTGCACTGTTTAAAGCTGTTAAATTGTGTGTGCCATGGTAACAATATATTTTGGTTACAGATTTAGTTTATAAAGTACAATCTGTCCAGATTCATATTTTGAAAATAAGTAAATGAAAATAGGGAAAGAAATAAAACAACTGAATCAGAAGTTCAGTAATCAACAATTTTTTTTATTCCGAGTAAGGAACAGTGTATTGAGTACGGAACAGATGGCCCAGATGCAGTGAGAAAAAACATAATTACTACATTTTCACCCCAAAAGAAAATGAAACAGCAGGAATTTACATGCAGTTTGTGGCAGTAATCTCATTATGGCACTTCAGTAGCATAATACATTTGTAGGGCAGGTAATATAATTGCTGCTCCACTAGGACAAGATCCAAGCCCACTGCAGTCAATAGAAATACTCCTATTAACTTCACTGGACTTTGGATCAGGCCTCCCAGTGAGCTCTGATGATCTTCCAATTCTCCTTTCTTCTTCCCTGCCTCTTCCAGTCTTATTGTCCTGGATACTTGTGAAAAATACTTCTGAATCAAAAATGTAGTTGGTACCATTTACTAATCAAGCTGCTTAAACAATACAGCTTGCTCTGGTGATGTACCTTTGATGTAGGACCTGATTATCATTTCCTTCTTCATTTGAGGAGGTGTAGGGACACCTTTTCAACGGAAGATAAAGTGGTGCAAACATATGCATGCACCCTTCAAAGCCATATTTATACACACACGTTGGGTAATTGCATGCATAACACCCAGTTGAACCCACAGTTACCTTATTTGTGTGCTGAGATAAAGACCTGAAGATAAATAGGCAGCTTCCTATCTATGCATTCAACTTTCACAGGAGCTGTCCATCTTGTCCTACTGGCTTGTCTTCACAATTTCTTGATTAATCATGAGCCAACAACCATTTTTATATCTGCAGATTGCCAAGCATTTTTACTAGTGATGAATGAATCTCAAAAGGCTTTACAGTTTCAATTTATTTAAGCATCCAAAAGTTCAGAAGATTTGCTAACATTTAGCTAAACCACTGAGATCTCTTTAATCTGCCACTGTGTTGGGAAGTCACATGAAATCAACCTTTAGCCTGAGATTTCTTGCTTCTGGGGTGGGCCTGAAACACCCAGAGAACAATCTTTCTTCCAATAATTTGACACTTCCACTGCCAGCCTTAACAGAATCAGGAAGTGCAGAGTACTGTGAAAAATCAATTATAGGGATAAAATAACCAAACTTTTCAAATTTCAAAACAGTTTGATTCTATATTTTGTCCCAGGTCAGTTCTTACTTTATCCGAATGGACTGGCCTATTCCTAATTATGATGTTCCTCACAGTAGTAGAACTGTGATGGACACTTGTGGTTGGTTTGTAAATAGATTCACAATTATTTTTTCTGCCAAATTTTCCATCTCTTAAGCAATGTTTCAGTACTGCCATTGCTGTGCTACTGATAGATGCTTCGTTGGAGGTGGCGTAAGCAGCTACATTCTTGTCTATGAAATTAATGTTTTCAGAACCCCTTTTCTTTCAGGTTTGCTTCTGCAAGTTCACTGTCAATTTGGACAGGGTACCGGTTTAGACTTGGTTTATGGAAATAATAAATGAAATGGCAACAAGCTCAGTGCTCATTTTTATTTGTTCCACAGAGAAAAACAGCTCAAGTGACCCTAACTCAGTGTGTGGCCAAAGAGAAAAGGAGTTTTCACATCACCAAGATAAATGTTTTCTGCTCTGTCTGAAGTGTTCCTGTTGATCAGCAGTGAAACATATTTAGCTACTGTCCTACACAAATGCAAACTATTGGAACTCTCAGGATTTGGAGAGAATACCACAAAAAGTAAAACAAAATCAAGGAACTGTGCACAACTTATTTGCTAAATCTACAGCAAACTGGGAACAGTGTCAGGCCAAACTGCTTCAATGAAGAGAAGCATTTGCCACTACAAACATTTCACTTCACATCCTGGATCTCCCAACTATAAAGGCATATTTGGAGAGTAATTTAAAACACAGATGCAATCCCTGGAGCTCAACATCAAAAGAATGCAGAGGTACTTGCCTGTCCTTTGAGTTTCAAAGACTGAAATCAGTGACAAGCTGAGAACCCGGTTTTCATTTTCTATTGTTTATAATGAAATGACTTATTCATAGGACAGAGACATTTTGAATGTGTGACTTGTACTATGACCAGCTGTGCCTATCTGGGATTAGAGTTGTGATATGCAGATGGAAACTATGTTTCTAGACTGCTTGATTTTTAAGTTTGCTAATTTCAAAACAGTTAGAAAAGCAATAACAGATTATGAGCAATTGCTAGTAAAGGAGGAGAAAGTGACAATGCTACTTTTACATTTAAGGCAGTTCAGAGATCTTACTATTTTCAGAATGTTCTTCATATGATCTTTACATCATATATATATTTAATCTTACTGGAGAAATGTAGACATAGGTGACAAATGTTAACTGTTGCTTCATAGCTTGCCCTGTAGAAAAGGCATGAATCAGTAAATATAACGAAACCACTGTGTGTGTTTGTTATCCCTGTCATCATGAGATACATTTGGTTTGGACTGTGATACCTTAAGGAATATGAAGAACTGGAGAAAACAGAATAGAACTGTTCTAGAGTGCTTCACCACTATCAGGTTGTCAAGAGCAATCTCACTATGCCCGATCAATTTACACACAAAATAGGTACGTGCTGAATTAGTCCTAGACGTTTCTTTGGAGTGCTGTGTGAATTAACTCCATTAATTAATAACTTTTAAAACTTACAAAGAGTCCTGTGGGACCTTATAAACTAACAGACATATTGGAGCATAAGCTTTCGTGGGTGAATACCCACTTCGTCAGATGCGTGTAGTAGAAGTTTCCAGAGACAGGTATAAATATGCAGGCAAGAATCAGTCTAGAGATAACAAGATTAGTTCAATCAGGGAGGATGAGGCCCTCTTCTAGCAGTTGAGGAGTGAACACCAAGGGAGGAGAAACTGGTTTGTCGCTTTTTACAGATCCAAACTAGCACGGTTACCCCTCTGATTTTAAAAAATAGTCATCTTCTTTCTGCTATATCTACAGAGGAGGAAGAATTTGGCAAACTCATTAAGGCTGATGTTCCTTTCTTGAAGCAGTCCCTGGGAAATGTTTTAAAGTTGCAACCAGTAATAACAGATAGTAAAAGTGCTGTGATTTGGGTGTGTACAGAGCTATATTTATTACCAAAAAAGTCTTCATGGAGGCAGAGTTAAGGAAGCTTAGCACGCCCTTCATGCATGCCCTTCCAGAATGTGGCAGCCCAGGTTCAAACCTGTCATAACCAGGAAATACACACAATTAAACAAAACTGAAATGTCAAAAAATCAGAAAATGCATAGTTCTAGTCAGGGCTGCCCAGAGCGGGGGCAAGTGGGGCAATTTGCGGGGCCCCGCGAGCCCTGGCTGAAAATCCCTTCCCTGGCTACTCACCCGGCGGTGGTCCAGGTCTTCGGCGGCACTTTGGAGGCGGGCCCTTCAGTCGCTCCGGGTCTTCGGCGGCATTTCGGCGGTGGGTCCTTCAGTGCTGCCGAAGACGCGGCGCAAGTGAAGGACCTGCCGCCAACTTGGAGCGCCGCCCAGTGAGTACAAGCACTGCGGTGGGTGGCGCCTTTTTTTATGTCCACTTCCCTGCTTTGCCCCAGGCCCCCTGAATCCTCTGGGTGGCCCTGGTTCTAGTAATACCCACCACACCTCTCTGAAACAAAGCTAAATTTCAACTTCTGAAGTCCAGGAATTACAGAGCTAAGGTAAAGCCTCTCATACCACGCCCTCACACAGCCTTAACTCTGCACCCTGGAGATGGCAACAATCAGTTGGGACAAACTGCATGGGCTTTGATTTGCACCAAGAACTGACCATTTGTCTACTCTTGTGAGCTGGAGAGGCTTCCCAGGTCTTCATGAGTAAAGGGCAGGCCTGGTTATGGACCAGAGGGATTTTTACCTCAGGAACTGACTCTTGTCCTGTCCATGTCAGGCTCTGCTGCTCTGAATATTTTATTCCAAAACCACTGGGAGGTGTATCCCATTTGTTGGTCCCAGCTAGGGTCAGTTGTTACCCTGTGGATATAACACCCAAACAAATATCATGGTCCTATATAAAATTACACCAGTGCAATCTAAAACCACAGGATTATCAGTCTACCCATATACAAATTAATGACCCAGCTCTGCTCCTGTGCTGCCAGCCTAAATGTCTCTCTCTCTCTCACAGGGAACAGTTTCAGGTTACTTGGGAAACGCAGGAAGCTTCTGAATTCTCTCATCCTAATTGCTGCTATCATTTCTTTAAGGAAAGCATAAACATCTCTGGGAGCAAAGTACCTCAGCTTCCACCAAAAAGGCAAGAGTATATTTTGAGAGTTCACAAAAAGAACAGGAGTACTTGTGGCACCTTAGAGACTAACAAATTTATTAGAGCATAAGCTTTCGTGGACTATAGCCCACTTCTTCGGATGCATACTGAGAGTTCAGTAATTCCTACGTCACTTACAAATAATTTAAAATTAGTCAGTCATTTACTCCCTTTTTGACAAACAGAGGTTGGGCCACAAAAGGTTAAATAGACCTAACTGTATACTGTATTATTTTGCTTTTGCTATGCACAAAAAGCAACCACATACTCTCAGTCTCAGTGACTTATTGAGTACAGGAAAACAACAAACCACAAAAGTAAGTTCTCCCTGAGAGAGAACACCATGTTTAGCTGCCCCATATGTTGCTGCATCAACTTTCTTCACAAAATGGCCACTGGTCCTGCAGACAGGGAGGCTGGAGTCTCAGAAATGTAAGGTTGGAGCACCGTTGCAGTTCATAGCTATGTACATGGCATGTGTGACTGGTAAAGTCATAATCAAAGCAGCCCCTTTGCTGATCTAGTTGTGATACAACTGTGTTACATAAGATGAAGAAAGTTTCTGGCAATGTCAGTGACCATGTTCTAGTAAGAACCGGACATCTTCACTGATAATATAATTTCAAAACTGAGCAAATCTTGAAAAACAACAACAACAACAACAACCCTCTTAAATTAGCTCTGATTTTCTAGAATTCACAGCTACATTGCCTTAAAGTGCTACTTTCCCCTGAGAGATTCAAAGCCCCAGTGACTTTTGCAAGCCCTCTGGCTCATAAAAGTTACACTCATACAAATGTAGACAATAACATGAAATTTATTTGACATACCATAATAAACCAACATGCATCACATTTTGAATATCGGGTATGGAAATCTCATAGCAAGCAGTTTGCAATTAACCCATACAGTACAACATAACATATATATATATATATATATATATATATTATATATATATTTTTAATCAAATAATGAATGAACTCAAGGAAACTGCAATGGGCTCGTGCAGACAGAAAAATGGCTAAATTAATCAAGGAAATTATTTGCTACAAATTATTTGATCAACTTGATGTAATATGCTACCAAGCCCAGATGTCAGTAAAAATAACTTGTTAGCCACACCGCAGAGCATGCTGCATTTTGCACTAACGTTTCTCACGTTATTTGGTTTTGAAACAGTTTGTAGTGCTATTGTACTCTGACAATTTAAAAATTACTCATATCTACTCCCTGTGTGTAATAGTCATATCTGTTGACTTTACTGATTAAATCATACCTTTTATTCCCGTTAGCTCTGCAGAAGAGACTGACCTGGAGCTATGCCTCCTACACCTGTGCAAGCCTATGGTGGGCATAATTTAAAGACAAAGAGCCTGATTCTGATCTGACTTAAACCAGTTACAGATTGGTGCAACTCCATTACTTTCAGTGTAGATTCGCCTGATTTACACTGCCTGGCTCTAGAAATTAATGTCACACTCGTCATCCTAGTACCCAAGTGCCTTGCAGAAGTATATTACTCAATGTGTAATGTAATTGACCTAGGTCTCTCTTTTATTCTCCTCATGTTCACCTTCATATAACTTCATAAATGAGTAAGGGAGTGATTTAAAAAAGTGGGAAAACCAAATCAAAGCTGTGAGGCTTGAATTTAGTACTAAAGATGGTGTGATTTGTGGTTGCTCTCATCTGTTCCATAAAGGAGTTCCAGAGATGTGGGCAAGCCACTGAGAAAGCATTGGGTCCTGATCTTATGAGACTTCACTCTTGCTGAGGATATTTTCACTGGGTCCGGTGTCACAGTGCTCCAAGTCAGTGGCTCTCAACCTTTCCAGACTATTATACCCCTTTCAGGACCCTGATTGGTCTTGCGTACCCAAGTTTCACCTCACTTAAAAACGACTTGCTTACAAAAATCAGACATAAAAATACAAGTGTCACCGCACACTACTACTGAAAAATTGCTTCCTGTCTCATTTTTACCATACAATTACAAAATAAATTGATTGGAATATAAATATTGTACTTGCATTTCAGTGCAATACTTGAGCCTGTTTTTCACCCGTGAGCCTTGTCTGAAGCCTGAGCCCCAGGTGGAGGGGGCTGAAGCATGTAAGTTAGCTTCATGGGGGCCCCTGTGGCGTGGGGCTCCAGGTAATTGCCCTGCTTGTCAACCCCTAATGCTGGCCCTGCATTTGTGACATCCCTAAACCTATCCCATGATCCCCCTCGGGGCTGCAATCCCCAGGTTGAGAAACACTGATCTAGATGAAGTTGAGTACCCCCTGGAAGACCTCTGTGTACCCTCAGGGGTATACATATCCCTGAGGGAGTATCACTGCTCTAAGAAAACTCAGAATCTGGATCAATGGGGTCACCCAGGTGTTAATAAAGGCACAATTTGGCCTGCAGAACTGTTACTACAGTTACCATTAGTAATTACATGAATAAATAACAAACAATAATACAATCAGAACCCAGGTCAAGTTTGTAGAATGACAGTAAAAAAGACATCTGTTTATTTGTGAAAGGAGTGCATTTGATACAGAAATCATGGAGCCTCATGATGCAAGTTTTAGTCAGTTTTCAATGCAGAACCACATTTTTTCCCCTCTGTGGGTGGGCTTATTATATGGCATGCATGCTAGATGCCTCTGTATTGCCCTGTCATAGGTGTCTCCATAACACAAAGCTTTGTAATGCCAGGAAACAATGATTTTCCCTGAGATTTGAGAGCCATTTAAATAAAAGACAGTGGATGGGTGGGTTTGGGGACACCATCTATACAATATAATCAAATGTCCAGCAGAATGGTGTCCAGAATAATGAAAAGTTCTTGTCTTTGCAGTACTTTTAAGGAATGCCTTTGTTTCTAGTTTCCTTTTTCAGCTGCCGCCATTGCATTTCTACAATCCCAGACAGATATTCTCTAACAGGGCCACCCTAGCAAAGTAGCCTACCGTAAACTTGTGTACATGCCTTGTCCTCTGAGAGGCTGGGTTTGATTTAGCACTTTTCATAACTCAGTCATCACTGCTTCTAATCTGCCAGAAGGAGGAAATATAGAAATGCATAATTAACAACCTTTCCCTCCCCTAGCACTCCCATCTCTGACTGGCTCAGAAACAAGAGGCACAAAGAGTGGTTTATACATTGTTCTTCCACTTCATAGTATATAATATAAATCCAGGCTGCTGGCTGGATTGATACTAGGCATACTTGATAATTTTTTTCTCTACCCTGATGTTATGTCACTTCTTCCCAGTCCTGAAACTGGAAGCAAAACTGACCATTATACTCTGCACATTTCAGGATAGTCATACTAAAGGCTTGGATTGGTCACATTGACAGTTATTCCATCCCAACATATTCTACATTGGCCAGCTGCACATGAAGCAGCCTGTCAGTCCAGTTAGTGGTAGAGTGGAGCAAAGCATTCATAATGGAATGCAAAAGTAGCCAACATTGAAAAATTTGAACATTTCAATATGAATCCATCCAAATGAGCTCAGTTTTGTGGTAAATGTCACTGAAATAAGCACATTTGAGAATTTTTTTCCAGTGAAAATAGGCCCATTTTCAAGTAAAATTGGGTTTAATAGAACAACTATTAGATGGGAACTTGGCATATTGCTGAGTGAAGGTAGTTTTCAAACTAAAAATGTGAACATTTGTGTTAACTAGTTTCTCATTGAAAAGAAGTTATTTCATCAAAACTGCAAAGGAAGCAGAAATTTGAGATGATGCAAAATTGCTCACATCAAAATAGTCAGATGAACGTCTGTGAAACCAAAATCGTGAATTTCTACTTATTGGCTCGTTGGGGCAGTGACTGTGAAACTAAATATCTGGCATGGTTCTCCCCATTTGCTATACAACTTTGCTAGTTCCACTCAGATATCAGGGGCAGAGCCTACCTTACACTCACTCCTCTTCCACTTGGGAAGCAACTTGAGACTCTTCTGCGTCACCACTCTGGACCAACTCCAACATCAAAGCAATCTATATGGCTACGGTTTGAAGGGTCACTAGCCCTAACCACTGTAATGCCCCAAGAGCATGATCCAAAGCCTATTGAAGTCAATGGAAACATGCATTTCTATGAACTTCGGGGATCTTGGTATTAGGCCTTACACTTGAGCCCCCATAGCTAGCAGAAGAATAATTTTAGTCCACCAAACAGAAAGAAATGCAGCTCGTTCAACTGAGAACACAAAGATCTTTAACTGCCAAACAAACCCAAGATAAAGTCAGACTGTATTTGCAATTGTTTTGTGAAAGTAATTTAGCCGATTGCAAGTTCACTGTTATACTGTATATCAGAGGTTAATGCAATCTGAGTTAAGATAGCTAAATTGGCTTTTTATTATTGAATTATAATCACTTGAGCAATTAAAAAAACAGGTGTTGCTGATTGAAATCAATTATTCCTTCACCTGATCACTATACAGCTGATAAGGACTCAGGATTGCAGCTCAAGCACACTTTCACTGCTGCTGAAGCCTTGTTGAAAAGCATTTATTAAGTGAAGATGCTTTGAAAAAACCTCCACTGGAAGGCAAGGACAAAGATTAAAATTTTCTGAGAAAAAATGTACAAGCAATGGTGCCTACAAATCTTGATTTGATCATTAAGTAGCCTTGATACTGGGTTGACTGTTGAGAAGAGAGGTTCTCAATGTACCTGCAGGAACTTTCTTGGTGACTGGCTTTTTTAAATGTATACATAGAGTAATATGGATTTTGAGGAAATGCTTAGATTTGTCAACCCTTAAAGTGGAGCAAAAATATTCATTTTAGTGCAATTTCTGTAGTATTTAACATTCTGATCACACGTGAAGCTATGATGAGCCAATTCTTTGTGTATTTTGCTCAAATGAGCACCAGGCATTAAAATATTGACAATTTTATAAGAAACTTGTCTCAACGTTACTGAGAGATGTGGAATCTACTAAATACAGCCTTAATAAACAGCTAAACAAGTATATACAAGTAAAGTGTAAAACATACAAAGTAATGAAAGAAAGTTTTAACATTGTCTCTTGCAATGCCTGGGGTCCTAACTGGGAAATCTTACAATAATTACCAATAACATGGGAATTAATATACTAAAACATGAGGCCATTGTTCATCTTTATATAAGAACTGACCTGAAACTTTGTCCAAAATTTTAACCGAAGCTGCTGATATATGATTTCCTGTAGATAAAATACCTATTAGTAACAAAAATAAACAATATCAATTATCGAATTTACCCATCCTTCCTACACACCGCCGTGACATATGTAAAATATTGCAGATCCATGCAATACATTTCTTTTATCATGCACTTGACCATTTCTAACATTCAAAACCTCTAAGCATTTTTCTAACAGGTGCCATTTTTTAACAGCTTGTCCAAAATTATTTCCATCACAGGTCACAGGTATTACAGGACCAGCAATACTTAGTCCATTACAAGTGCAAATCACTCTTCTTCGAACTTGCACTCACTAACACATAAGCATATCATTTACAAATTCCAAGTAATTTTCCATGCACCCAAGTCCATAGACCTTGTCTCCAAGACTCACAGCTACAAGGTTGTGTTTGTTTGTTTTTGCTGCATATACACTACCTTATTATTGCACTTTTCTCCAGAGTTGTCAGGAGCATTGGATCAGCAACTACGTGGTGAAGGAATCCATCAGCTATCGCATCCAGGAAAATCTGAGCCCTATTATTACTAGCATTTAACTTCCCAGATATAGACTGGAGGACAAGTCTCCCATGATCACACAATTCCCATTAGTATTTACTTCATTAAAAACATTAAAGAGGTCTCTATCCATATCCAAATCAGATCCCAGTGGTCTATAGCACACCCCAAGCACTATCCTAGGGGAGGCTCTAGTAGCTCTCTTCCCTAATGTGATTTTTGCCCAGACAGACTCTGTCTTATCCATTCCATCACTTCTTATTCCTTTAGTCTACCTCGTCATTGATATACAATGCTACTCCACCACCTTTGCCTTTATTTCTATCTTTCCTAAACAGCACATACCCTTCAATACCTGTACTCCAGTCATGACTACTATTCCACCATGTTTCTGTTATCCCTATAATATCTGGTTTTACTTCCTGCACCAGTAACTCTACTTCACCATTTTGTTACCTAGGCTCCTCTCATTGGTGTACAAACATCTTAATTTTTGCTGTTTGGCTTCTCTCACATTCTTTACCTGATTAGGCACAGACATTCTACCACCAGTATCACCTATTAGACTGGTATCTACACTACCCTTCCTCCTTATGTCCATTCTCCTACCCATGGCTGTATCCTTTCTTACTTCATTTTCTTCCCTCTCAATGTTAAAATCTGGTGTGGAGATTACCTGGACATCTCCCAACCCCGCCCCCCCCCAATTCCTAGTTTAAAGCTCTTTTAATTAGTTGTGCCACCCTCCATCCTAGAAGTCTATTTCCCTCCCTACTCAGGTGAAGTCCATCCCGAGAGAAGTCCTCTGTCCATGAATGCCTCCCAGTGGCCATACATCCCAAAGCCCTCCTTAGAGCACCACTACCTGAGCCATCTGTTGATTGTCATAATCTTGTCACACCTTTGTTACCCTTCTCTAGGAACAGGCAGAATCTGAGCCCTGATTTCCTTAAGCATCTTCCCCAGCCTGGCATAGTCTCCCTTGATACATTCCAGCGAGAATCTAGCCGTATCATTTGTTCCCACATGAAGGACAATCAGTGGATTCTTTCCTGTTCCCGTTAGGATCCTCTTCAGCCTCAGGTCCACATCCCGTATCTTAGCACCTGGTAGTCTGCACTTACCAAGTTCATCAATTTGTTCAAGTGCAAATCTGACAGCAACCTTTGAGACATCACAGGTCACCACAAATTGAGAAGATGGATCAATGAATTTAAGTACAGCTTAGATTAGAAGTCCTTCTTTTAGTGATGCAAACACCATTTGGTGATGCTCTGTCCAGACAAAGTCACTCATAGTTAGCTAGTATAATGGCACTGCCCTCTCTGTAATTGTAATTTATTACAAATACCCTGTAGAACCTGTGGAGGCCTACAGACCACTCTTCCTTCTCCAAGTTTGGACAAACCTTCCAGTCCTTTATACATTCAGTTTCTGCAGTTCAAGCTACAACCCATCCTCACCAGCTATATATCCTAGGAATGTGATGCGATTCCTTGAAAAATGACATTTGTTTCTTGAAAATTCTCTAGAAAGCTTTAAACCATTTCCACTCCTACCAAATGTTCCTCCAGTCTCCTGTGGAAACAAATGAATTCCTCTAAGTATGTGAGGATATCTTCAGTTCTCACAACTTGGGGTAGATCATTTACTACCCTCTGAAATGTCCCAAAAGGCATTCTGCAGAATTGGAATAGTGCATTGGATGTCACAAAGGCAGTTTTTTTTCCTCTTGATCCTCATGTGCCACTTTAATCTGTTGATATCAAAACTACTAAAATATTTTGCCCTTATATTTATTCAGGGTGTCTGCTCTGCAGAGAAGTGGGTAACTAACTTGAACTGTCTGTGAATTAAGTCTCCCATAATCAACACATATCCTCAAGTCTCCATTGGGCTTTCAAAATTATAGTTGGGAATGCCCAGAGTGATGTAGATTGCATAAACAGATCATCCTCCAGCATGCAATTGAACTTTTCTTTCCCTGCAACCTGATACTCCAGGGGAATCTGATGTGGGGGCTGCCTCACAGGAACACTTCCTGGCTTAAGCACAATCCAATGTTGTACCCAATCATATCTGCCAAGCTCTTCATTATTTTGGAGAACACACTAGCATACCATAAGAACAGCTGTTCTAATCATTTCCTTGTATTGCCTTCTATGGATACTTCTGTCAAATCAACCCTAGCTCTTTTATTGATTGGGCTGCTTCACAGCTCTTGATCTCTGCACCTGTGATAGCCTTTGAGACACTAGCCCATGGTCAGATTTTTCACTAGCTGCACTTCCTGGTCAGTCACAGTAATTGTTCTTACCCAGAACTCACCCCTCAGTCCAGCTCAAAACAGAGTTCTGGTAAACAGAAATCCTGACCGGATACTGGTAGCTTCAAACACTTATAGGTTCACTGCAGCAGTCATTTATCCTTAGAGGGTATTACTGCATGAGGGCCTGGCTTTACCACAACTTTACTCTGAGCCACCACAGGGAGCAGTTCTTCTCTGTCTTTCCATAGGCATGGCAGAGGCATCTCTAAGGCTCCAAAAGTTGCCCCACAGGGTCCACACTTTCTCCTCCCAACATCCAGCAGGAGTATTTGAATATTGTCCAGGGACATGTTCACTCTATTAATACCCCAGGAATTTTGGGATTTCCTTGGATTAAATCCTCTCCCAGAACAGCTCTAGAAAGACTGGTCACCACAATGAAAGTCCATTTACTATGCAGACACCCCAAGTTCAGGAGCTCCTACTATCTGTAGTAGCTGATGATTCATAGTCATCAACTTCCCTTCCAGCCTTACGTTTCTATGATTCCATTTAACTCTTGTCATATAAATCTTCTTCCCCTTCAGGCCTTGGTGTTCTCCATGAATCATACTTACTTCAGCTCCTGAGTCCAACAACATTGTGGTTTTCCAGTCACTGATGTCTCCAGATACATAGAACCAGGTATCTGGGCAGCTTTTTATATACTTCTTTCTAAATAGTGGCTGATGGTGGCCCTACTGCAGCAACAATTTCTAGTTTCGTTAGGTGTGGCCTCTTTCTGCCTGGGCAACTCTGTCCCCAATGACCTTTACCTCCACATCTCTTGTAAATGTTATCTGGCATGAGACCTATTCAGGAAACAGTCTCTCTTCTGACCCTTAAGGCGTCTGTGACTAGCTTGCATCTGGACATCCTCCAATTCTTTAGCCACGTCCCTAGCAATCCTTTCTCAAAGAGCTGCAAAAGAGTCACCCTGGGGCTGGGAATTAACAAATGATACCATTACAGAAGCAGCAGTTTCTTCATCCACATCTTGAACTCTGAATAATCTAGTCAATAAGTTTATCCAGTAGGTTATCCTCTTTAGCCAGTAGGTTATGAAGTTCCTCTGATAAACGGTTTATAAATTGACTTTTTACTCAGGATTCCCTCATGGCCTGCCACTGAAGATAGGCCTCTCTCTGCATTGCTAGTTCCAGATTCAGCGCAACAGGTTCTGCTTCACTCAAGCCATCTCCCAGCCAGGGTGGTGCAGAGAAAGGCCTGTCAAACAATCTCTGCAATGCACACAAATAACTATATAGGAGTTCCCCTCCCTGCCACCTCCTGGCTTGCCATTCCTCCCAGTATTTCAAAAGGGCCAATCCCCTTCTCCTAGTCATTGTACAGGTGTTTGTGTAATTGTCTATAACAACCATGATCCACACTGGGCAGCTGCTGGCAAAATGCTTTGGTATCCAAAGATACGTCTAGGTACTCTGCAGCTTTCTCATCAGTCCATTCAGTCTCAGAGAGCGACAGTTCAAAAGTCTGTCAAGTACTCACAGATTCCAGCCTCATCTGCATGGTCAGCAAAATTTCTTCTCAGCAAAAGTGCTTTTGCCATCGTGAAGCTGCTGCCACCAGCTGTAATAGTCACTTATAGAATCAGACGGATTTACTGGAATGCTGCAAGTACCAACTCCAGCAGGCACAGGCAGGACTGAACTTCCTGCTAAAACCCCCAGCGCAGATCTTACAACACAACAACATCCAAGATAAGACAACAACTTAACACTAAGGTACAGATACATACCATTAACTGGTGGAGGTGCCATCTGCAGCTGAACACCAAGCCCTGATTTTTGACATCACTGGGGCTCCATGCAGAGTCAATTGCAAATTCGGAGACAAAGGGCCAGATTGTCAAAGGTATTTGGGCACCTAAAGATGCAGATAGGTATCTTAAAAATCCCACTAGGTGCCTAATGTACGTCCCATTGTCTCATTGACAATTATTTCAACAGAAGTTGGATAACTGATTTGTTTAGGCACTTTTGAAAATTTCGCTAGGTGCCTATCTACCTGTTTAGATGCCCAAATATCTTTGAAAATCTGGCTCCAAATAAACAGAAACACTTTGTTTCACAAATTAGAGATTTCAGAATTAAAGATCCAGGAGGCTAGTGATGCTGATTTCTAATGAAAGATTAAAAGACCTCAGGCTAAGTGATGACTAAACTGTGGGGCTATGAAAACAGTCGACAAGTATTTGAAGGATGTACAAAGCAAGAATAGAAAGATATTATTTAGTGTGGTACATGGAGGCATAGCTAATAATCAAGTGGGGTCCCACAGGGATCAGTTCTGGGTCCAGTTCTGTTCAATATCTTCATCAATGATTTAGATAATGGCATACAGAGTACACTTATAAAGTTTGCGGACGATACCAAGCTGGGAGGGGTTGCAAGTGCTTTGGAGGACAGGATTAAAATTCAAAATGATCTGGACTAACTGGAGAAATGGTCCGCAGTAAATAGGATGAAATTCAATAAGAACAAATTCAAAGTACTCCACTTGGGAAGGAACAATCAGTTCCATATGCACAAAATGGGAAATGACTGCCTAGGAAGGAGTATTGCAGAAAGAGATTTGGGGGTCATAGTGTATCACAAGCTAAATATGAGTACACAGTGTAACATTGTTGCAAAAAAGGCAAACATTGTTCTAGAATGTTTTAGCAGGAGTGTTGTAAGCAAGATAAAAGAAGTAATTCTTCCACTGTACTCTGTGCTGATTAGGCCACAACTGGAGTATTGTGTTCAGTTCTGGGAGCCACATTTCAGGAAGTATGTGGACAAACTGGAGAAAGTCCAGAGAAGAATAATAATCATTTAATCAAAAATGATTAAAGGTCAAGAAAACATGACCTATGAGGGAAGATTAAATAAACCCTTTTTTTTTTCAGTCTGAAGAAGAGAAGACTGAGAGGGGATATGATAATAGTTTTCAAGTATCTACAAAAGTTGTTACAAGGTGGAGGGAGAAAAAATTGTTCTCCTTAACCTCTGAGGATATGACAAGAAGCAATGGGCTTAAATTGCAGCAAGGGCAGCTTAGGTTGGACATTAGGAAAAACCTGTCAGGGATGGTGTAAATAATATTTAGCCCTGCCACGAGTGCAGAGGACTAGACTAGACGATCTCTTGAGGTCCCTTGCAGTTCTATGATTAATTAGATAAAAATGTCTATTTATGGAGGCAGAACCATCACTCTTGGCTTTTAAAACTAAACTGGATAAAACACTAGAAAACATACCATAGGGAACAATCCTGAATTGGTAAGGAAGTGGAGTACAGCACTGAATGTCTTTGACATCTCTAACTTCTATGCAGGGCTGGCTACAGGCACCAGCCCAGCAAACAGGTGCTTGGGGTGGCCAAGGGGAAGGGGCTGCACATCGGGCTGTTCTGCGGCAATTCGGCAGCGGGTCCCTCTTGGAGGGTAGCACCTGCCGCTGAATTCCCGCCGAAAAAGAAAGCGGCGCGGTGGAGCTGCTGCTGGAGTGCCGCCAATCGCAATTGCGATCGTGGGGTTTTTTTTTCCCCCCCGCTGCTTGGGGTGGTAAAAACCCTGGAGCCGGTCCTGCTTCTATGATTCCCTGAAGTTTTACTCTAGACACTTGACCAGGATACCTTAGTACAATCCAATGTCTTGGAGCAAAAGAGCAAGTTGTTCTCAGATTTGAAATTCAAATAGCCAAAGTAGTCTTATATGACCTCTGACTCTAGGGATTAGGGTGACCAGGCAGCAAATGTGAAAAATCAGGACAAGGGGTGGAGGGCTAATAGGAGCCTATATAAGAAAAAGACCTAAAAATTGGGACTGTCCCTATAAAATTGGGACATCTGGTCACCCTACTAGGGATACAAGCAAAAAAGGATTCCAAGTAACAGTTATTCACTTAAGTATTGAAATGGATATTAACATTTTTGCTGGTTGTTTCTTTTTAAAAGTATTTGTTCACAAAGATTTTAAATGGTTCAAGAAACTGGTCAAGTGTTCTGCTTCATGCTCATGACCTATTTATGAGTGCAAGCAGGTGATATACTCTACTTGAATTATTATATTAGCTCAAGCTATTATTAGCTGGTGAGGTCAATCTCACATTAACTATCTGGATCTGTCTGAGCTACGCGGGTGGTGGAGAAACAGCTACTATTTGGAATCTGCTAACTCCAAAAAAGAAAACACAACTGCATCTGCTCCAACCCCTCAGACAGAGACCAACACTTACAAGATCTTCACCAAGCATTCTCAAAACTACGATACCCACACAAGGAAATAAAGAAACAAATCAACAGAGCCAGATGTGTACACAGAAACCTCCTGCTACAAGACAGGCCCAAAAAAGAAACCAACAGAACTCCACTGGCCATCACCTACAGTCCTCAGCTTAAACGTCTCCAACGCAACATCAGTGATCTACAACCCATCCTGGACAATGATCCCTCACTTTCACAGACCTTGGGAGGCAGGCCAGTCCTTGCCCACAGACAACCCGCCAACCTTAAGCATATTCTCACCAGCAACCACAAACCGCACCATAACAACTCTAACTCAGGAACCAATCCATTAAACAAACCTCGATGCCAACTCTGCCCACATATCTACACCAGCAACACCATCACATGACCTAACCAGATCAGCTACAACAGCACCGGCTCATTCACCTGCATGTCCACCAATGTTATATATGCCATCATGTGCCAGCAATGCCCCTCTACTATGTACATTGGCCAAACTGGACAGTCACTACGCAAGAGGATAAATGGACACAAGTCAGATATCAGGAATGGCAATATACAAAAACCTGTAGGAGAACACTTCAACCTCCCTGGCCACACAATAGCAGATGTAAAGGTAGCCATCTTACAGCAAAAAAACTTCAGGACCAGACTCCAAAGAGAAACTGCTGAGCTCCAGTTCATTTGCAAATTTGACACCATCAGATCAGGATTAAACAAAGACTGTGAATGGCTATCCAACTACAGAAGCAGTTTCTCCTCCCTTGGTGTTCACACCTCAACTGCTAGCAGAGCACCTCACCCTCCCTCATTGAACTAACCTCATTATCTCCATACTGATTTATACCTGCCTCTGGAAATTTCCATTACTTTCATCTGAAGAACTGAGGTTCTTACCCACGAAAGCTTATGCTCCCAATACTTCTGTTAGTCTTAAAGGTGCCACAGGACCCTCTGTTGCTTTTTACAGATTCAGACTAACACCGCTACCCCTCTGATACTTGACAACCCTAGTTATGATTGTTCTCCTTTTTGTACTGAAATTATAATCTGTGATTAATCCTCTCTCACGCTGGAAAATATGCATGTTTTGTTGCTGGAGGGGATGTCTTCAAGTTCCTTTGTGTTCATCATATTTAATGCAAATTGACAAAAAACTATAGTAGAAAAAGGAAGAGAAGGAGGAATCTGGATTATTTTAATTTATGTACAAAATAAACTAGAAAGTCATTTTGACCCCAAAGTTGGTGACTGGGTAAAAGAAGCTCCCAATTAGCACTGTGACTCCATGTCTATCTCTATGAAGATACACACATACAAACCCAAAGAACAACAACAAAAAACTTACCTACCTCTTCTCCCTCCACAAAGCCCCATCAATTATGTTATTGTGCTTATCCTATTTTGGCCTCCTTTAGGCACCCCAGCAATATTTGTTTAATCCCTCTTTTCTGTTTGTAAGCATGAGGAAATCCCAGCCTGCTCTGCAAACACTGTGTTTACTCTAAACTTACCCTCTCTTGGTGTTTGGCCTCAACAGAAACTCACTCAACAACCAAAGTGTAAACCACAGCTTATGTATGTGTATTCTCTCTTTAACGCTATGCCTTCACTGCCAAAAAAAAGCATGCTTTACAGTGAAATAACCAATGCACATTAGCTATTCAGTTCTAAAATCATAATGCAGACAAGACACTGTAGTTTTTACCATGATGTACCTAGGTGAGGTCAAACCCAAGTGTGAAGGGTGGGTACAGTGTTGACCTCACATAGCTACATCATTGTAAAAGCTGCCTGTGCCTGGTCTCTACTAAACTTTACAGTGAGATAACTAAGGCATATTAACTATCTCACAGTAAAACCCCAACTTTTTTTGGCAGTGAAGACATAGCCTAAGAATGGCTGCCCCAGACCCTAGTTCTCTCGGAACAAAAAGCCACTTTCACCTCTTTTACATCCAGGATGGTGTTAGTATCGCAACTGCCATAACAGCAGAAATTCTTGGCATCAACTCTTTGCAAGAGCCTAATAGGGTGGCCAATAGCTAAATGGATAGAAGAATGGTCTAGTGGATAAAGCACCAGACTGAAAATGACCTGGGGTCATTTTAGCCATACACTGTTTGATCTTGGCCCAATCACTTAATCCCTCTGTGACTCAGTTCTCTGTCTGTAAAATGGGATTAGTGCTCCCTATCTCACCATCTTGCCAGGATATTTGAACTTTGGTTGTAATCGCTTTTGCCAGACCTTTTCTATCTATCTGTAAAGTGTGTGACAAGATGGCTGATGGTCACATAGTGGGTCCTGCGCTTTTTTGGGGGGGGGGGGGGGGGGGGTAAAACACCACCCTTTGCCCCTGCTCTTGGGCGCCAAAGGCCCCACTAGTGGCCCAGGAAGGTGGTAGAGGAGGGAAGCAGGGGAGGGGTCTGGGTTTGCACCTCGCTCTGAATCCCACCCCCTCTCAACCCCTGTGGGTTTCTTACCCTCTCCCCACCTTGGGTGGGGTTACCCTCAGTTCTTATATGCTGGGGGAGGGAGTCTCCCTGCCCGGGCAAGATCTCCCTTACTTTGGTTCTCTGGTCTTTCAGATCTCACAACACACCTCCACCTCCACCACCTGCTCCTGCCGCCGCCACCTCCCCTCACTGCCTGAAGCAGGGGGTTTTATTAGGTTCCCGACTGGGTCTTAATTAACTATAGGTGCTCCAATTAACCTGTAGCAACCCTCCCTAATCTATAGGGAATCACACCTTAATTAGCCTAGCATTTATATATTTCCCATCTACCACTGCTCCCTGACCCTCCTGTATCACAAGTGACACACAAATGTATATTGCCGAATAAATAATTCCTTCTTCACTAATGTGAGAAGCTGTGTGGAGAGGCAGTCATGTAAAGTGTAAGGTCTGTGCAGCATGCTCTCCTCTGAGCAGCTTTGGTGTTAGCTCTAGGTTTATGGTAGTCGTAACCCATGCAATCTGCAAAGTCATTACCGGAGGTGAAAGATCTCCATTCAGGACAAAATTAGGGAATTTCAGAAAAAAATCCTCTCATAAATTGCCCACCGAAGTAAAATCAGGCAAGAAGAAGAGGAAGAAAATATTCTGAATATATTTTAGTAACGAATGTCCTATTTATCTACATTCATTGCATTATTCATGAAGAGCTTAGCAAGGCAGTTTAGTCCAAAGTCTCAACTCTTTTCAGTGAACCTATGAAGAATTGGCTTGTCCAACTCAATCAATCTTTCATCTATCTGATAAGTATAGTGCTAGATATTGAGATTTCTGTTAAGTTAAAAGGTAAATGAATCAGAAGTGTAAAGTAATTCAAAGGAGAAAACTGCACAAACCATTGTCTACAAAACACAAAGAAATTATGTTTAATATTGTAATGACCTAGGGCAACGTAAAACTGTAGATGCAAGAAAACTGTGGAGTCTGCAATTTTAAGGTCTTTTTGCAAGGCTGAGTTTTGTCATATTAGTTTTATTTTAAAATATTAAATATACATAGAACTGTTTCTATTAAGATAATAGGCTTCATAATGTAAACAGATGCACTGTGAGCCTGTTATCCAGACTTTCAGGAAATTGTCTGCCAAAGAGCAACAACAGCAAAGGTGTAACCTTCACAACATACCACCAGTAGTGATAAGAGTTTTATTTATAGCTATTAATCAGTTCCTGGTTTATTGCAGTGGTTTATGTTTACTTAGTGATGGTTGTGGATGGAAGTGATGGTAACAGCTGAATCAACTTCACTAAGACTTATGAGCTGAAAAACTAACCCTTTGCCTCCAGCCAAATATTTGTTTCTTAGGTTGCTATGCTTAGTAATTTTAGCATTTCAGTGGCCCCTACTAAGCTTTGCAGTGATTACTCCCAAATTTAATACAGTTTCTTAACACAAAATGGAAGCCACAGACCTGTATATTTCTGGCAAGGACTATCTGTATGAAAAGTCTTGTTTTGAACTTATGCTGAACTCTTATCTAAAAAGAAATGAAGGTGGAAATATTTGAGACATGTGGAGGACCCACAAAGGTCTGTCCTGGGTTCAGAGCTATTCAAAATTTTCATTAATGACTTGGATAATGGAGGGTAGAGTATCCTTACAAAATTTGTGGATGACACAAAAATGGGAGGGATTGCAATTACTTTGGGACAGGATTAGAAGTGGAGAATTGCTCTGAAATCAACAAGATGAAACTCTATAAAGTCAAGTGCAAAGTACTATACTTTGGAAGGAAAAAAAATCAAACCCAAAAATACAAAATGGGGAATAACTGGTGAGGCAGTAGTATAGCAGAAACGGATCTGAGGATTATATGGATCACAAATTGAATATGAGCCAACAATGTAATGCAGTTGCAAAAAAGACTAATACACCACAAAATTATATTAACGGAAGTGTTGTATGTAAGACATAGGAGGTAAATGTTCTGCTCTATTCAGCACCAGTGAGGCTTCATCCGGAGTAATGTATCCAGTATTGGGCACCACACTTTAAGATAGAGGAGGAGAAATTGGAGAGA
Organism: Trachemys scripta elegans; assembly: GCF_013100865.1. NCBI lineage: Eukaryota > Metazoa > Chordata > Testudines > Emydidae > Trachemys > Trachemys scripta. The sequence goes on from NC_048299.1 coordinate 110,273,003, forward strand.
GTCCAAAGGAGAGCAACAAAAATGATAAAAGGTTTAGAAAATTTGACCTATGAGGAAAGGCTAAAAAAACCCTGAGTTTATGGTTAGTCGTGAGAAAAGAAAAATGAGGAGGAACCTGATAAGTCTTCACATATCTTCAGGGCTGTTATAAAGAGGACAGTAAACAATTGTTCTCCATGTCTACTGAAGGTAGGACAAGAAGCAATGGGCTTACTTTGCAGCAAGGGAGATTTGGGTTAGATTTTAGGAAAAACATCCTAACGGTAAGGATAGTTATGTACTGGAAATGGTTACCAGCAGAAGTTGTGGAATCCTTGTGACTGGAAGTTTTTAAGAACAGGTTAGATAAACAGCTGTTGGGGATGGTCTAGGTATACTTGGTCCTGCCCCTGCATGGGGGGGCTGGACTTGATGACCTTTCAAGATCCCTTCCAGCCTTATATTTCTAGGATTCTCTGTGATAAGAATGAAGCCAGAGCATTTGCCATGGAAAGCAAGCCATTCAGCAACCGAAAAATGTGTGAAAGGGGTTGACCAAAAGAATCTTTCCATCATACATAATCCATCAAAAAGAGGGATAATTTATGGGACTTCACAATAACGAGGACATACAAAGAGTGGCCGAGGATAGTTGGGGATGGCAATGCCTTGTTTGTGTCTTAAGAAACATCTAATGGCATGGGAATGATTCAGAACATTCATTTGCTGCCAAACCTACATTATAATTAATTTCTTCCTATATTCTAGGCTTCCTAGAAAACCTTCATACATATCCGAACATTGTCAAAACTACAGTATCTGGAACTCTTTAACAATCAAGAGCTCACTGATGGACACACTTCAGAAAACTATATAAAGTAATGTACAATTGTGTTCCTTAAACCAGCTCCACTCTTTTCTTTAAAATATGCAAACACGCAGATACAAAATGATTCCTGTGGTATCTTCTTCAAAACACAAAATCTGTGGTAACTGTCTATATTCTAAAACTCAAGCAACGTTCATTGTTATCTGTCATATTTAAGTTTTTCTGCTCAGGATATGCACTCAGGCAGAGCCATCCCTTGGGTATGGCGAATCAGGGTGACCGCTCTGGGCCCCACGCTTTGGGGGGCCCTGCAGGCCGCCGGTGTGATTGGCCGGTGCTGGGCGCAGTCAGTCCCAGATGTGACGGGTCGATCCCGAAAGTGATGGATTCATCACTTCTGCCCCGGGCCCCGCACCCTCCTATGGATGGCCCTGCATTCAGGCCTCATTGTGCCATCATGAACTGTTTTGGCATATTGAAAACTTGGTAAAGAAACTCCAAAGTGTTACATGACATGAAAAATAAAATAAAAGCCTGGGTAAATAAAATTGTATTTGAAAGACAGTGGAAAAAATAAACCACTACTTTTAAAGTAGCCACAAAATCCAGGAATTTTTCAGAGAAGTGGGGAGTAACGATTTCACTGAATGGTAAGTGTAGGATAACTGATTTTAATTCCTTAGAGCTAGATTGTGCCTGTTAGGCAATCCAGTCAAGTAAAGGTCAGTACACAGCCACACTGCCGCTGTGTATGTGTGGCACTAAAAGCATTTTTATGAAGGACCAGCAGAGGCCGACATACCAGTACCTCCATTAGGAGGAAAAACTGATTATACAAATCAGGTATTTCTTTGGTGCAATCCTGTTTATCTACAAACAATGGACAAAGTCCTGTTTCCCTGAATATAGTAGGAACAAACAACAGGAGACAAATTGCTCACAATTTCCAAACCTGGCTTTCCAGCCAGTTACTCTGCCCAACACAAGTACTTCCTCTTGACTTCCTCACAAGGCCATGCTCACAATGCTTCTCTTGCTGTCAGCTCACTTTCTCTCTGCTTTCTGCTCTGATACACACAGAGCATTCCACTAGTCAATGCCCTGGGCCCTGCATTTTCAATGTGTCTCACTCGGATTCTCACTGAGTTAGTGCTTGTTCAGGCCTTTCCATGCAGCCCTGTGCCTTAGGCGGTGTCGTCTATTGTTTCAGTCATCTTACTGCATAAAAGAGCTTAATTGCTTATCTTATTTAGCCAAGTGAGGGGTGGCTAGCAAGCCCATCAACTTCAGTGAGGTCTGTGATTGCCCACAGATCAGAGAGAGGCTGGATGGCAGCTAATAGGAACAGGCAAAGGCAGCACCAGAAAAAGACAGAAAGCTTAACAGAAATCCAAAAAGCTAGTACAAACCCTTTCCTGCTTGGTCTTTGCAAAACTTCAGCTTTTTGATTTTTGCTGCCCTCTCAACTGATGAAGTGTAATGCATTGGATGAGCTGATGACCTATTGTGGCCCGCCCACCTGTCTCACCAGCTGAGAAGTCCTGTCTTAGAGCACTGTAGGTGAATTTAGCTTGCAGCAAATTCTCTCACTCTGTGGCCATCACAGTGCTTTACAGAGACAAGCCTGCTAGATTTGGAAGCCCCTTATTTGTGCAGAATAAGGGACTATAACATTTTCCTCCTCAGTGTGGGCTCCAGCATGCATCTTCCTGCTGACAAGGCAGGAGGAGTGTCACAGGGGAGCAGTGGCACTTTAAGAGGGAAGAAGCCAATGCACCTGTGACTGGTTAGCTGACCCCTAACTGGGCTTTAAGAAGGCACCTGCAAGCTGGGGGAGTCAGGAAAGGGACAAAGAATGGCCACAAGTGAGAGAGCAAGATCTCACTGCCTGCCTGGACCAGGATAGGGTTACCATATCTGAACTTTCAAAAAAGACGACACTCCATTGGGGGGTAGCCCCACCCCCTAGCCACTCCCTCCCACTTCCCGCCCCCTGACAGCCCCCCCAGAACTCCCGACCCATCTAACCCCCCCTGCTCCCTGTCCCTGACTGTCCCAACCCCTCTCCACACCCCTGCCCCCCTGACAGCCCCCCAAACTCCCGACCCCCCCCGCTCCCTGTCCCCTGACTGCCCCCCTTCTCCAACTCCCCGGCCCCCTTACTGTGCCGCTCGGCTTAGAGCAGGTGTCTGGCCCCGCCCCGCCCCGCCCCGCCCGAGCGCTGCCGAGCGGTGTGCTGAGGCTGTGGAGGAGGGGGGAAGCGGGGAAGGGGCTCTGGCCGCTGCTGCCAGCCCTGCCGCCGCTTTCCCTCAGAGGTGCAGAGCCCCGCCCCCCAGTGCTGCTGTGCGGCATGCTAAGGCTGCAGGGGATGGGGGAAGCTGGGAAGGGGCTTTGGCTGCCGAGGCCCCAATGCGAGTGGCGCTCGGCCGCCCTGTCAGCTGCTTTTCGGTCGATAAATAGCCGACCGGGGGGAAACCCCGGACATTTTTAGATTTTTAAAAATCCCCCCCAGACGGCTATTTAAAGAGCGAAAATCCGGACATGTCCGGGGAAACCCAGACGTATGGTGGCTCTAGGCCAGGAGGTCTGGGTAGTGGGAGCAAGAGCAGCAGACAATGCCCTGGGTGTGGCTGCCAGAGTCCCCTAGGAGGAGAGGCAGTGGGAATCTCCTGGCAGAAAAGGATTCTCAGGGAGAAAACCCTGTGCAGCAGTGCTCAGTTAACAGAGGATGGGAGAATCCTGCAGTAGGCCTTGAAACAGGAGGACGTGGGAGAGGCACAGGGGAAGATCCCCTGGGAACTGTAGCCCATGGTAGGCTGAGGAACCGTGTTTGTGCCTATGTTTGAGAAACAAAACTGCCTCGAAAAGAGACTCTGGTGTGTCAGTTGGTTTGTGGGCTGGGAACAAGCCAGCATCTTACACACAGCTTCTTCCTCCTTTCTTCCATCTCCTCTATTAACCCCCTAAATTTTCCTTACCCACAGTGGTCCAAAGCAGTATCCTGGGCCAGTCTGCATTCTCCATGCCCAGTCGCCCACAGGCTGCTGCTGCCTCTGCTGCTAACACCCACATCAGAGCACCAGCCACATGATGAGACAGCCTTTTCTGAACTTGCAAGAACAGTTTCCCAGATACCAAGAATTCAACCATCTTATCTTGTTCTGAACCAGAGGTTTCTCCCCATCTGAACCCAGTTCTGAATCTGAAGTACATACAAAATTGGCAAGTTTGGTCTGAATTCAGGTTTCTAGACACAAACAACTACAAAATTTAAATCTAGACTTTTGGTTCATTTCCATCTCTATTTCTAGGGAAATTATTTAAGTTTATTAGTATTGTTTAAGCCATTTTAAAAGGACTTACATGTTCTAATTGCTTGCAATGAAGATCCAAATAATAATGCAATTATTATCAGATGGCAGTAGCTCTGCGTAATAAATTAAAGCTTTTCTAATTCTTAGCAGAATTTATAAATATTAAAAAGTAGATTGATCAAAACCCACCTCTATCTCATTTAACAATATTTTTAATTTGAAATAATCATTTTGTAATATTTACTGTAAAATAAAAAGAAAACTAAAAATTCAAGGAAAGTCAAAGAAACCTTCTTTAAATTCAGGCTAGGTTTCCCCCCCCCCACACACAAAAATATCAGGAATCTCATAAGGCTATACCAGATAATTCTGGTCTTTACCCAGGTCCCAAAAGATGTCCCTAGTTCTATCCCTTTGGGAAATTTGGAACTATTCTAGTATTTCTTTTCAGCACTAGCCAAAATTCCATTTCTGTTCTCACAATCTATTAATTTAACCTGACATGCTACCAATCACCACACATATTTTGGGCACCATTTATTTATTTACTTTTTGCTCAAGGCTCTGATATCAGACTGCTGTTGTCTCCCAGTTTTGTTCTGCCTCAGGTAAAGCAGGGTAGAAGACAGTTCTCTCTCATTTCCTCCATTTGTGGTAAGACCTCAGCAGTTCTCTCCTCCTGTGTCACTTTCAGGTTATTCTCTAATGTCTCTTTCAGGGTGCCTTCCTTCAGAATGGTTCTCTTTCTAGCATCTTGGGGATTTAAAAAGAGTTTGATGAGGGCCTCGTCCTTCCAATCAGAGTGTTAGTGCCCTTAAGGATTTTTCAGATCATAAATGATCTGGAAAAAGGGGTAAACATTTTTTTTTTGTTTGTGAGGTGGCAACATTTGCAGATGATACAAAACTACTCAAGATAGTTAAGTCCCAGGCAGACTGGGAACAGCTACAAAAGGATCTCTCAAAACTGGGTGACTGGGCAATAAAATGACAGATAAAATGTTGATAAATGCAAAGTAATGCACATTGGAAAACATAATCCCATCTATACATATAAAATGATGGGGGTCTAAATTAGCTGTTACCACTCAAGAAAGAGATCTTGGAGTCATTGTGGATAGTTCTCTGAAATGTGCAGCAGCCATCAAAAAAGCTAACAGAATGTTGGGAATCATTAAAAGGGATAGATAATAAGACAGAAAATATCATATTGCCTCTATATAAATCCACGGTATGCCTACATCTTGCATACTGCATGCAGATGTGGTCACCCCATCTCAAAAATGATATATTGCAACTGAAAAAGGTTCAGAAAAGGGCAACAAAAATGATTAGGGGTATGGAACGGCTTCCATATGAGAAGAGATTAGTAAAATTGGGACTTTTCAGCTTGGAAAAGATATGACTAAGGGGGGATATGATTGAGGTCTATAAAATCATGACTGGTGTGGAGAAAGTAAATAAGAAGTGCTACTTACTCCTTCCCATAACACAAGAACTAGTGGTCACCAAATGAAATTAATAGGCAACAGGTTTAAAACAAACAAAAGGACGTATTTCTTCACACAACACACAGTCTATCTGTGAAACTCTTTGCCAGAGGATGTTGTGAAGGCCAAGACTATAGCAGGGTTCAAAAAAGAACTAGATAGGTTCATGGAGGATAGGTCCATCAATGGCTATTAGCCAGGATGGGCAGGGATGCTGTCCCTAGCCTATGTTTGCCAGAAGCTGTGAATGAGCAATAGGGAATGGATCACCTGATGATTGCCTGTTCTGTTCATTCCCTCTGGGGCACCTGGCAATTGTCCACTGTCGGAAGACAGGATATTGGGCTAGATGGACCTTTGGTCTGACCCACTATGGCCGTTCTTATTTTCCTATGTTTTCATCATAGTTTGTGGTTTAAAGGCAATCAGTGTCCTCAGGCTTTCCACTAGGCAAAACATACATTGGATACTGTACTTTTTCTTTTACAGGCTTTGCATGCTCAAGAACAGTGGAGTTTATTGAATTACCATTTTCCCTCTTTTTTTATATTTAATGATGTAAAGGATTACTATTTAGATCCCACTAATCGTACATGGGAGTAATGAGAGTACAGAGAAAAGGAATTTGTAACCTGAAAATATACTTTCAATATCTTGAGATCCATTAACTGCTAATGTCCCATCCCATTATATTTTAATTGATATTTCTGGGGTTTCCCCATGGCTACTTCTTTCTCTTACAGTGACTATTTTGCCTGGAACTATTTACTTGATGGTCTCTGTAAGGAATCCTCTCCTTCTCTACTGATAGTTAACAGTAGGGTGAGGTCTGAGCTTACAGATGAAGACAAGATAACAAAAACTCTAGGGTTAATACTGGCAGCTGCTGCTGCTTGTTAATAAGACAGAGGAAGAACAATCCATCAGTCTGAACTAATGGATTGTGGTGGTACAGAAAAGACATTTTCAGGTTACAGTATTTTTCCACTATACGTTCTTGCCAGGCTATTTCAGTAGAATTCCAAATTCAGCTATCACTGTCCAAATTAATAATGAAGTGGCAATCTGAAATGTAAAAGTATTTTAAAGTTGATTGATAATTGCATCAAGTGCTCAATTAAAAGAGAAGGTCCCTTATGTTTGAGGAAAATACATACTGTGGGAATTTTTCTTTTCACAGGATATTGTAAACTTACCAGCCAACCCTGTACTCTCTGGAGTTTTAATTCTTCCTTTTCTATTGATGCTTAATTCTTTTCAAGATTTAGTAGCATTGTAGTGGTCAGTAGTGGTCCCTCCTTGTCAGGCTTGGAGGGAGGCCACTTTGCCTTCCTGCATCAGGCAGCAAAACCACTGTTAGTTAGTAGTCTATGGGCCCTGGCCCTCTGGGTGGGGTAGAGTAATGAGCCATCTTTAGCCTAGCCTCCTGGCTAGGCGAGACAGCTAGCACACAAGGCACAGACCTTCGGGCCTAGGATGAGTAGGCCACCACTCCAGGGGTGGGATCGGAGGGAGAAGGGTAGGGGGACCCAGGCTCACCCTACTCCACTGGGTCCCAGCCCAGGGTCCTAACAGTGGTGGGTTCTCCCACCATTGGGTCAGTGAGATCCTACCACAGCACGCTGACTCATACTGTGACAGCACAACCAGACTAATGTCTGGTTTTCCTGGAGTACTTCCTACCCCAATGAGCCAGTGTGGCTTTGTCATCTGTGAGTCTTCAGTCTCCTCTGGGTAAATGGCATATGGCAGTCCCAGCAGCTCCTCTCCACAGTCAGTATGTTCCAGGATCAGGGCGCTACACAGCTCAGCAGCGGGGCCAGAGTTCTGCAGCAGGCAAGAGACATATGGCTCCTTCCCTGGCTCCCTGCCAACTGAGCTAGAAGCTCTGCCTCTTATACTTCCTGTCCCACCCCTCTGTTTCCAGCACAGGGGATGGGGGACATGACTGGTTTGGCTCCACCCAGCAGGGGGAGTGTAGTGGTCCCTCCCTGTCAGGCTCAGAGGGAGCCCACTCGGGCTCACTACAAGCATCCTAACTCACCTGACTCTTCCTCCTCCGCTGAGGGAACTGCCTCTCTTTGAACACCTGAAGTGTCACTATTCAGAAGCTTATTGAACACACTGGAATTTTGAATTTAAAGCTGGTTATTAGCAGTAGATTTTTCCATCACAGCCTTATAAACGTGCTCCAACACACATGATTTATGACTAAGGATTGCTGAGAGCTAATTTAAAGACCCTGGGATTTCTAGTTTAACCTTGTAGTTAGACTAGATGATGTTTCCTTTTTCCTATCAATATATTGTTTTCCAACAGGCCAAAATATAATCCTACTGATGGAATTTAGAGCTTACTTTTTACTTAATTATCCAAGGATTTTCCAGTAAAAAGCATACAGTCTATGCAATAGCAAATAAAATAATAAATTTACTGCACAGGGGCCAGTGCTGCAGTATTTACTCTATTGACTTGAATGGTGTTCTGTCTAAATAAGATCTGTATGACTGGGCTCTAGACTTTTAAGCACTAAACAGTATATTAGGAATTTGCTTTCCTATTTTTCTTTCATTAGTCTTATATCTGCCAGATAATTCATGTCTAATGGGACCTGGTAATTCCATATATTATGAGCTCTGGATCTCTGGAAGTGGTCCAGCAAAAACAGATTCTAATTAAATAAGCCAGCCATGCAAAGATGGATTTGGATAGTAGTCTAATGCTGCCTACAATGAGTTAGTTTGACTGTAATGTCAATTTATTACTTGTTAAATAATCATTGAGTCTAATTGTTCTGATCTAGCTTGCAACCTTTCACTAGCTAAATTCAGATAAATTGCAAAAATAAGGGTATTTACATTCTCAAAGAGAGCTTTAATATCCCTAATCTCTTTTGAAAAGGAAGTGAAATTATTGAGGATCAGGAACTGCATAGCCAGTTTGTGGTAAACCATAAAAAGGTTGTATTCTAAGTTGTACGTGTAGAGAATGTATGTTTTACATATAGTTATGGCATAGCAATTTGGAAAATGAGCTTGTTCATTAGACAGTGCTTTACGCAAACCATACATCACACTGCGACTCCATAGTCTGTTCTTATTTCTTATAAAGCCATGTTTACACTAGCAAGCTTACAGCAGCACAGCTGTACTGCTCTAAGACGGCTCGTGTAGCCGTGCTATGCCAACGGGAGAAAGCTCCCCTGTCAACATAATAAAACCACCTACATGAGCAGTGGTAGAGCACCTCCCGCTGACACAGCACTGTGCACATGAGTGTCCATGCCAGTAAAACTTATGTAACTTGGGGATGAGTGGGGGGTTTCACACCCCTGAGAGACATATGTTTTGACGACATAAGTGGAAGTGTAGATATGGGCCTGGGTCTACACTAACGAGGTAAGGAGAGTGCTCTCCCATCGACTTATCCCGTCTTCACCAGACCGGTTAAATTGATGCTCACTGCCAGGGCTGCCCAGAGGATTCAGGAGGCCTGAGGCAAAGCAATTTCGGGGGCCTCTTCCATAAAAAAAAGTTGCAATACTATAGTAAAGTATTTGGAAATGTAAAAAATTACTAGTGAAATACATTCAAAAATTAATTTGTAATAATTTAAAAATACACAAAATATATTATTTAAAAACATTAAATGCTTTAATGGTATGTATACATTTGCAATTACATAATGGGCTGTTGCTGGGTGATGGTGATGGTTGGTGCCAATGGGCTGTCGCTGCTTGGGGGTGGTGCTGCTGTTGGCCAGGGCTGGGTGAGGTGCTGGGCTCTGGGTTGGGGGGTGCCCAGCTCACAGGGGCTGGGCTCAGGGCTGTGGGGAGATGGGGTTAGGGGGCCGGGGCTCAGAGATGGGGGTCAGGGCGTGCCCGGCTCAGAGGGGCTGGGCTCAGAGCTGGGGGTCAGGGCTGTGGGGGGACTGGGCTCAGGGGGGTGCCTGACTCAGAGGGGCTGGGCTCGGAGCTGGGGGTCAGGGCTGTGGGGGGATGGGGTCGGGGGGTGCCCGGCTCAGAGGGGCTGGGCTCGGAGCTGGGGGTCAGGGCTGTGGGGGAATGGGGTCGGGGGGTGCCCAGCTCAGAGCTGGGGTCAGGGCTGTGGGGGGATGGGGTCGGGGGGTGCCCGGCTCAGAGGGGCTGGGCTCAGAGCTGGGGGTCAGGACTGTGGGGGGATGGGGTCGGGGGGTGCCCAGCCCTAGCCCCTTACCATGCCACTTACCCATGTCCCAGAGCCTCAGCGCGCCGCGTCCAGCGCTGCAGCGGTGTGGTGTTTCCAGCAGGGCCTGAGCTCCCGTTACTTGGCCGCAGCTCGTAGCCCTGCCCCAGCTTAGACGCCGGGGGATGGGGGAAGACGGAGGTGTGGGGAGCCTCCAATATACTCATGGGGGCCCCTATGGGGCCCAGGTCAAATTGTCCCACTTGTCTCCCCCCCCCCCCCGGGTGGCCCTGCTCACTGCATCGATCGCAGCAGCACCGATTTAGCCCGTAGAGAAGACAAGCCCATTGCCAGGGCCGCCGGGGAAGGGGGGCAGAGAGCAAGTGGGGCAATTTGCCCCAGGTCCTGCAGGGGCCTCCACGAGAATATAGTATTCTATAGTATTGCAACTTTTTTTTATGGAAGGGGCCCCCAAAATTGCTTTGCCCCAGGCCCCCTGAATCCTCTGGGCGGCCCTGCCCATTGCCTTAATTTCTTAGGGTATGTCTACACTACGAGAGTAGTTCGATTGTACTTAAATCGAATATGTGGAATCGATATTACAAAGTCGAACGTGTGTATCCACACTAAGGACAGTAATTCGACTATGTGAGTCCACACTAACGGGGCAAGCGTCGACATTGGAAGCGGTGCACTGTGGGCAGCTATCCCACAGTTCCCGCAATCCCCGCTGCCCATTGGAATTCTGTGTCGAGCCCCCAGTGCCTGCTGGGGGAAAAAAATGTGTCGAGGGTGATTTTGGGTAACTGTCGTCATCCAACCGTCACTTCCGCCCTCCCTCCCTGAAAGCGCCGGCGGGCAATCAGTTCGTGCACTTTTCTGGTGAGTCACAGTGCGGACGCCACAGCACTGCGAGCATGGAGCCCGCTGCGACCATTGCTGCAGTTATGGCTGTTGTCAACACCTCGCACCTTATCATCCACCTTTTCCAGAGGCAGATGCTGAGAAATCGGGAGAGGAGGCTACGGCAGCACGGTGAGGACATGAAGTCTGAGAGTGGCACAGACCTCTCATAAAGCACGGGACCCCACGCCGTGAACATCATGGTGGCAATGGGTCACGCTGATGTTGTGGAATTGTGATTCTGGGCCCGGGAAACAAGCACGGACTGGTGGGACCGCATAGTGCTGCAGGTCTGGGATGAATCACAGTGGCTGCGAAACTTTCGTATGTGGAAGGGAACTTTCCTGGAACTTTGTGAGTTGCTGTCCCCTGCCCTGAAGCGCAAGGACACCCGGATGTGACCAGCCCTGACTGTCCAGAAGCGAGTGGCTATAGCCCTCTGGAATCTTGCAAAGCCAGACAGCTACCAGTCAGTCGCGAACCACTTTGGCGTGGGCAAATCTACCGTGGGGGTTGCTGTGATGCAAGTAGCCAACGCAATTGTTGAGCTACTGCTGTCAAAGGTAGTGACCCTTGGAAACGTCCAGGTCATCATAGATGGCTTCGCCGCGATGGGATTCCCAAACTGCGGTGGGGCTATAGATGGAACTCACATTCCTATTCTGGGACCGGACCACCAGGCCAGCCAGTACATTAACTGAAAGGGCTACTTTTCAATGGCAAGCACTGGTGGACCATAGGGGACGTTTTACAAACATCAACGGCGGATGGCCGGGCAAGGTTCATGACGCTCGTGTTTTCAGGAACTCTGGTCTGTTTAGACGGCTGCAGCAAGGTATTTACTTCCCGGACCAGAAAATAACTGTTGGGGATGTGGAGATGCCTATAGTGATCCTCGGGGACCCAGCCTACCTGCTAATGCCCTGGCTCATGAAGCCCTATACAGGCGCCCTGGACAGTGAAAAAGAACTCTTCAACTACCGTCAGTCTGAGCAAGTGCTTTTGGACGTCTCAAGGGGAGATGGAGAAGCTTACTGACTCGCTCGGATCTCAGCGAAACCAATATCCCCATTGTTATTGCAGCTTGCTGTGTGCTCCACAATCTCTGTGAGAGCAAGGGAGAGACCTTTATGGCGGGGTGGGAGGTTGAGGCGAATAGCCTGGCTGCTGATTACGCCCAGCCAGACAGCCGTGCAATTAGAAGAGCCCAGCGGGACACGCTGTGCATCCGGGAGGCTTTGAAAGCTAGGTTCCTCAGTGAGCAGGGTAACCTGTGACTATTAAGTTTGTTTAAAGAGAAGCTGAACCTGCCCCCGTTTCTTTACCCACTTACTGTTGACTATCCTCTCCTGCTACATACCCCGTTCACCCCCCCCCTTCCAACACATGTTTAAAAATAAAATAAATGGAACTTTGTTAATGAACACCATTTTCTTTATTACGGATTTCGCGGTAAAGTGTTGAAACTGGGATGCAGACTGTGGTGGGGAGCGGGTGTAGTGATGGAAAGAACGCTTCTAAACTCGAGGAATGACAGGCTCCTGCTCCTAGACAGGTCCGCAGTGGTGGACTGGTTGTTTCAACGGAGCCTGCCACTCCTCCTTTTTGGGACTCTGTGTGTGGGGGCTATATGACCTTGTGGTGGGGGAGGATGGTTACAGATCCCCTGCTGCATGTCTCTGTGATCCAGGATAAGGACCGCAGCATAAGATCTCTATCCGCCCTCCCCCGCCACAAAGTCACATGCCCCCCCCTCCCCCAA